>NC_083236.1:71285988-71585988 GCF_032191835.1 Heteronotia binoei | reverse complement strand
AGGACAGACTTTATTTGTAGGATGTCTGTACGGGAAAGTGGATAATTGTGATCAGGGTAGCAGATCTGATTCCTTCCTACCATCCCCCCAACATTTCATGAATGTATGTTTGAGTTCCTCACGTATATCTTTGAAATACCAAATACAATCACTAAACAGGCAACTCAAATGCCTTTATTGTAATCTGAACATTGTCACTTGGTAATCAGTCAATTTTCGGGCACCATCGGTTTACGTCATGTATGACTGAAGAAACAGTCCCTTCTAGATGCTTAAACCGCTGCTGAAAAATTCCACTCTCTGGGTTACCCAAAATGATGCTGGTGTCCATTTTTGGTTTCTTGTCAAAACTGCTGATTGCCATTAAATTAGCAGAGGGCGGGGGGGGGGGGGGGGGTGGAACACCTTGTCTTAATACAGCCTTCACTATATAGATATTTTTTTAAAAAAAATTGCATCTACTAAAAACTGGAAGAACAAAGTTTGACTCCAGTGGAGATCTGGGCCCTGCGGGATCTGCTCCAGTTCCGCAGGGCCTGTAAAACAGAGCTCTTTCGCCAGGCTTTCAGCTGAGGCAGCGGGCGTCACTTGCTGCCGGCCTCCCCCTTCATTCCATCCCAGGGCTGCAAGACCTGCTGGGCCTGGACAAGAGGCCATGGCTGGGAGGCAGACCCTGCCAGTTTAGACTCTACTGTCACTCTGTAGTTTTAGATTTTATATATTTTAAATTGTTTTTTTTACTGTTAATTGTTTTTATGATGCAATCCACTCTGAGCCTGCTCTATGGTAAGGGTGGGCTAAAAATTGAATCAAACAAACAAATAGATAAGACCAACCAAGTTTTATTTGAGGTATAAGCATTTGTGTGCACACAAAAACGTAGACCAGAATAAAACGTTGTTGATCTAAAGATGCCTGATTGGACTCAAACTTTGTCCTGCTGCTTCAGACCCACATGGCTGCCCCCACCTGAATTTTTTTAAAAACAACAAGAACACAGAAGTGGTGGTTGCTGAGCAGAAAGAGGGATTCTGTGAGACTCAACCCGCTTCATCCTCCCCTCCGGTGCCCTCCATCCCCACAGTCGCTCTGAGGTCCTCGGGCAAGGTGACTGGATCAAGGTGTGTGCCCCCCCCCCATATGACATGGTGAGGCCTGCCTTGCAGGGACATCCCGTGCTGGTTTTGGTGTTGGCACTGGTGTGTCTGCAGAAGCTGCTGACTGGAGAACTGCCCCCCCCCCCAGTGCAGCCAGAAAACCCAGTCCAATGGAAGCTTTCTGGGAGAGCATCAAATGAGCCCAAGGCAGGAAGTTGTTTAAATGAGGACTCAAAGCCCTGCCTGAAAGAGGGTCTCTGGGACGATCCTTCCTCACACCTTGGTCTTCACCAGGCACAAGAGCAAAGACTCTTCTCAAATGAAACCTCTGGAAGGGCCTGAAGAGAGGTTTAATTGGATGCATTTGCAACCAGAAGCCCGGCCTCTGCTGGCATTGGTGGTGCTGAAAAAGGCGGGGGGGGGGGTTGCTTCCTGCACTTGGAGGCCATGATCCTGAAGCTCTTATGGCGGGGGGGGGGCTCCCTCCAAGTGCTTTCTGAAGGAGCGAGTGCTTCCCCCTACCCCAGTTAATATGCATGAGAACTACAAGCAAGTCCTCTTAAATCCAAGTTCCAAACCCCGCCTGTTTAATAAATCTCACCAGTCCTCCACTATTAGACAGGGGATTAAAACTAATCTATCAATCCCAAAACCAAGCATAGAGTGGATTAAAATGCAAAATGTAGCAGAGTATGAAGATGCTTAATGCTAAATAACAAACATTTCAATCACAGAAATCATTTTTATCTTCTTGTTTATGCTAAGTAGATACTATTAGACTTAATGTCCGTATTAACACACACACACACACACACGAGGGGAAGAAATAGTCTTAAGGAAACCTAAATACTTGACTGCCGAGGTGCAGCTCACGAGCAGCGGCAGGTCTCGCTGGGGGAAGGCACGGCTCCGCAGTGTGTACAATGAATGTTTACCCCTGCAGGTCAGCTCCAGCATGCCTGACCTCCCCCCATTCCCCCACAACCGAACACCCCACGCCCCACTGAGCCTTCACGAAGGACGGACCAGACAGGCGAGCCAAGCCTGCCTTAAAATGCAGAGTGATTATTTGGGATTAGAAGGTTTGCGCCTCAGAAGATCGTTGCTGTCATGTTAGGCACACGATGTGGATCTCCCGTTGGGCTGTACAGTGAGGAGTGCCCTTTTCTCCTTTGGGGAGGAGAGCTGGGTGATGACGGGGGTGATTTGGTGGCCAGAGGACACCACTGACGCTAAGCACCTTCTCAGGTGGACCCTGGCTCCTTCGCAGCAGCAGCAGCAGACCACCACCAACCCCCCCCCCCTCCCGGCTTCTGCAGATGGAGTGGCCTGGCGAGCATCAGCAGGTCTGCCTTTGGCAGCTTGGGATGTTCTTCAGACCTGGGCCTGGGGAGAGCTGCTGTGCTGGGAAGGCAGAAGGTCTGCTCTTGGGCAGAGGGAATGGGGAAGGTCCATCCTGCTGCAGCTCCCTTGTCCTCAGAGCTTCTTTTCCCGGCCTGACCAGAACATAAGCTCTGAGCTTACAGCAAAATTACTGTTTGAAAAATCCTCCTTTTGTAAATATCATAGCTCTTTTTGTGTGGATAAGAAGAACCAATATCGGCAGATATTATGGGGGGATTCCACACCTCCCTGGTTTCCTTTGCAATGAACCATCTTTCTTGCCTTACAGCGAGGGGAGGATTCTGGTGGAATTCATTACACTAAAAGTGGCACAGCCTTCAGGCCTCGTTCGGATATTCTGATTTCAGAATAAAAACCAACAGGAGTGTGTTGGCCGGCCAGTGCCATGGCACCCTGACCAGAAAGGGTGCTTCCCAGGAGCGCCTTCGACCAGGAAGGACGGAGTGTTTTGTGTTGGCGCTTGCCGTGTTCTCACGTGACCGAGCGGGGGATGAAGGGGGGCTTCTGCAACCCCGCCATGTTACTCCAAGGATCAGAGGGAGGCAAAATGTGTTGAGGTTTATAAGATTAATTCTTATCTCCCTGGGCAAGAGGTCAAGGCAGAATTGTCATGGGATAATCTGCCTTTATTACTTTCAATCAAACTAAGTGTCTGTGGCCCAAATGATGGCGACTAACTTATTTGGGGGGAATGATGCACAGACCGAAAGACACAACTGCTGGGGAAACATCCCTTGCTCCTGTTGTTCCCCTGCCCAGATGTAGCAGCCTGAGGAGCGGGTCAGCTGAGCAAATGCGGAAGAAAGAGGGAAGAGAGGCCCGCTGTTGGTCGCTTCCTTCCAAGGCATGCTCTGCAGAGGGGTCAGCAAGGGTCTCTGGCCAAAGACGGCCACGCCCTCCTTCCTGCTAGACAGAAGAGCCTCGTGGGCTGCAGCTCCCTTCTCCGCCCCCCAGAGATCATATGGCAGGAGATTTCGCTTCTTTGATTAATTCCAGGGTATCCTGGAGAAGCCGAATAATCCCTAAACTAGTGTGGAGAAGGACGGGGGGTGGGGGGTGGAGGTGGCTGCTGATAAGAGTGAGCGGAGCTATCAGGGAGCAAAGGCCCCTCCATAGATTAGACCCAAAGCTGTGGCTGCATCAGTCCTCTAAAAGGGACTCCTTCCTTGTCCCATCGCTTATTTGTCTTGTGGCAGCTTCCGAAGAGCAGAAGAAAGCGTTTCTAATGGGCAGAGGGAAAGGGATAGGAAATTTCCCTCCCCCGCCCCCAACATATTTATGCAATGCTGAATATGGAGGAGGCTGTAATTTGTGATGGTTCTCAGAGGCGAGGGTGGCGGGTGATGGATGGGGAGGCTGAGTGTTCCCTCCTCTGACTCTCAAAGGGCTCCGTCTCCCCCACCCGCTGCCCCATCAAACCTTCACGTGCTGCCCGGGGCGGGGGAGGACAAACCAAACCTTGTGAATTTCCAGGTGACGTTGCAGCCTTTAGTCCCGTGTGCGAGAGAGAGATCTGCACCCAGCCCGGAGTTTTTATATGTGAAGTTTACGGAATGAATGGACTGCTGGTCTCTCTGAACGAGTGCCTGCTCCAACACGCAGAGCAGGATATAAACAAAATAAATAAAGCCCCCCCCCCATGACCACCCGGCCCTCCAAAAAGGCTGCCGTGTTTCTGGGGGGTGGGCAGGGTCCATATTTGGGGGGCAGCGCACAGTCTGTGTCCGCCACCCCCTCTAAAGCCCGGCTTCAGCACAAAAGGCAAGGTGGCCCAGAAGGAGGCCAGGCCAGGCAGCAAGGCCGAGTCCTCTCAGGCTGGCAAAGGTGGGGAGGGCAGGGAGAGCTGCTGAAGGGCAGGGGGGGAGGGGCGCAAGGGGTGCAGGAGAAGGCATCGCCCTGGAACTGTGTCCAAGGGGGGCATGAAGGGGGCTCCACGACGGCTCCCTTTCCTTCAAGCGGCCCAGCTGGACTCCAACTTGCTTCTGCTGCTTCAGACCAACATGGCTGCCCACCCGGATCTCTCCTCTCAACTGCGTGGTTGTCCTCAAAGGTCTTCTCTCTGGTGGGTGAGGCGGATGTTTCCAGTCCCAGGCTGGAGGGGAGCTGTGCAGAAGGAGCTGACTGAAGGGGGGGGGGCTCACCAGTGTCTTTCTGGGTGGTGCAAAAGGAGGAGGCACAGAGTGGAGGGGGGGGAGGCAATGGTCATCAAAGCGAGGGAAGGGGGGGCTTGTGGGAGGGCTGCACTTCCAGAGGCACCTTCCCTCCAGATCGATGACTGTCCCAAGACAACCCTCTCCCTTCCACCACCAAAATTAGCTGCTCCAAATATAGACATTAAAATGCATTCTCGTCCTGCTGCCCTGTTGAGGATAACATGAAGTTTAAAGTGCCTGTTCCCCAAATAGCTCACTGTTTTCTTCTCCTGAGAGTTCCACAGCCTCCCTTGAACCCAAGACAGAGAGGAGTGTGTTCTTTGGCTTCTCGGAACGAGCCCTCTCCCAGGGTTTCATGTGGTCCAGTCTCCCTGCAGGCTGCCAGCAAAGACCAAATCCTCAGAGGAAATGTTTGGGGGCAAGGAGGAGAGCGGAGAGGGCACAACAGCACAGAGGTGCAGCAAGACCAGCCCTCACAAAGCCACAAAGAACCTCAAGGGTTGCCAGGCCCCACCCCCGACCCCCAGCAGGGGGGGAACTCCTGGAGATGAAGGGATGGCGCCTGGGCAGGTCAGGGCAGCTAAGCGGGGTGCAAGGGCACCCTCAGTCCACCCCCCCCAAAGCATCTGATCTCTGTAGTCTGGCGATGAGCTGTGATTCCAGGGGATCCCCAGGTCTCACCTGGAGGCTGGCATCCCTATGAAGGAAGCCTGAAGGAGGGGGGCACCATTTTGATTGGGAGGGGCCTGCTTTTGTCCCAAAGAGATCTGCAGTCAGGCCCTCCCCGAAGAAAAGGAGAGGCTGCCCTCCTTGCCTGGAACATCCACTTGACAATGACCCCCCCCCTTCCTGACACCCAGGATTCGGGGGGGGGGGCTGAGAGAGAGCAAGAGAGTCTGCTTTGGAAATGGCAGGAGGGAGGCCTCCTCACTACAGGCAGGCGGAGCAGGCCCAGCGGGTGCCGCCCTCTCCCCTCTGACTGTGGCCTCTGCAGGAAGGGACGTGGCACGAACCAGCACCACTCTGGCTTTTCAGGGGATGTGCCACCAGTCCCCCCCTCCCCAGACAACCTGCATGGCTCCCCCCCCCCCCCATCGACTGGGCTGCTGGAGAACTCTCCGCAGTGAGCAGGCTCAGCCCATCTGCCTCAGCAGCATGCGGGGCTCTTCCAACTTGCAGCCGTAGGGTTGCCAGTCTTCAGGTGGGGCCTGGAGATCTCCGCGTTTACAACTGATCTCCAGCTGGCAGAGATTCAGCTCCCCTGAAGAAAACTCTAGAAAAAATGCAATTTAATATATTGTTAACTGAAAAAAAATTATTTTGTGACCTGCCAGTCCCTTGGTGAGCAGCCTGAAGAAGGCTTCTCTGGAAGGGGACAGAAGCAGCCACCCAGTCAAAGCAGCCACACCGATTGGGGAGCTGCAGCCACACCGGCATTGGTGCCCTGGACGCCAGGAAGTCCTACAAACAAAGAAAAACATTGTAGATTGTAAAATGGACTGTAAAATAATTCCAAATTAATATGTGAAAAATACTGCGGTTTAAAATTTTGTTTTCAATATTTGTATCAGTTAAAGCTCTCACGGAGTGTTCACCTTACTCATATCCGTGAGCTCTCTGGTTTCACACCCCTGGAGAAAATAGCTGCACCCAGCAGAGGCCCCTCCCCTCCCCTCCCCAGCCCCACCCTCTCCTGGATCCACCCCCAAACTCTCCAGGGATTTTCCAACCCAGACCTGGCAACCACAGCCATACAGCGAATGTTTAGCAGGGCGTCAGGCCACAGTCCGGCTGTCATGGGATTCAGCCTATTCCAGTGGTGAAGTCGGTGGAGCAGTGTGGAAAGGTCTTCCCGCCTCCAAGCTCTTTGGGAAGAAGATGGCATGCAGACTGATTGCTCCGAGGCTGATTTTTCAAGAGCTGCTGCTTCATCCTGCAACAGCATCAGCTGCAGAGCCCCACTCTGGCCAGATCTGGGTGGAGAAGCCATCCCAAGCACATCCACAGGCTGGCTGAGCCACTGAGGAGGCCGAAGTATCTTCCAGGGCCTGGACTCCCCAACAAAGAGCAAGATGGAAGATCCTGGGAGGCCTGGGCTGACAAAGGGGGTGGGGGATGAGCCTGGAGGCCCCTTTTGCCACCATTGTCCTAGAAGGAAAACTCCTCTTGGTGCTACATGTGCCCGGGAAGCAGAGAGAAATTATGCTCTCCAACTACTGCGCTCCTCCGAAGAGGCATAAACTACACAAAAGGCTCTCTAAGTGTAGGAAAACAAGTATATAATTACATAATTATGCAGATATGCTGCCATTTTTCTTTTATGTTTCACCTTTACATCTTAAAAAAAGCTACAGGACAGAGCTGTAGTAGAAAGCAATAAAGCATGGGTAATTTAATACCAAATTACAGCCATATTGAAAAGTTTACATGGAGCTGAGAGCAGACAGAGGTCAGGTTTTCAACAGGGCTGTCTTTAATTGTGGCCATCAGTTTTCGCAATCCAGCTCTGGGGATCAAAGACAGATGTGACGTGTTTCCTCCACACGGAATAGTGAAAACAGGAGGCCGGGCAGCACCTTCCTCACAGCACACCACAAAGGCTCCAGCCAGGGGCCGGAGGAGAAGGGAGGGAGCGGCTCTTCTCTCAAGGGCCACATCTTAATTGCAACCAACAGGATGCCCGTAGCAGCTGCCCAGCCCAAATGCCCCCGCCCTGCTAAGTCTTCCAGTCCATAGCTCTGCTCTGCTTCTCTGGAGCCCCGAAACGGCCCTTTGGGAAGAGGGGGGGCTGCTGAGCAGAGAGAACTGGCTTCAGATCACTTTTACTGCCAGCGAGAGGACAGGACCAGCAGCCAAGCAGACCGAAACAAGTTGGCTGCTCAGCTCTGCCTGGGACCTCATGCCACGGTGGGCAGCTGCTTGTCCTCGGCCCTCCTGGGCACAGACCAGCCTCTGGGCCCTGCTGGGCAGAATCGGTCTTTTTCACACAAACCCCTCCATGCTAAATGCAAAACACACTTGGCCTTTTAAGTGGTTCCAGCTTACCCTCTTTAAGAAAAGAGAGAGAGGAGCCCAGGAGAGCCCTTGGGAATTCCTCCGGAGTGGCTGGCGATGAGGCACAGGCCAGGGGCTGGCAGGGCTTCCATTGGGCCCCTCAAGCCCAGAAGGAATAACATTTGAAGCCATTAGCATTCACTTTAGGCAGCCCAGTCTTCAAAGAAAGCCCTCTTCCTCCCACCCGGCCCCGCCCCGCCCCATCACCTCCTCCTCGGAGAATGTGCCTTGTGGAATTTCATTCCAGTGCCCAGGCGGGGCCCACAAGGTGCCGGTCAGACGGGGGGGGGGGGGCGGGATCTAAGATGCCTGGGAGCGAAGCCAGGAACTGCCAGCCTGAAAAGTGTTCCTGACTGTGCCCTTTGGGCTCATGGAGGCAACTGACCCAGAGAGGCGGCCCTGTGGGGGTCTCCCCCCCTTCCCACCACTGCTGTTTATTGTTGTTGTTGTTGTTATTTTATAGAGTACATCAAAGTAGATTACATCAATATAAATAACAGGCCAACCACAATAAAAACACAATAAAATCAATTCTAATAATCACTTAATAACCAAGCAGGCAGCCGTGTTGGTCTAAGGCAGTTGAACAAAGCAGGAGTCAAGTGGCACCTTTAAGACCAACCCATTTTTATTGAGAACGTCAGCTTTCGGGTGCTCTTAAGCACACTTCATCAGACGAGGAATGCAGCACAGTGAGCAGAGCCATACAGAGCTGGTAGGCAGTGGCCCAGAATGCAACATGGTGCATTTAATAACCAGTTAATAATTCCAATGACCATTCATTCCGTCACAGGTCTGCTTCATTCACACGGGAGGGGGGATTCATCTTTTCCATTCCACATGCAGAGGCAATAATAATAATAATCTTTAATTTGTATCCCGCCCTCCCGCCAAAGCAGGCTCAGGGCAGCTCACATGGCAAAGCTAGAAAACATACCTTTAAAAACAAAAGAACCCAAGGAGGTTTTGTTCTTTGAAGAGACACACCTGCGATGGATTTTGCCATGGAAAAGAGACCACGGCAGCCAAAGCGGCAGGCCATATTCCCAGGCCGAGAGGCAAAGGGGGCGGTTCCAACTGGACCAGGGGGCAGTCGGGGGGGGGGCTCAGCTGTGTGGAGGGCTGCCTGGTGCTGGGGGGGTGTCCTCCCTGACCTTTGGCAGGCTGAGGCCCTCAGAGGTCCACAAAAGTGAGTAGACAATATGATGAGCGGATCGTGCCCTTGCCTCTTTCATCCACAGCTGGATGAGATGCTGGCTGGGCTACATCCCTGCCCAGCACCTCCCGTCCCCTTTGAACTGCTTGTCCCACCCCCAGGGTCCAGCCAGGTGCCTCCATTGGGTGTCTGACAAAGGGGGCCTTTGGCTCCCACAAGCTGAGCCCTGGAGGATCTTCTTGGCCTCTCCAGTCCAGCCGTCCGGGGACCAGGAGACCCAGCGGGGCCTCTTTTCTCAGTCTGGCACCCCCCTGGGGCCTCTCCGGCTTGCTGTTTCCTCACAAGAGGAATAAACGTGTCACTTATCAGGCTGTTAACCAATCGGCCGCCCAGACACCCCTTGCCCAACACACCTGCAATCCCGCACTGGAATGCCCGTGGCTTGGATGGACATGGACCGAGAGACCCACCAACCTTGGACAATCCTGCCCACCTCTGAGGGTGGTGGTTGTGGGGGGGATACGGGGGGGGGGGGCTTGCTGTGGATGCTGCCCTGAGCTCCTGGGAGTGAAGCGTGGAGGGGCGGGGGGAAGAGACTCTGGCCATGTATTTTGCAACAAGGGTCTTCTTCAGGTACAAATCAAAGGTCTCCTAAAGTAGAAGAAGCCAGGAAGCGGCTTCTGAAATCCTAAGTGCCTTTCTTTGGTGCAGAGGAGATGGGGTCGGGCATCACAGATGCAATGGCGATCGCTCTTAGCAACTGCACCAAGAGCAGTCCTGCAGCAGCAGCCCAAGCATGCACTCTCAGGCCCAGGCAGGAAGCCTGCTGCATGCCCTGATGCAGGGAGGAGAGGACAATGCTGGGAGGAGCTCTTGGCAACCTCCTTGGCTAGACCCTTCTGGGCTTGGGCATCCAAGCTCCACCCCCCAGCAGAGTGATCCTTGCAGGCCTCTTCTCCCTCAGCATCAGCCTGGCCTGGATCCCAGAGAGGGCTTTTGCTCAGCAGACCAAAGACCGCCTGCCCTCCTGGGGCCACCTCGCATCCAGGGCCCAACTGCAAAGGGACCCTTTCTGAGCCCCAGGTCTCTCTCTCTCTGCAAAAATGTACTTTGCCTCCCAAATTACATTTTTGGCAAAAGCAATAGCAATAGCCAGGACTCCTTTTGAAGAATGATCAGCTGCGCCCCTGTGTCCACAGTTATTTATTACCTGCCTTGTGGTTTGAACAAATATGATTGTATTATTCCGCCCTGTCAAGAGAAACAGCACATCTGGTTCTGGTTGACACAATTATGACAAACTTCACTGTATCTTAAAAGGGGGATTGAAAAGTTTGCAGAGGCTTCCTGGGCCTGGCTGCGGGGGGGGGGGGGGGGCAGGCAGGGATCAGATGTCAGCTCCAGACCTGCCCAATACTCCCCCCTCCCTCCCCGCCTCAGCCAGGCTCCAAACACCTCCGCTTCCCTTCAGCACCTGCCCTCCCAGCCTGGTTGCTGTGCCCAGTCAGAGTGCCACATCTGGGCTGGCTTCACATGTGGGCATTCCGTGGCATCGTGAGCCAGGCCCCCCAGATGCCATACTCGCAAGGCACCAGTCTCGCCATCTTACTGGAAAAGCCCCCACCGCCATCTGATTGCTCACCCCTCATCTCCCTGCCCTTTCTGCTCTGAGGACCTCCATGTTCTGCTTCCCTAAATGCTGGGGGATGCAGCAGTGGGGGGGCTCTTCTAGGGCTGCCCACCTGGTCAACCACACTGTCTTTTTCCAGTTGCTGCCAAGCTCAGGACTGCTGGTGCCAGAGGAAGAAGAAGAAGAAGAAGAAGAAGAAGAAGAAGAAGAAGAAGAAGAAGAAGAAGAAGAAGAAGAAGAAGAAGAAGAAGAAGAAGAAGAAGTGCAGATTTATACCCCGCCCTTCTCTCTGAATCAGAGACTCACAGCAGCTCACAATCTTCCATATCTTCTCACCCCACAACAGACACCCTGTGAGGTGGGTGGGGCTGAGAGGGCTCTCACAGCAGCTGCCCTTTCAAGGACAACCACTGCCAGAGCTCTGGCTGACCCAAGGCCATTCCAGCAGCTGCAAGTGGAGGAGTGGGGAATCAAACTGGTTCTCCCAGATAAGAGAGCTCTGGCTGACCCAAGGCCATTCCAGCAGCTACAAGTGGAGGAGTGGGGAATCAAACCCGGTTCTCCCAGATAAGAGAGCTCTGGCTGACCCAAGGCCATTCCAGCAGCTGCAAGTGGAGGAGGGGGGAATCAAACCCAGTTCTCCCAGATAAGAGTCCGCACACTTCACCACTACACCAAACTGGCTCTCAGGAGGGAGGGCAGGAGAGTTGCAGCGACCTCATCCTTCTCCAGACACCTCTACAGCCACCCTTTGGTGCCCAGTCAGTTGCCCAGCATCTGCCTCTCCAGGGGGAGACCTGCAGCTGGGCCGGCATCCCCAGCCAGGGCCACCTTCCTTCCCTCTCTCTGCAGGCACAGCTCAGAGGGCTCCCCCCCCACCGGAGACCCTCCCTGTTGGGCAGGCTGGGCACAGGGGAACGGGGAAGAGGCAGTGACTGTGTGGGGTCCTCCTTGGTATATTGTTTTGAGACTGTTGTTTTCTATTTATACTGTATGAATGTATGCCCACTGTTGTAGGCTGTTCATTTCATTATAATAGAACTTTATATACACCAGTTAAGAGTGTTTGTTTGTGCACAATAGTTTGTATTGTTGTATTTTTGGATTTCATATATTGTGCTGCCACTGTTATTTTGCACTGCTCCAAACTGGGCATCTCTCCAGGGCGTGGAAGGGAAATGTTAGCCAGCCAGCTGCTCTCACTCCCTTCCAAAGTGCTTGCCCATGCTGGCTTCTGACTGGCATTGGTTCTGCTTCCTTTTAGGCCAGGCAGTGCCCTGCACACCTGCCTTGGGGCTCACATGAGCTCTCTCTGCAAGGGGGTGGCTGGCGGCTCACCCCTCAGCAGCTTGTCCTGGAGGACTGAGGGAGGGGGGGGATCTGTGACCAGAGGGAGGCTTTTTCAGTGGTGGCACCTTGCCCTGGGAATGCCCTCCCCTGCTTTCCATCCGGTCCAGGGCAGAACACTTCTTCTTTCCCACCATGGGATCCCATCCCTTCACCCAGGCCCAGAGCATCCCAGCAGGCCAGGTAGGTGGCCACCTAGGGCGCCATGTGACCATGATGTGGGCACAGGCGCCCCCTCCCCCCTAGTGGGCATTCCTCAGAGCCTGCCTTCCCTTGCCACAGAAGTAAGGGAGGGCAGGCCCTGAGCACACGCACTGTGCTGCCACTCTCACTTTGCCGCTTTCCTGGCTCTGCAGACCCGGGAAGGCGAGACAGAGCAGCAGAGCGGCTTATGTGCTCCTCAGAGCTTGCCTTCCCACCCTGCCCTGTTGCCCTCGCCTTCCCGGGTCTGCTGGGTGCAGGAACCCCTGGCCTCAGCTCTGCAATTGTGCCATGTCGAGGATAACAGGAAGTTCAAGTACCCGTTCCCAAAATAACTCACCTGTTCTTTTACATTATTATTTTAAATAATTCACCCTTTTTTGAGTGGTGTGTTTCTGGCTGAAGGGCTCTTTGATGGATACCACTTTAAGCTCCTGGATGTTCTTTGATGCCATTCTGAGTCTCATGGCTCCTTTTTGTGGCTTCTAAAAATAGTTTGTTACTACTGATCATTTTCTACTTGTTATGATTTTATTGGCTTATTTTGTGCGCTGCATTGAGCAGGTCTTTGGATGGACGGCAGATGAATTCCCTCCACAAATGATCAACCCTCCCCTCTTTCTCCTCCTCAGCTGCCCCCCCCCTGAAATGGAGGCCCGGCAGAAAGGCTCTGCTGGGAGGAGGACATCTGGAGGGCGGGAGGGGTGGGGGGCGGATCATCTGCTTGCTGGTAGCACTGCAGGCTCAGCTCCAACATGCTGATAAGTTTCCCAATGTGGAACCCATTCCTCCCTAACAGGATCCACATGGAAGTTATGTCTCAGACATGGTCCGGAATGGTTCCTTTTTATCTTCCCAAAGATTTGTGACCTGTAGCTTGGGCTACTGTAACATGATTTATTTGAGCCTGCTGAGAGGAGGGCTCCTAGCCAGCCACCCCTCCCTCCCTCCTTCTCCACCTGCCCCCTAATGAGAGCCAGGCTCTGTGGCTGCCTCCCCTGCCGGCCGGCCAGCTGGCTACCCCCTCCGGGACACCGAGGGCCCCAGGCCTCAAGGGGCATCCGCAGTAAGGGGCTCCTCCCCAGCCCACCTTCCCTCCCCTGGCTCACCTGACAAGAAAGGAGAGGTGCTCCGAAAGACTGGCAGAGGGGACAGAGAGCAAGGGAGACCAGGGGAAGGGAAGCTGCCACGCAGGAAGCCCAGGCCACTGCTTCCTTGGCTCACAGACAACAGGAAACACTTCTTGACACAGCAAGTGATTAAAATGTGGAATTCGCTGCCTGAGGATGTGGTGATGGCCGCAGGCTTTGAAAAGGGATTAGACCAATTCATGAGGGAAAGGCCTATCAATGACTACCAGCCGTGATGACTAAAGGGAACTTCTGCGTTCAGAGGCAGTCAACCTCTGAAGTCCGGTGCCAGGAGGCAGCACTAGGGGAAGGCCTTGGCCTCAGCGCAGTTTCTTTGACCCTCCAGGGCTACTGGTTGGCCCCTGTGTGAGGCAGGAGACTGGACTAGATGGACCCTCCCTGGTCTGATCCAGCAGAGCTCTTCTGATGTTCTTATGAAGGCTGATAAGTTTCCCAATGTGGAAACTTATCCCAATGTGGAAACTGCCCTGTTGTTGGCCCTCCAGAGGAACTGGCTGGCCACTGTGTGAGACAGGAGGCTGGACTAGATGGACTCTCACTGCTCTGACACAGCAGGGCTCTTCTGATGCTCTCCTCAGGGGAAGGCCTTGGCCTCTCTGCCCTGTTGTTGGCCCTTCAAAGGAACTGGCTGGCCACTGTGTGAGATAGGAGGCTGAACTAGATGGATCCTCACTGGTCAGACCCAGCAGGGCTCTTCTGATGCTCTCCTCAGGGGAAGGCCTCGGCCTCTCTGCCCTGTTGTTGGCGCTCCAGAGGAACTGGCTGGCCACTGTGTGAGGCAGGAGGCTGGACTAGATGGACCCTCCCTGGTCTGACCCAGCAGGGCTCTTCTGATGCTCTCCTCAGGGGAAGGCCTCGGCCTCTCTGCCCTGTTCTTGGCCCTCCAGAGGAACTGGCTGGCCACTGTGTGAGGCAGGAGGCTGGACTAGATGGATCCTCACTGGTTTGATCCAGCAGGGCTCTTCTGATGCTCTTCTCAGGTCCACTTATCCTTGTGGTTGCACTGAAACATCAGCCGTGTTGGACGGAGAGCCGAAGAACACCAGGGCTTTGTAGAGCTCTTTTGCAGCATGTAGAACTTCCCTTTCTCTTTGCTTTGAAGCAACCTACGCAACATGTTCCAAAACATCAGGTGTGTGAGAAGGTGGCAGTTCCGCTTGGCATGAGGGGAGCACTGATTTTGCCCTATCTATAGCCCCCTCCCTGTAGCAGCTTCAGGGGAGAAAATAGGTCACACATTCAAGGTGAACTGAGGGGGCCTAAGCACGTGTGCCTGGACTTTCCAACCCGCAGAAGATTTGCAGTCAGCAGCTCCTGAATCCCAGTGGTTCACAAAGGCCTCATGCTGAGGGGGCAGGGAGGCTCTTGTCAACAGACCAAGGCAGCTGCAGCAGAAGGAGGTGCAGGGAGCCAGTTTGTGGCGGGGGCGGGGGTGGAGTTCTGTCCACAGTTGGTTGCCTGACTACTGCCTAGTGATCTACCTGCAGCTGCCCTTGAAGACTGCTCAGAGTGTGGCAATGCACCTGCACGTGGAGAGGAGTTCCTTGGGGTGGGGTGCATCATCAAGTCTAAAGAGATTCCCCCAGGTGGCCACCAAGTTGTTTCTGGCATCATTAATACTGTTTGGGACCAGCATACCTGGAGGACCTGCCTGACCACTAAGGCCCTCTCTGGGGCCTCTGCCTCAAGTCCCACCCCCCATTCTGAGATTAGGCAGCTGGCAACCTGAGAGAGGGGCTTCCTGGTGGTGGCACCAAAGCTCTGGACTTCTCTCTCCAGGGATGTTCATCTTCCCCCTTCTGCCACTGCCCCTGGCCAGCTGGCAAAGACTTCTTTTGTTCCAAGTTTCTTCAGTGACTCTCTCCTTCCTGACAATGTCTTGGTTGTTTTTATGCTTTTTGTGTGTGCTTTATCTTGGCTTTAATTGTTTTTATGATAGATGTTCATAATGTCTTGTTTTAACTGTTAGCTGACTCGGTCGCCCTGACAGGCAGGAAGGAAGTGTATCGGTCTTAAAAATAATAAACGAATAAATAAAATTCAAAGTGTGGGTGCTGACCTCAAAAGCCCCCCATGGTCTGGAGCCGGCCTGTCCATCCTGGGGACAGAAGACATTCCGTTCTGTGCCCCCCTCCCAAAGAATGTGGGTGGTGACCCAAGGTGGGGGCCTCTCTGCAGAGGCACCTGAGCTGTGAATGGCCCCCCTGCCATGGCTGTTGCACCCAGGCATTTCAGCAATGCCCCACTTCTTTGCTCTGTTATTTAATCTGGCTTCTCTGATCATTTCAAAGCAGGCGATTTGTTCAGTTTCCTGCTCTGTTTTAATGTGTGGTGCTGTTTTTAAAAGGTGGACATTTCTTATACTGGCGCTTTTTAAAATACAGTTTATTGCGATTGGTTTTTGCATCCGGTTTGTGACTCCCGCTCAACAGAGAGTTGAGGGTTAAATGTATCTTAAATAATCCAGAGTTTTGCCTTGTAGGGGCAGCAGCATCTGGACTCCTCTGAAGAGCCACCTCTGGTGAGCGGCCGGCAGGCGGGGCCTCTGGGGGGCCTCGGGTGGCATCACCCAGACTGACTCTTTGGGAGCCTGCAATTCTCAAAAGCCTCCTGCAAAGGTCTGAGCCCCGTGCATGAAAGCCGCTCCTGTAACTACCAAAGTGGTTAACGATAAAAAGAATTGATTTCCTGCCTGTGGTGAGCTCCCTTCGCTCCAAGGCCCGTGTGCAACCAGCAACAGACCCCAAAGGCGGCAAGGGCTGCAGAAAGCGGGTTCCTCATTCCATTGCAGTTTGGATCACCCCCACAGACACCCCTCACACACACACACACACACCTGCACCATCCCCCTGCCTTGCAGCTTGGGGGTCCTTCGCCCACTGGAGAGGGTCTGTCAGGGCAACACAGCAGCAGCTGAAGAGAGAAGCGACGGACGTCGAAGGGACGGAGACAGCCAAAGGGCAGGCCTGGGCTGAGTGAGCAGAGCAGCGGGGAGACTCTCTTCCCTGTCCATGAAATGGGGCCAGAGCAGCTTCCTTGGCAGAAGGCAACTTCCCTTCAACTCAGCCCAGAGAGCATCTCCTCTTCCTTGGAGGCCACTGCTGCCAAAGGCAGCCCCTTCTCCTCAAAAGCTTCTCATTGCGTGCAGATGGCAGAACTGGTGCATGTCTGGAGGCAGGCGAAGGGCCTCTCCAAAAGGTAGGAGTCGCTTTTTGGCAACAGAGGCTGTTTGCACACAGAGGTGGGGCAGGCTGGGGGGACAAAAAAACACCTGGATCAGGTGCTGCAGAGCTGAAGGGGCAAGAGAGGCCTCGAGAGGGGCAGAAACTCTCCCTTGCATCCTCCTGCAGCCAGTGTTGTAGGGACAGGAGGGCTTCAGATGCATGACTCATGGCCTGCCGCCTGCCTGGTCTTTCCTGGCCTCCCTCTTTATTGCTCCCTGTTGATGGGAATTGCCACAAAGTCGTGTTGTGCCAGTGGTGCAAGGCCCCCCACTGAGTCACATGGGCAACCCCAGGAGACTGGCACCCTCGGCAATCACCTTGTTTGCCGACTGGCAGAGCCAGCTCTGGGTGTGACATCATTTCCAGCAACTACTCAGAAGTGATGTCACATTGCCAATGTGACATGCTAGGATTCAGACAGAACTCTATGGTTAAACCAGAGTTGTGTCCAAATTCTAGAGTGTCATGGTTGCAAAGGGATGCCACTTCCAGGTATTTCTTGAAAATGACACAGTACTGTTGGGATGATGTCATTGTGCCCAGTTTCTGCCCACTCCTCCCACTAGTTGCCAGCCTGTAACCCAGTAATGGAAAGAGCCCCGTGGCACAGAGTGGGAAAACTGCAGTACTGCAGTCAGAGCCCTCTGCTCATGACCTGAGTTTGATCCCTGGTGGAAGCTGGGTTTTCAGGTAGCTGGCTTGAGGTTGACTCAGCCTTCCATCCTTCCGAGGTGGGTAAAAGGAGTCCCCAGCTTGCTGGGGGGAAAGTGTAGATGACTGGGGAAGGCAAGGGCAAACCACCTGTAAAAAGTCTGCCATGAAAATGTGAAAGCAACGTCACCCCAGAGTCGGAAACGACAGGTGCTTTACCTTTAACCCAGTAATGGGTTCCACTTCCAGGCCGTCTTATTAAAAAGTATCCTGGCTCCCCTGAAAGACTAATCCAATTCTTGTGAGGAGAGGGTGCTCTTGAGAAAGAGCTTTCACAAAGCAGGCAGGGTGGCGCCCAGTTTGCCAGCCTTTTCTTTTTAAGGGGATGCTTTCTTTGCTTCCACAGGAAGTTCTCCCTTCCACACCCACAGGATTCTGCCCCACACTTTATAGCCTACTTGCTGCAGCCTTGCGAAAATCCCCCACAGCTAGAATCCCCCTGCACAAGGCCGGAAATTCACATCAGCTAGATGCTGTTTCCTCATGAGTAAATTCTCTTCGGTTCAAGGCACCAAATGGTTCTGTTCCTGCCACAGGTCCTGGTCTGCTGGTGGGTCCCACTGCCCTGGCTGGTTTTGCAGGTGGGTGCTGGCAAGCGAGGGAGTGGTGGCAGCTTCCCATGCAGGGCTGTTCATCCTTCGCAGGGAAAGCAATGCTGCTGCTGGTGCTTCTCCTTCTCCTTCTATCACTTACATGGCTTCAAACAGTCCTGTGGGAGCATGAATCCCCCCCCTTCAATTTGGCTGCTGGAAGGGAAGGGTGGTGAGTGGGGTGGCCTCCCTCCCTCCCTCTGGGCACTTGCTCATTTCCCCACCCTCCCCTCCCCATAGTGCCCCCATCCCCAGTCCACTCCTGAGGCCAAGGAGTGCAGGTGATGCTTTCCAGGTGTGTGGGGTGGCTTTATTTTCGGCGGCCTGACTTCGGTTCTCCCTCTGAGAAACCCAAGCTGGCGGCCAGCTGCAGGGAGCTGCAAGGGGGGGGGCGGCAGGGAGGCGAGCCAGAGGGCTTCCTTTCCCTTCCTCTCCTGGCTGTCTGCCTGCCGGGCTTGAGATGTGCGGGGACAGGAGGATTCCTTTGGGCTGCCCTCCTCAGGGGCTGCGGCTCAGCCTTTAGGACCGAGGGGAGGGGGAGGCATCTCCCTGGCGGGCCTCCAGTGGCTCCCCTGAGCAGGCAGCCCAGCCGTGTCTGGGATGCTGCAAGAGACACAAAGAGAAGCAGGTGGACTCTCAGGGCACCTCCAGGCCTTTCCACCTGTTGCACAAATGCCATCAGTCTCCTGTGCGCACTTGCTCTCTCTCCTCCAAAGGGAACCAGCACAGCTAAGTGCTGCCCTTTGGGACTTCCTACTACCCACACACGCTGAGCGTACGAAACAAGATGACGTGTCAAAGTCCTTCAGAGGAGCCTTTGTGGTGTGCAGGACTCTTGCCCCAGATGCTCCTGGGTGGCTGCTCCATCCGGTGGCTGCATCAGGGACCCCCCCCCCCAATGCAGCTGCTACCTTTGCCCAGAAGAAGCTTTGTGCGGGGATCACAAATGAGTTGGTTTTTAGCAGGCTCTGGCCTTGTTGTTCTACAGCAGCCACCCTGAGCTGAGCTGGCCTCCAGAGAGGCAGCACATCCAGCCTCCCAGCAGCCACTGGGCTAACGGTCAGGCCTCCCTCCCTGGGCATCTGCCGAGCAGTCAGCCAATGGGAAGGGGTGCCTTTTATCCTGTTGCTGGTTGCTAGGGCCAGCACCATCGCCATCCTTTCATATATATATATTTGCATCCATCCCTTTCCAGATGACCCTTCCCAGCTCTGCACTGGAAAGAGCCATCCTCAGGGTCTCCTCAGGAGGAGGGGCCTCACGCAAAGCCAAGCCAAGGAGAGGCCAGGCCACACACGCACACACACCCGTGGGGGAAGCTGTTGAGACAAGAGGGTGTTGTGGCCTGGAAGAGGCGAGGGTTTGATACCAAAAGCTGCCTCTGTGTTCCCTCTCATGTGCTTATTCTGAACTGCAGTCTGGCTACAGAAGCCCAGTTGGAGAACAGGGACGCTCTTTTCACCTGCAGGTCTTTGGAGCAGCTGTCTGCTTTCCAGGCCCAATGGAACATGGAACAGCGGCTGAGAGCTGGTGACATTCTTCAGCTTGAGGGAACTTCAGAAAAGGAGCTTGGGGACCACATTTGCCAACTCTGGAGCCCCTCCTGGGAGGAAACAGCAAAGTCTGCAGGAGAAAGTGAAGGTGGGGGGGGGCGGAGTGACACTAGTGTGGTGTGAAGTGAACTGCAGGAAGAGAATCAGCTTGCCACTGGGGGGGGGGGTGATCTGGGTGCAAGGCAGGGGGGTGAGACTGGCCTTGAAAGTCCTAGACTGAAGTGTGCGGATTGTGTGGAATGGGGGGGGGCTGTGATGAGGAAGGGGCTTGGCCAAGGGGCATCTCTTTCACTTATTGCCCAAGCCGAGCCCCGGGTTCAAGTTTCAAGGTTTCTCCAACAGTTGTTAAAACCATTGCCCCTTGTTGCCTTCCAGACAGGGGGGATGCCACTGGGCCTGACTGCATCTCAGCCGCTTATGCCCAGAATTTCAGCCGTGCAGGCCTCCAGGCGGGCTGGCTCTCCATGCCCCTAGCAAGAGGGCCTGGACGCTGCCACTGGGCACAACTGCCTTGCAATCCCCCCCCCCCCACACACACACACACACTGATTTCCCCATCTGTGCTGAAGGGGCATATGCCTGATTGTGGCTCACCTACCCGTCTCTTCACCACCACCAGAGACAGGACAGAAAGCACCAACAAGTAGAAACCAGGCTAAGTAGCATTGAAATGTTAATTTTCTATGTTTTTAAATTGTTTTATGGTTTTTATGTCCTATTATATGTTTATACCCATGCATACGCATGAGCATATAGGCCGCCCTGAGCCCGCTTCGGCGGGGAGGGCAGGATATAAATGGAACTACGTAACTAAATAAATAAATCTTAAGGGCATAAGAGCACCACTGCAAAGAGAGAACAGGGCTTTGTTTGTAGCAGGAACTCCTTTGCCTATTAGGCCTACTGTAAGCTCCGGGAGGATTGGCTACATCAGGGGTGTGTGGCCTAATAGGCAAAGGAGTTCCTGCTACAAAAAAAGCCCTGTTCTCTCTTTGCAGTGGTGCTCTTATGCCCTTAAGATTTATTTATTTAGTTACGTAGTTCCATTTATATGCCAGCAGCAGCAGCTGTTGTCGCTGCTGGTAAGAGGAGCAGGAAGAACAGTGAGGATCAAGCTGACCAATGGAGGGAATTATTTGATCTCTCCCCGCCCCCCCCCCCCCCAGGACTGCACCAGAGGCCAGGCTGTTCTGAGCCGTGGTGGGACCAAACCACCCTGGGATGCTGCTGCGTGAGAAGAGGCCCATGGTGAGGTGATACTGAAGGTTGGAGCCAGGCTGGCCAGCCAGAGTGTGGGGTGGACCCCGGGCCCTGTTGGCCCACCTGCGAGCCTTGGGTGATGCAAAGAGGACAGCACAAGGCCAGGCACTCTGGAGTGACGTGTCAAGAACACAAAAAGGTTGGGCTGGCTAGAAGCAGCTGGAAGGCCTTGGAGCAACCTCCAGTGCAGCAAGCAGAACCAGCAGAACCCATCCTGGCCTCCCCCCCCCCATCCTGGTGGACCAGTCCAGGAACAATCCAGGGACCAGCTGGGGTGGGGGGGGAAGCGCCTCTCCTCCGGCTCAGAGGCCCTTTGCAGCAGCTCAGAGAATCCGGTCAGGAGGGCTTGCAGGGAAGGCCTCTCGCCAGTCTGCTCGCATGCAGGGAGAGTGGAGGTTCTGCTCTGTCAGGGCCCAGAACACAAGCCCTGCTTCTCCCTCCCCGAGCAGAGGCTGCCCAGCAATTGCCGACACGCTGGGTGACAGCCCCCCCCCCACTCCTTTGTTATATGTCTCCACCTCGCCTTCCTCTAAGAATTGAATTAGAGATACAAAAGCGGGCTGGGCGAGGGGGGTGATGGTGAGGCAGGAATATATTCCCTGGGCCTGGAGACGGGAAAGGCTGGGAGGTAATTGCTCCTTTCCCCTATTGTTCTCAGCTGCCATCGGGAGATTCATAGTGGAGCTGTGGCCATCTCTCCCCTCTGAGCCTCCCCTCCCCCTCCCAAGGCATCAGACACCCCCAGTGCCCCCCTCCCTCCCTCCCACCCTCGGAGGGAAAAAAGTCATTTCTCTGGTTTATTTATGATGCCATGAAGGGATGCGGAACACATCTGGCCTGCCGGACACTGGTCAGCCGCTCTGTCAGCAAGAAGGACGGCCCTTCACATGCCCAGCAGCGCATTTCTTTTAACCATTTCTCTGCCACCGGATGTACAAAGCCCTTCATCGGGAGGGGGCTTTCGTGAGGGCACTGCTTGCCACTAAAAAGGGAAGGGGCTCCCTTTTGCTGCGATGAAGCCCCTTCCTCCCAGGCCCTTCTTTATTACAGAGGGGGGGGTGTGCCAGGAGGCCATATTGTGAGCCGCTCTGAGATTCGGATGGAGGGCGGGATATAAATCCAATATTATCAGCATCACCTGCCCAAGGTGTGCAAGAAAACAGCACCTCCTGGCCAGCCCCTCTCCCCAAAAACCCAGCACTGGGTGGATTCAGGGCCCTGCTCTGCCCATAAAAATGGCTGTTGGTGACGGGAGGGCCTGGAGCATGAAGCCCCCACCCCCACCTTAGAATTCTCCAGGAGCTGCATCTCACTTGCGGCCAAGGAATGGAGGGGGGGGGATGACAAGAGAATTCTCCAGGAGAGGAATGAAGCAAAGACAGATATTACAGCAAAGGAGAATCCTTCACCACAAGCAAAGACTTTGGGGGGAAAGGCGACATTAATTGCAGTGGATGCTTAAACCAAGCCCCCAAAGGGCTCTTCACCCTGGCCAATTGGGCAGAAGGCAAACAAAACCAGGGGTGACCCCAAAGCACCTTGACCGAGAGGCGAGAGGCCTTTGGATTCTGGGCTGTCTCTGCGCAGCATCCTTGCCTCAAGGCCTGGGGCAGCCAGCCCATGTCCAGGGCACCGGGAGGGCAGCGCTACCCTCTAACCGCAGCCGTCCTCTAGTACCGCCAATGTGATGTTCTCTGCCCCCCCCACCCCCACCCTCTTGGCTGCCAGTAGTTCTCAGTCTTGGTTCCAGACAGAAAGAGCATTTGGGGCTTTAACCTTTTGGATTTAGCAACCAAAACAACACCCAGGATTAGGTCCAGGAAAATATGTATTTTTCCCTTGACATGCTGCAAGACTATATTTCCTACATAAATGTAATTTGCAACACTATGAAAACGTTCAGATTTTAACAAACTGTAGGGAAAAAATTCGGCAAGGGAGAGAAAAGAGTGCTGATGAAATGTACGGAGGCTGAAGCAGCCGGCACGCAAGAAGGAAACAAAGAAGCTGCCAGCCGGGGAGGGTGATGAATGAGCTTGGCCTCCCCTTATTTATTTTTGATAAATTTCAGCATTTGCCTTTAATCTCCAAATGAAAGGAAAGGGGCAAAGGAAGGTTAAGGAACGGCACCCTCCATACCGGCACATGGCAGCAGCAGGCGGGATTCAGCGGCCGCAGCCCGGTGGGAGGCGGTTTGGAAAGAAGCAATTCTGGGGCCAGCGGAGAGACCCCCGCCCCGGAGGGAGAGAAATGAGGGGCAAGAAGAACATTGGTCAGCCCCACAGCGGAGCTGAGGGCCGAGAGGAAGCAGATTAAGATGATTTTGGCTTAACAGAAAATATATTTTGTTTTGAAAATTATTTCTGCAACAACAACCAAAAACACTATTATTTTCTTTGCTGACTATTTGTTCAGCTGTATGCTTTTTACTTAATGGTAAATAGAATTGTATAATAATAATAATAATAACAACAATAATAGCAGCAAAGACTTCTGATTTCCCCCCACCAGAACGTAAAAGAATGCAAATATACAGCTGATATTTCAGATTCACGGCATCCAAAAAGAAATGTTATTTCACCTGCCAACTAGATCCCCATCTCTTTAAAGACCCAATTCCAGTGTCCATCGGAACAAAGACGCAGGCAGAATTGGCTGCTGCAAGCAGGTTCCTTCCCTGCCGGTGCTGCGTCCTCCTTGGGCAGAACCCTCCATTTTGCTGGATGTGTTTGTGGAAATTATCAGCATCCAAAAAGCTTTTAAAATTATTTTAAAAATAAAACTCTCAGATTATCAGAACAAATCATGGTCATAAAAAAGAATTTAAATCACAACTAAGTTGCGTGTTTAGTTTTAACCGGAATGAGGGGAGAGAAGTTGTGTCCTCAACCTGTCAATAAGGCATTTATCACAGCCACAGATTAATTTCATTTAAATTGCTCGGAGGACGTCGTTTCAGATATAGAACAGGCTACGGGGTCTCCGCCTGCTCCAACCCGATGCAAAATCACCATCACTTTGACTTCAGTTCCTTCTCTCCAAATAATTGTTTTGAGTCTTGAATCTGGCTCAGAGTTTCAGGTTATGTGTTGTTTTTCACTTCTAATTGTATAGTTGTTTTTATAAAATAGCAGTATCATCTTGTGCTGCGCAGAACTGAACTTCGTTCTAAAAACTGACAAAACCCTCCTCCCTGCCTTCCTCCTCGTCCTCCCGCTGCGACTCCCTCCTTTGGCCTCCTTTGTTTTCTTAAGCCGAAGGTTCTCCTATTTATTTATTATTGGAATTTATTACAGGCCGGAGCTTTGGAGTCCAGCTTCAGGCAGCTGACAAGTCCAAACAATATCATAAAACCATAAAAACATCTCTAACAACACCCCCTTCCAGCAGTAGAGACAGCTCGGTTTTTTCTTTCCAAAACATAAGTGAAATCCAACATTAAAAAGGCAAAGAAAATATCTAAAAGCCGTTGCTTGTTTATAGTTTTATAAAAATACAATGAATTTTAAAATTGACAAATATTTCTCAGTAGGTGGAGAACAAAAGAAGGGGGCATTTTTACGGATGCAGAATAGTGACTGGTGACCTGAAACCCCCCCCCCCCCCACCTCCGATCTTGCAGCAGGAGGCAGGTTTAGCGGTGGGGAGGGAAGGAAGGCAGGGAAGGAAGGGCTGTGTGAGGTTATGGGAGGCAGCCGGACCCTGGGAAGGAGAGGGGCTGTTATCCTAAGAGAAAACGGGCTCCCACTAAATGCTCCTGTTTTCCTTTCTGGCTGTTTCTGAGACAAATGGCGGCCGTCCTTCGACACCATCAACAGCACAGAGAGCAGGAGAAGTGGGGCCATTTTCGGATTTTGCCAGGATGGCTGGCTTGGGGCTCCGATTCCGGAAGATGGCGGCTTCTGAGCTGGATGTCACTCATTTGAATGCAGGGCTTCTGAATTGCAGCAAGAGGGATGGCTGGCAAGAGGCCTTGTGCCCTTTCGAGGGAGGAGGGGGTGTTCTCACAGGGAAGTCAACACCTGACCCACCACAGCCAAGCTCCCACCACCCTACAGAAACCTCCGGCCTCTCTGGGGAGCTGGCTGCTCAGCAAATACACCTCGGACTTGCTCTTAACGGTATTGCAAATCTAGCCCTGGCTTGGTTCTCCCCCCCACCCCCACCCCCCAGGTTTCTGTTGCCAAAGGAGGGGGAGTCACTTGACCTTTTCACAGATACTTTCAGACCCAGGTGTGGGATTTAAATGGACCCAGATCCATCGCCCAGGTGTGGCATTTGCGCTCTCTCTCTCTCTTTCTCTCTCTCTCTCTCTCACATACACACACACACACTCCCTATTCTTTAATTCTTCAAGATAGCCCAATAGCCCCGGCCTTCCCAATGCAATGCTTTCCCCACATGCATAGACGTGTCCCTTTCACAGGCCCAGGGTGTCTGGGGACCGATCCTTTTCGGCAGTTGCCTGGTGCCGTTTGGCAGAGAAAGGCTGCCCTCTGCAGGGGAAACTCCATCTCTGCTTTGCCAAGGATGGCTGAGAGCACTTCAGAAGAGGAGGAGGCGGCTTTGAACTCAACCCCATCAAGGCCAAGCAGCACTGCAGAGCCCTGAACTCTTCACCCCGCGCTGGCCAGAGACAAAGCCCAGGCAGGCAGGGCACTGCTCTCTTGTCTCTGCCGCCCCCCCCCCCCACACACACACACGAAGACCGCAGAGAGGCGGAGGGGAGCTGGCCCTGGAGCACTCGGCAGGGGAGGGGGCTGAGAAGCCCCTGCCTGCCCTGGAGGCTGCCAGGAGAGCACAGCTACTCTGGCAAAGGCACTCCCCCCCACGCCCCCCGCAGGCTGTCCTCCCAGGGTCAGACGTGGGGTCCACCAGGCAATTGCAGGCTTGAGCAGCATCTGCATTTAGTGGATTGAGAATATTGGGAAGCACGTTTTAATTGTATTAATGCTGCTCGCTAATAAACATTCATCTTGAATTTAGCCATCTGAGTTCCCTGAGGGTATTTTCAGGGGCCCCTTTAGGAATCTCTTCCAGCCCTTCCTCGGTGGCTTCTGGGCCCTCTGTGGGGGGGCAAGAGGGTCATTTGGGACAGGACTGCCCATGCCATGCCCCCCTGGGGCCAATGGTTGGGCGCTCCCAGCAGAGTTCAAGAGGGCCCTACCTCCTCTCAACAGTCTCCAGCTGTTCTTATGTCCACTTGGGGTTCTGCAAAACCAGGCTTTGGGATGGTGGGGAGTTGGGAGATCCTGTGGCTGGGGGGAAAGAGAGAGTTGGAAGCTGCTGACAGAATCCCTCCCCCACACCCCCGCCCACAGCCAGCAGCAGAAGAAGAGGGTTTCAAGGGGGTGGAAGGCTGCTGTCTGCTCCCACCCCCCTTTCATAACTCTACTGGCTTCCTCCTCTACGTAAGGGGGGGGGAATCTCTGACACTCTCTCTCTCTCTCTCTTTTGCATTTCGCACTTGGGTGTTTGTTTTTGTTTTTTGCAATTTTATTTTATTTTGCATTTTTCAAAACCTATTTATTTTTCAACCTGGAAAAAAAGAAAAGAAAATGAGACTGAAGCTTCCCTGACATTTTGGAAATCCTACACGCATCTTACATTTTCGTAAAAAATAATCTTCAAAAACAATTCCGCAGGGGCAGCAATCCTGTGTGGGGACCTTGCCCACAAACGCCCCTTTGTGGCCACGGGCCTGCCTGAGGCCTGGAGCCAGAAGGAAGGAGCCCCTCCTGTTCCCAGAGGCTGTTCCTATCTAGCCAAGTCCCATCAAGGGACAGACTGGGCACCCAGCTGCTTTTGAAGCAGCCTTCCAAAGTGGGCAGAGGTGTGTGTCAAGCAGGGCCAGCGCTCTGGAAAAGCCTCGCCTAATGCCAGTGTGTGTGTGTGTGTGTGTGGTTTCTCCCAAGACGACTGAACAACAGCTGCAGAGAATCACTCCCGCTCTGCCTGTGTGTGTGTGTGTGTGAGTGAGTGAGTCCCCTCCCCACTTCTAACCTCACTGACTCCCCCTTTTTTCCATCTCTTTAGCAACAGAGCTGCGTTTGCTTCCCTCACAACAGAGGTTTTTTTCCCTGAGACGGGATCAAAGCAGCGGGGGATCTGATGAAGTGCTCATTTTTAACATCACTCTTATAAATTGCTCTCCCCATTAATTGTTTCCATGGAAACACCACTTTTGGCTTATGTGGGGCTCCTGGAAAAAAATTAATGTGATTCTTAAAAATGTGCAGGAAAGAGGGGGGGGGTCAGCCTCTTCATGAAGGAGCTTCTCCAAGTTTCAACGGAATGGGAAGACGAGCTCTGCTGCCTCAAATACTGCCGGACCTGCAGGCTTCAAAGACCCTCTCACAGCCTCCCTCCCCCTGCAAGCAGTCACAGCAAAGGGCCAATGACCCACTGGAAGCTACCCTGCACTGCCTGGCTGAGGGGAGCCCAGGAAGCCTGGTCTTCCACGGCTGCTGCTGCCTTCACCGATTGGGTCTCTTGTGTGGCCCTTTGAGAAGCCACCAGGCCTCTCAGCAAAGGCAGGGGAGCATCCCAAACCACCACCACCCCCCACGCTACCAATGCATTCCTCCCCCCCCCCCAGAAAGATGGCCTAACCACCACCCACCACCACTTAGTGGAGCATTCAGCCCAGAGGAGCTGCTGCTGCTGCTGCCACTGCCCAAACTCTGTGTCTGCTGCCTGCTTCTCCGGCACTTCCCAAAGCCACCCCAAGAAAGCAGTGCTTGCAGGAAGGTCCTTTGCGGGAGACCTCTGGCAGGATCTCACTGCTGAAGGCCAAGGCCTGCCCCGTCCTTCAAGGTGCAGTTAATAATTGATTGGCTGAGCCTGCACAAGGGAGGGCGGCCATCAATATTTCAACACTTCTGCTGCTAATTTCAGGGGAGCTCGGAGATAATTCCAGGCCGGGGGCAACCGGGCCCATTATTAAGCCCAAGCGGCTGCTTGGGACATAAAGACCACGCGGGGGGGCCGCCTCTTAGACCCCTTCGAGATGGACAGCTGGTCTAGCAGAAGCAGAGGCCTGGGGTCAAGGGAGGCAGCGCTGCAGCAAGATGCCTGGAGAGGGCCACGGAGTCCTATTTGCTTTGGAGGCCACCACCTGAATGAATGTCAGGAGTCCAGAATGTCACCAGACCATGGAATCTTCCAAAGCCAGCTAGGGATGAGCAGAGGGCTGCGGCCACAGGTGGGAAGGAGAGCCCAAGGGGGAGGGGGAACAGCCCCAAGGCCCCCAAATGAAATAGCCTGTCTAGGCAGTTAAGGCAGAATGCCTGCTCCAAGGACTCTCCCCCTTCTGTGTAAACTGTCTCTGGGCACTTGCTCCATCTCCAGAAATTGGGGGGGGGGGGGAGGTTCTGGTTTTGCACAAGTGCACGTGTGTTTGTCTGGGGCAAAGGGCTCATTTCCCTCAAATTTGTCTGATTAACTGGAAGGAGGTGCTTCCCTCTGTGGCAGCTTTATTTAGTCTTTATTAGGCTAATGAAGCTGTTTCCCGGGAGCTCAGTTGCCACAGGAGAGACCCTTCCTTTTCCTTTGCCCTTCAGCCGCCCACAGGGGAGAGGAAGGCCTGGGGATGGGCTGGCTGGGAAGTGAGAAGGCCAAGCTAGCTGGCCCCCAAAGGGAGGGGTGGGGGGGTGGGGAGGCCCCCTGTTTCAGGAGCCGGTGTGGGGCAGCCTCGTGGTCCTCCCCCTGACAAATCCAGAGCTGGAGGCCAGCAAAGCTCTCCTGCTGAACGGATTTGAACCCAGCCCCTAGGAAGCAGCCTCACTGCGCGGACATCAAATGCACACCAGGGATGGTGCAGAACTCGGGAGGGAGGGAGGGCCCCTGCTGCCCCCTCAAGATTTTGCCCCCGTGTCATTTCACCATTTCCACCCGAATAATGGCATTAGAGAGAGCATGGGAGGTTTTGGGGTTTTTTAAAATGGCTACTGAACACATCTAGAGTTAAACCAACCTATTTTCTGTCTTCGCTAGGCAGAGCTCAAAGATGTTCCTGTCTTTTGGATGCTGCTCAGAACTATTTCCACAGCTACTCCATAATGTGAATCAGCCATTTGATGTCTACTTCATTTCTACCCCCCCCCCTTCTCCCTACCCCCTGGCTTCCACTGAGACCAGCTTGGGCAACACAGATGCTGCAGGCCACGGACTGGGCACCTGCCATTTGCCGAGAGAGGGACTCTTTGGCACAAAGCCAGGGTGCGCCTGCCAGTCCAATGCTGGGACATGAAGCAGGAGGTGGTCGGATGAGGACTAGAAGCAAGTTTCAACCACAGAAGGCCAAACAGGACAGCACAGCAGGGAGACGGGTGCCTGGCCCCGAGGAGTCTGACTCGGGTTGCTTTAGGCTGGAGAAAATTAGGAGGTGGATAGTAATACTTTCAGGACATGTCCCCCAATTAAAAGAATCAAAATGAGAAACAGCAAACACAAAAGGAGCAAATGCGGGGGGGGGGGGCTCTGCTGGGGCCAAAGAAGCAAAGGTGAGAGGCAGAGAACCTACCACTTCGCTGCCTGGTTCCCCCCCCCAGCTCCCCACCCTTCTCACTTTGACATCAGGGCCAGGAGCTCCAGTGCAGATGGGTTTCCACCAAAACTGGGGACAGAAGGCTCTCGGTTCGGTTGCTATGGCAATATCTGCACAACTGGGGACTGTCAAAGCAACCAGCCTTCACCGAGGTTCATCAGCCCCCTCATGTACACAGGCGCCCTGGCCCAAAGGTGGATCCACACCTCTCTCCCATTTCCTTTCTCTTCCTTATATATTTGCCATTTTCCTCCTGGCGCTTCTTACAACAGCAGACAATTCAAATTTACTTCAGTTTGAACCACCAGATCACTCTGTCTTGGACGGGACTGAATCCAAAAGACCGGCTCCTTAGTGGCCGTGAGGGCTGCAGCTGCTGCCTCTTGCTTTCTTTCAACACCTGGAACGGGAAGGCTGGCAGCCCCCTCCCGCCCAAACACCAGGTAGAGCAAAGCCTAGGCAGCCGTGCAAGCAAGCCCTGGTTTCAGCTGCTCAGAGGGGGGAGACATTCCCCAAGAGAGGGGACTCTGGGCCCAGCCCCCAGCCCTCCCACTGGGAAAGCAGCTTGTCCCATGGCATGGCGCCTGCCCAGGAGATTTTAGCATGGCTCCCAACCAGTATGAAGTCTGAGGCAGGAGCCCAAGGCCAATGGCAGACTTTGCACCACCACAGGCCTGGCAAGCATCCCAACTGGGCAAGGCCCTGGTCATCAATAGGGCTGCCAGCACTGCCTCACCAGATTCCAGGAGATTTTGAGGCAGAGAAGAAGAAGAAGAAGAAGAAGAAGAAGAAGAAGAAGAAGAAGAAGAAGAAGAAGAAGAAGAAGAAGAAGAAGAAGAAGAAGAAGAAGAAGAAGAAGAAGAAGAAGAAGAAGAAGAAGAAGAAGAAGAAGAAGAAGAAGAAGAAGAAGATGATGATGATATTGGATTTATATCCCGCCCTCCACTCCGGAGAGTCTCAGAGCGGCTCACAATCTCCTTTCCCTTCCTCCCCCCACAACAACACCCTGTGAGGTGGGTGGGGCTGAGAGGGCTCTCACAGCAGCTGCCCTTTCAAGGACAACCTCTGCCAGAGCAATGGCTGACCCAAGGCCATGCCAGCAGGTGCAAGTGAAGTTGCAGGAGGATGTGACATCACTTCCAGGTGATACTCTAGGAATTTCCCCTAATCTCGATAGCAAGATTCATAGAGAACGTTCATGGAGAAATTCCTAGAGAGTCATTGTGGGGGCCATTTACTGGCCTTTCCCTCCTCCCACACTTCAGTCTCTTGAGACTGGGGATTGGGGTTGAGAACAGGTGTTCGCAAGTGGCCAGCCCAGATGTAGTCCTGGAGAATCCTCAGCCCAACAGGAATTAACTTTCTTAACAAAAACACAGTAGAAGGCAAAGTCCTGAGATGACCCTGGCCACCACAGATCTTCAGCAGAAGCCCTTTCAAAGCTGAGCTGGAGGCAGAGTCTTATCTGTGGTTGCACCCACTTATGGCAGTCCCTCCCAAAGGAAATTCTCTAGGGGTCATCCTTGCTATCTTTTAAGTTTTAGGCAAAGTCTGCCCTGTTTCTCTAAGCCTTTCATACTGGACTGTGTGTAGGTCTTGTTGGATTTGTTTTTACCGCTGCTAATATTAATTGTCACTTTTAACATACTGATTTGTGCCAATTTTGACTGCCCCTTTGTGACATGAAAGCAAGCCGCACCTAAACTTTGCCAACAAGCCTGGCGAAGAGGCAGCTGCGAGGTGCTCGGATCACCATCTTCAAGTCCTTCAGGGGCTGTCATAGAGAGGAGGGTGCGGAGTCATTTTCTGTTGACCAGAACCAAGCCAGCATGCTGAAATTCAATTAAGAGTTTTCAGCTAAATACCAGAAAGAACTTCCTGACAGTGAGAGCAGTTCCTCGGTGGAACAGGCTTCCTCCTCGGGAGGTGGTGGGCTCTGCTTCCTTGGAGGTTTTAAAGAGAGGCTGGAAGGCCACCTGACAGCAAGGCTGATTCCGTGAATGAGGCAGATCAGGAGAAGGAGGGAGGAAGGGCTGCATCAGGGCTTAGTTCTCACGGCCGTTCTTACATGCCCAGGGAAATGCTGATCACCACGTTGGGGTCAGGCAGCAGTTCTTCTCCAGGCCAGTTTGGCCAGGGGTCCTAGAGGGGGGGGGGGTGTTTGGTTTTTTGCCATCTTCTGGGCATGGAGCAGGGTTAGCTGGGATGTGAGTGTAGGGGGGAAGTGAGTTTCCCGCATTGTGCAGGGGGCTGGACTAGATGACCCTAGAGGTACCTTCCAACTCTAGAATTCTATGATTCTATTCTATGAAACAGCCTCCTACTATTAGGAGCAGAGTTCCGTTGCCTTCTGCAAGAATATCAAAGGCACAGAAATAGGCACTGGCTGCCTATTGCGTTCCGAGTCCGTTTCAAGGTGTTGGTATTGACCTTTAAAGCCCTATATGGTCGAGGAGCTGTCTATCTACGGGACCGCCTTTCCCCATATGTTCCCCAGAGAGCACTGCTTTCGGGAGCACAAAATCTGCTATCCATCCCCAGACTAAGGGAGGCCAGACTGAGCTCTACAGGGGCCAGGGCCTTCACAGTGGCAGCACCAATGCTCTCCAGAGGCCATAAGAGCCCTGCAGGATCTCTCCCAATTCCACAGGGCCTGTAAAACAGAACTTTTCTGACTGGCCTGTAATCTCTAAATGGGAGAGGGCTGCCACTTCCCCGGGGCTGAGCAATATCAACAACGAAGAACTGGGAGCATCAGAAGGACCACTGTCAGAAGGGGAAAAAGAAGAGGAGAAGAAACTATGACATCAATATAACTCAGACTTCCAAAGAAAGAAAGCTGTGATCCCGCCTATAGCAAAACTTCTGAGTAGCACTATAAATGTAGTTTTAATTGTTTACGTTTTATTGTTTTAAAATTGTAACCTAAAACGGTTGTTTTAAATGATTGTTTGCTGCCCTGAGTCTGCTTGCGGAGAGGGTGGGATAGGAACCTAAGGTAAAAAATAAAACTTGGCAGCCCTTTAGAATAGGGGTGTCAAACATGCAGTTTGGGGACCGAATCAGGCCCCCAAGCAACTGGCTGTCATCTGCTTCCTTCTCCCTCTCTCTGCATCACAGCTTGCTTTGCCAGGCTTGCTCAATCACACAGGAGCTACAGAGCAAAGCCTTTATTTTCTCCATTGGCTGAGGCTCCTCCCTTTGGGAGGAAGGGGGAGAGGCTGAGCTTGCTTTGCCAGACTCTCTCAATCGCACAGCAATGCTACTGAGCCAAGCCTCTCTTCTTTCTATTAGCTGAGGCTCCTCCTCCTGCTGGCCCCTTGGAGAGGGAAGGAAAGAGCCAGAGCGTCCTTTGCCCAGCTCCCTGGATCCTCTGGGAGAAATACAGAGAAAGCACCTTTCAGACCAAACAATTGTGTTCATCTGTGTCCTTTATAAAGTTTCTATCTCTGCTACCTAATCTTAAACAGGTACACACACTGCCTGGCCCAACATGGCTCGGTCCAAAAAGGTCTCCTTTATGTCAGATTCGGCCCTCATAACAAATGAGTTTGACACCCCTGCTGTAGAAGGCCCTTGATTCACTGAGGCTCAGCTGAAAGGGAGGCCTGGAGAGCCGCTGAATGTCCCTAGGCCAGAAGTCCATCTTGACCTGAGAGTCAAAATACTCCCAATTTAGGGTGCAGCCCCCTCCCCCGCCATCCCGATGGGACACATGCAAGACCCTTGCACACAGGCAGCAGGAAGCAGAAGGTGCGCAGCGCAGCCGTGGATTTGACCCCTCACCAGGAAAAACCCTCCCTCTTGAGTGGCCCTGAAGTGGCTGAGAGCATCTGATGCAGCCAGAGGCCCTTTCAGGCCCCGGATCTGGCTCACAGAACACCTCAGATGCGTGCAGGAGGCCTCTCCCTTCAGTCAGTCAGTCAATCAGGCTCAGAAGCCTGCTTTCCAATAAATATTGTCTTTCTAGACAACAGAAGGAACTGTTTAATGTTCGCGTCTCATATTTGTTTTTCAATAACTGCATCACACCAAAGCATCTTCCAAGCTGCCGACTGCAGAATGCTCAGAAAGGGTTCGCTTCCATGGAGGAGGAACTGCTCCCCACATGCCGAGCAGCATGTCCCAGCCCACCCACCCCCCACCCCCATTTGAATGCCAACTTCACTTCTGAGGGCCCCAAAGCAGCGGGGGCGGGGGACCGGATGGGCTGTGGAAAGCCCACCATGAAGGCAAATGCAGGGCAGCCTTCTCTGGCCCTAGAGGAAGTTCTCTTTCAGGATTGTGCCTGTGAGTGTTTCCGGTGAGGCCAAGAGATGCTGGAGGGAGGAAGTTCAGAGCAGGAAAACAACAGAGGAGAAAAGAAAGGGCCACGATGGGATAAAACAAGATCAAACAAAATGAAACATTTCTTAAAAACTGCATGTAGGCAGAAAGAATTCTGTGCCTTAGTTGAATTCCTTTTTCTGTTCTAGCTTTGCCTGGAGGCAGTTCTGGAAGCAACAGGTGTTTAATGGTTCTGGGGGGAGGGGGGTGGCCTCCAACTTTGAACAAACCTGTGGTGTGGCCAGGATTTAGACTTCCCTTATTGATACATGATCTGCTTTTCTTGCTGAGACCCCTGGTGGACTGCAGGAGCTCATCAATGCAATCAGCACTAATGAAGCAGCTAATGAAGAATGCAAAGGACTAAGCTCACAGAGTTCGAGGACAACATGAACAACAGACCAGCTAAGGCTAAAGGTAGACTATGGACAACACAGAAACTGGCATCACAAGGCAAAGAGCATGCAGGAGAAAGCAGCAGGTGATGCCCACAAGCATCACTGCAGGGGACCAGCATCCTCTTGCCCCGTCTGGATAGCGCCCCCCCCCCCCCCGGAAGCCTGATTTCAGCAGCAAGCTCAGCTCAAACCTCCCCCCCCCGACTGTCCGGGACCCTGGGCAAGGCTAACTTCTGGCCCCTCCCCCCCACTGATAACGTCCCCGAGTCACATGGAGGGCACCCAGTTTAGCGCCCCCAGAAGGCCAGCATCCTAGGTAAGTGCCTAGTTTGTCTAGTGGCAACACTCGGGTGGATGGTCAGCCCAGGAAGTGCAGGGCTGCTACACAGAGTCAGGCAATCGCCAAACCACCTCTGAATGTTTCTTCCCTTGCAAACTTTACAGAGTTGCCATAAGAAAGCTGTGCCTTGAGGCCCCCCCCCCTCAAAAAAGGAATCCTTTCCCATGAAAAGAAATCTTATGTGGGCATCATTGTTGAAAGTGCCAAACAGCCCTGACCGGGGAGGCCGAAGCAGAGAGAACTGCGGCCACACAAGGCCTCCCACAGCCTCCCTGCGTGAGTGCATGAGGGAGTGACAGCCGCAGAAGAGCTCTTTCAAACAGGCAGAACGTTCCGCCCTCATGCTTTCCCCCTCTTCAGAGGGATATGTGAGTGCTCCTTCAGTGCAGAAGAAAGCAGCCTCTTTGTACCAGCTTTTACAAAAGCAAAACCCTTCCAGTCAGCTCCAGAACTGTGCTAAGCACAAAGTGGGAAATATGCTATTTGGTGGCAGTGACATCACAGGCACTGTCCAATAGACACCTCTGACAAGCACAGACGCAACCGGCTTCTCACATGGATACAAGGCTTGGCGTTCCAGGAACAAACAAGCAGGAAAGCAGTGGCAGGGAGGACCGCTAGCTATAAGCAAGGCCTTCGCACAGCTGCTGTGAACAACCAGAGGCACCAGGGATGGGCAGGAGGGGAGACAAGGGGCCTACGTGTCTCGAGACAGGGAGGAGAACCATGATCAGCACTGGAAACAGGAGTGCTGCAGATGGAGAAGAGGGGTGCAAAACTGGGGGACGGGATCAGAAGTGCAAATGTGAACAGTCAGTAGCACCACGGAGGGCAGAACTGGGCTGGACTGACAGAGGCCCTGCTGGGGGAGGAAATGGGCCTGCGACATCACAGAGAAGTGTTCTCATGGGGGGCATATCCATAGCGAAGGGCCTCTGTGGGCTCGGAGGTTTTTGTCTCTTGGGAAAGGTCAATATCTTGGAATAAAACACAGCAGGGCAGAACATTCCCCCCCCCCCCCGTTGCTCTAACTTCTTAAAAGAAGCAGCTTTTTGAGCCCTTAAGAGCTGCACCACTTGGGGGGGGGAGTGGAGGGGGCAGGGCTGCATATTCCTGTGTGGCTTTCTTGGCCTCTGAAGGGCTATTGCTGTGGCTGAAGAGGTGTGCAGCACAAAGCATTTCTCACAGCCTCTACTAACAACACTCAGAGAGCTGCCTGAAGTCCCAGGAGGGGGGGGGGTGCATTCCATTGGAAGCCCACCCGGCCCTCCATGCCAGCGCCTGCTAATCGGGAACCTCTTGATGAAACACTTCAAATTGCTAATTAGATTTGTGTTAAAATAAATCTGTCATTAAGAATCCGCACTCCGGGAGACACTTGAGAGAAGCTGCTTCCTGCTTCACCTGGGGCTTCGTCAAAGCCAGAGGCTGCACACTCACTCGCAGGGAGGGCTGAAGAAATGTGGCACAGGGCAATCCCCACATCAAGGGCGGGGGGGGGGGTCATTGTGGCCTGCCTTCTTTTTGCCTCAGGGTGCTCTGGAGGCTGCTTAGAAGGGAGTCCCCATTCTATTTGTGGTGGAGGGAGGCAAAGAAGAGCCTGGGCTCCTGGCAGCCTTTGCTGGCCACTCCAAAAGAAGGAAGTTCCTCACTGGCACTGCAGCCTCCTGAGTCTTCTGCGGCTCTTACGCTGGACGACAGGCAGCATCAGTCATTTGGGGGGCAGGGACCAGACACAAACACCCACCACTGGCCCAAGGGAGCAGAGGGCTTGAGAGGCTTGCCCGCCTGCCAGGTTTTCAGGGGAAACAGCGCCAATCTCAGAGGACGTTATGCCCAGCTGCTGAAGGCAGCTTTGGCTTGTGGAGTCAGGAGTGGGATTTAGGAACGGCAAAACTGGATTACCAGAATTTGAACACTTGCCATAAACAACTGTTCTTATCTCTTTGCAAAAGCTTCCTCTTGAGCAATCTCATTTCACTGCAGCCCCTTTTTTCCTTTGGTTTTTTGTCCCTTAGTATTGTGTGTGTGTGTGTTCACACACATGCATCTGGAAGTCATGGTTTACAAGATTATGCATGAGTAGAAAGAAAGAAATGCTCTTCTCCCTTTCTCACAATACAAGAACTCCTGGGCACTCAATGAAATTGCTGAGCACTCGGGTTAGAACGGATAAAAGGAGGTACTGCTTCACTCAAAGGCTGATTAACATGTGGAACTCACTGCCACAGGAGGTGGTGGCAGCTACAGACATAGCCAGCTTCAAGAGGGGGTTAAATAAAAATATGGAGCAGAGGTCCATCAGTGGCTATTAGCCACACAGTATAGGTGGAACTCTCTGTCTGGGGCAGGGATGCTCTGTATTCTTGGTGCTTCGGGGGGGGCAACAGTGGGAGGGGTTCTGGTGTCCTGGCCCCACTGATGGACCTCCTGATGGCACCTGGTTTTGTTTTTGTTATGGCCACTGAGTGACAAAGAGTATTGGACTGGAGGGGCCATTGGCCTGATCCAACAGGGCTTCTCTTATGTTCTTATGTGACACAGAGTGTTCGGCTGGATGGGCCACTGGCCTGATCCAACAGGGCTCCTCTTATGTTCTTATGTGACACAGAGTGTTGGAGGGGCCATTGGCCTGATCCAACAGGGCTTCTCTTATGTTCTTATGTGACACAGAGTGTTGGACTGGAGGGGCCATTGGCCTGATCCAACATGACTTCTCTTATGTTCTTATGTGACACAGAGTGTTGGACTGGAGGGGCCATTGGCCTGATCCAACAGGGCTTCTCTTATGTTCTTATGTGACACAGAGTGTTCGGCTGGATGGGCCACTGGCCTGATCCAACAGGGCTCCTCTTATGTTCTTATGTGACACAGAGTGTTGGAGGGGCCATTGGCCTGATCCAACAGGGCTTCTCTTATGTTCTTATGTGACACAGAGTGTTGGACTGGAGGGGCCATTGGCCTGATCCAACATGACTTCTCTTATGTTCTTATGTGACACAGAGTGTTGGACTGGAGGGGCCATTGGCCTGATCCAACAGGGCTTCTCTTATGTTCTTATGTGACACAGAGTGTTGGACTGGAGGGGCCATTGGCCTGATCCAACAGGGTTCTCTTATGTTCTTCTGTGACACAGAGTGTTGGACTGGAGGGGCCATTGGCCTGATCCAACAGGGCTTCTCTTATGTTCTTATGTGACACAGAGTGTTGGACTGGAGGGGCCATTGGCCTGATCCAACAGGGCTTCTCTTATGTTCTTATGTGACACAAAGTGTTGGACTGGATGGGCCATTGACCTGATCCAACAGGGCTTTTCTTATGCTCTTATGTGACACAGAGTGTTGGACTGGAGGGGCCATTGGCCTGATCCAACAGGGCTTCTCTTATGTTCTTATGTGACACAGAGTGTTGGACTGGATGGGCCATTGGCCTGATCCAACAGGGCTTCTCTTATGTTCTTATGTGACACAGAGTGCTGGACTGGAGGGGCCATTGGCCTGATCCAACATGACTTCTCTTATGTTCTTATGTGACACAGAGTGTTGGACTGGAGGGGCCATTGGCCTGATCCAACAGGGCTTCTCTTATGTTCTTATGTGACACAGAGTGTTGGACTGGAGGGGCCATTGGCCTGATCCAACAGGGCTTCTCTTATGTTCTTATGTGACACAGAGTGTTGGACTGGAGGGGCCATTGGCCTGATCCAACAGGGTTCTCTTATGTTCTTCTGTGACACAGAGTGTTGGACTGGAGGGGCCATTGGCCTGATCCAACAGGGCTTCTCTTATGTTCTTATGTGACACAAAGTGTTGGACTGGATGGGCCATTGACCTGATCCAACAGGGCTTTTCTTATGCTCTTATGTGACACAGAGTGTTGGACTGGAGGGGCCATTGGCCTGATCCAACAGGGCTTCTCTTATGTTCTTATGTGACACAGAGTGTTGGACTGGAGGGGCCATTGGCCTGATCCAACAGGGCTTCTCTTATGTTCTTATGTGACACAGAGTGTTGGACTGGAGGGGCCATTGGCCTGATCCAACAGGGCTTCTCTTATGTTCTTATGTGACACAGAGTGTTGGACTGGAGGGGCCATTGGCCTGAAACAACAGGGCTTCTCTTATGTTCTTCTGTGATACAGAGTGTTGGACTGGCTGGGCCATTGGCCTGATCCAACAGGGCTTCTCTTATGTTCTTATGTGACACAGAGTGTTGGACTGGATGGGCCATTGGCCTGATCCAACAGGGCTTCTCTTATGTTCTTATGTGACACAGAGTGTTGGACTGGAGGGGCGATTGGCCTGATCCAACAGGGCTTCTCTTATGTTCTTATGTGACACAGAGTGTTGGACTGGATGGGCCATTGGCCTGATCCAACAGGGCTTCTCTTATGTTCTTCTGTGACACAGAGTGTTGGACTGGATGGGCCATTGGCCTGATCCAACAGGGCTTCTCTTATGTTCTTATGTGACACAGAGTGTTGGACTGGAGGGGCCATTGGCCTGATCCAACAGGGCTTCTCTTATGTTCTTATGTGACACAGAGTGTTGGACTGGATGGGCCATTGGCCTGATCCAACCGGGCTTCTCTTATGTTCTTATGTGACACAGAGTGTTGGACTGGAGGGGCCATTGGCCTGATCCAACAGGGCTTCTCTTATGTTCTTATGTGACACAGAGTGTTGGACTGGAGGGGCCATTGGCCTGATCCAACAGGGCTTCTCTTATGTTCTTATGTGACACAGAGTGTTGGACTGGAGGGGCCATTGGCCTGATCCAACAGGGCTTCTCTTATGTTCTTATGTGACACAAAGTGTTGGACTGGATGGGCCATTGACCTGATCCAACAGGGCTTTTCTTATGCTCTTATGTGACACAGAGTGTTGGACTGGAGGGGCCATTGGCCTGATCCAACAGGGCTTCTCTTATGTTCTTATGTGACACAGAGTGTTGGACTGGATGGGCCATTGGCCTGATCCAACAGGGCTTCTCTTATGTTCTTATGTGACACAGAGTGCTGGACTGGAGGGGCCATTGGCCTGATCCAACATGACTTCTCTTATGTTCTTATGTGACACAGAGTGTTGGACTGGAGGGGCCATTGGCCTGATCCAACAGGGCTTCTCTTATGTTCTTATGTGACACAGAGTGTTGGACTGGAGGGGCCATTGGCCTGATCCAACAGGGCTTCTCTTATGTTCTTATGTGACACAGAGTGTTGGACTGGAGGGGCCATTGGCCTGATCCAACAGGGTTCTCTTATGTTCTTCTGTGACACAGAGTGTTGGACTGGAGGGGCCATTGGCCTGATCCAACAGGGCTTCTCTTATGTTCTTATGTGACACAAAGTGTTGGACTGGATGGGCCATTGACCTGATCCAACAGGGCTTTTCTTATGCTCTTATGTGACACAGAGTGTTGGACTGGAGGGGCCATTGGCCTGATCCAACAGGGCTTCTCTTATGTTCTTATGTGACACAGAGTGTTGGACTGGAGGGGCCATTGGCCTGATCCAACAGGGCTTCTCTTATGTTCTTATGTGACACAGAGTGTTGGACTGGAGGGGCCATTGGCCTGATCCAACAGGGCTTCTCTTATGTTCTTATGTGACACAGAGTGTTGGACTGGAGGGGCCATTGGCCTGAAACAACAGGGCTTCTCTTATGTTCTTCTGTGATACAGAGTGTTGGACTGGCTGGGCCATTGGCCTGATCCAACAGGGCTTCTCTTATGTTCTTATGTGACACAGAGTGTTGGACTGGATGGGCCATTGGCCTGATCCAACAGGGCTTCTCTTATGTTCTTATGTGACACAGAGTGTTGGACTGGAGGGGCGATTGGCCTGATCCAACAGGGCTTCTCTTATGTTCTTATGTGACACAGAGTGTTGGACTGGATGGGCCATTGGCCTGATCCAACAGGGCTTCTCTTATGTTCTTCTGTGATACAGAGTGTTGGACTGGATGGGCCATTGGCCTGATCCAACAGGGCTTCTCTTATGTTCTTATGTGACACAGAGTGTTGGACTGGAGGGGCCATTGGCCTGATCCAACAGGGCTTCTCTTATGTTCTTATGTGACACAGAGTGTTGGACTGGATGGGCCATTGGCCTGATCCAACCGGGCTTCTCTTATGTTCTTATGTGACACAGAGTGTTGGACTGGATGGGCCATTGGCCTGATCCAACAGGGCTTCTCTTATGTTCTTCTGTGACACAGAGTGTTGGACTGGATGGGCCATTGTGTCAGAACTTGTAACTTTCCTATATGCTGTTAGCCTGACTCCATGTTGTAACCAGATACTAACCCAATGTACCCAGCACTAGGCCACTAACCAACATTCCTATGCATTTCAAAACAAACTGTGATCACTGGAACATAGCAGATAGCCTCTGGTCAACATCTGCAGGTGCCCCTTTGAAGCCAGGCCGGCCAGGCCTTCTCAGCAGGACTCCATCCTCCCGCGCTGATAACAGGTCCTGAGAAACAGACAACTGTCTCTAGCCGTGTGAAAGATCGTTTTATTGTTGTTGCCATAACCGCATAAAATGGATCAAAAACTGGCTGAGTAATAGGAAGCAAAGAGTGAGTATAAATGGGCAGTCTTCGCAGTGGAGGACGGTAAGCAGTGGGGTGCCGCAGGGCTCGGTACTGGGTCCCATCCTCTTTAACTTGTTCATAAATGATTTAGAGTTGGGAGTGAGCAGTGAAGTGGCCAAATTTGCGGATGACACTAAATTGTTCAGGGTGGTGAGAACCAGAGAGGATTGTGAGGAACTCCAAAGGGATCTGTTGAGGCTGGGTGAGTGGGCGTCAACGTGGCAGATGCGGTTCAATGTGGCCAAGTGCAAAGTAATGCACATTGGGGCCAAGAATCCCAGCTACAAATACAAGTTGATGGGGTGTGAACTGGCAGAGACAGACCAAGAGAGAGATCTTGGGGTCATGGTAGATAATTCACTGAAAATGTCAAGACAGTGTGCGTTTGCAATAAAAAAGGCCAACGCCATGCTGGGAATTATTAGGAAGGGAATTGAAAACAAATCAGCCAGTATCATAATGCCTCTGTATAAATCGATGGTGCGGTCTCATTTGGAGTGCTGTGTGCAGTTCTGGTCGCCGCACCTCAAAAAGGATATTATAGCATTGGAGAAAGTTCAGAAAAGGGCAACTAAAATGATTAAAGGGCTGGAACACCTTCCCTATGAAGAAAGGTTGAAACGCTTAGGGCTCTTTAGCTTGGAGAAACGTCGACTGAGGGGTGACATGATAGAAGTTTACAAGATAATGCATGGGGGTGGTGGGGGGTGGGCTCCCTCTGGGAATCCTACCCCCCCAGGGAAAGTGCATGCGCAATACATAGCCTCTCCTCTCCCGGTGTAGTGAACGCCGCGTGGTCACTGTCTGGCTATGCCTGGCAGATGGTCACTGCAATGGCCTCTCCTGCATTACTGCATCCGTAGCAACACCTTCTCGCTGGTCCCCCCCGTTTTCACAGAGTTTGCTACGTCATGGTGCGACCGAATTGTCCGGCGGTATAACCGGATGGGCAGGCTGGGCCCACCAACTTCGTCAGCCTAAGAGAAGGAAAACTCTAACATCAAACCCGGGCAGATAGAGCTCGTTAATGTAACACCTACCACCTGGAGGACTCACTGCCGGCGTCCCGGCTTACTGGGCCATGGCAGATGACCCCCAGGTGAAAGGGTGGAGCCAGTACCGCGCACACTGCGCTTCACCTAAAAAATTCCTCTGCGCAGGCCTGAAGGGCATATCCACACACACAACCCACAATGCATCAAGTCCTGCAGCGATAGGCAAGGGGCGAAACGGCAGGTGGAAGGTGCCACTGGAAGCCGCAGTCCCGATCCTGCATGTAGGCGGTTCAGGATATTGGTCGCCTGATGCTAACCCGGAGACGAAAGCATCTTTCGGCAGCACCCTGAACGACCAAGCAGCCTTATCTAGGGACAGCACTGCTTGCTCCACACGGAGAGGGGCCTAGAAAAGGTGGCCTAAACAAAGCTCGTCTCCCCCACCCCAGTTGGCTAGCCGCGGTCAACGGGCATCCTTACTTGCGGTCGAAAAATAACAACAAAGAAAAGGCATGCACCTGCCTCACAAAGTGTGCAAAGACTAAAGCTTGCGTGTTGGAACATCAGAACCATGCTTGACACAGTAGGCAGTGGTCGCCCTGAACGACGCTCTGCTCTAGTTGCCCACGAACTTCTCAGATTGAATATCGACATAGCAGCTCTCAGCGAGGTCCGTTTCCCTGAGGAAGGTAGTCTTCAAGAACACGGTGCTGGCTATACCCTCTACTGGTCGGGTAAGTCAAAGGCTGAGAGCCGCCTTTCTGGCGTTGGCTTCATGGTCAGGAACTCCATTGCCTCCAAACTCGAAAACCTTCCAACAGGTCACTCAGATCGCATCATGTCCATGCGTCTCCCACTTCAAAACAAGCAGCATGCAACACTCTTCAGTGTGTATGCCCCAACCCTTCAAGCAGATCCTGCAGAAAAGAACAAGTTCTATGCTGATCTACGCAACCTCGTACGGAAGACCCCTACAGAGGACAAGGTGATCATCCTTGGCGACTTCAATGCCAGAGTAGGTAAAGACTCGGAAGCCTGGAAAGGAGTACTTGGCAAACACGGCATTGGCAACTGCAATGACAACGGGCGCCTCCTGCTAGAATTCTGCATGGAGCACCAGCTCACCATCACCAACACTATCTTCCAGCAGAAGAACAGTCTGAAGACAACCTGGATGCACCCACGGTCCAAGCATTGGCACCTTATCGACTACATTCTGGTGCGCCAGAGAGACCTTCGAGATGTCTTACACACCCGAGTAATGCCCAGCGCAGAATGTCATACGGATCATCGTCTTGTACGCTGCAATCTCCGTCTTCACTTTAAACCCACACCCAGGAGAGGAGGTATCCCTCGGAGGAAGTTTCAGGTTGGCAGCCTCCAGTCAGCCGAAGTTAAAGCTGCCTTCCAGGCAAAACTCCAGTCAAGAATTGAGGACCTCAGTTGCCCCACAGAGCCTTCTCCAGAAGCACTCTGGGAACACCTAAAAACTACCGTCCTGCAGATCTCTGAAGAAGTCCTCGGGTTCTCCACAAGGAAGAACAAGGACTGGTTTGATGAGAACAATCAAGAGATCCAAGAATTACTGGCAAAAAAGAGATCTGCCTACCAAGCACATCTTGCTCAGCCCTCCTGTCCTGGGAAAAAAGCAACCTTTCGCGCTGCATGTAGCAACCTCCAGCGCAAGCTTCGAGACATTCAGAACGAGTGGTGGACCAAGCTTGCAGAGAGAACCCAGCTGTGTGCAGACACTGGTGATTTAAGAGGGTTCTACGAAGCCCTGAAGGCAGTATATGGTCCATCATATCAGGCTCAGAGTCCCTTGCATAGTGCAGACGGCCAAGTGCTCCTCACAGACAAGGCATCCATACTGAACCGGTGGTCGGAGTATTTTCAGGTTCTCTTCAGTGCCAACCGCGTAGTTCAAGATTCAGCAATCCACCTCACCCCACTTCAACCGGTGAAAACAGAGTTGGATGAGATCCCCACCCTAGAAGAGACTGTTAAAGCCATCAAGCAACTGAAAAGTGGCAAGGCAGCAGGAGTTGATGGAATTCCACCAGAGATCTGGAAGCATGGGGGCACAGTACTACATAGCTCACTTCACAAAGTACTTGTCACCTGCTGGGAACAAGGCAAATTACCACAGGACTTTCGCGATGCAATCATCATCACCCTATACAAGAACAAAGGGGAAAAGTCAGACTGCTCCAACTACCGGGGGATAACCCTGCTCTCCATCGCAGGCAAAATCCTTGCCAGAATACTCCTGAACAGACTGGTGCCCACCATTGCAGAAGAACTCCTCCCAGAGAGCCAGTGCGGCTTCAGAGCTAACAGGAGCACCACCGACATGGTATTTGTTCTCAGGCAGCTCCAAGAGAAATGCAGGGAACAGAACAAGGGTCTGTATGTGACTTTTGTCGACCTTACCAAAGCTTTCGATACCGTTAGCAGGAAAGGCCTGTGGCAAATCTTGGAACGTTTAGGATGTCCCCCAAGGTTCCTCAGCATGATCATCCAGCTACACGAAGACCAGCGAGGCCAAGTCAGACACTGCAACGACCTCTCGGAGCCCTTCCCAATAGGCACAGGTGTAAAGCAAGGCTGCGTTCTCGCGCCAACTCTCTTTACGATCTTCTTTAGCATGATGCTTCAAAGAGCCGCAGTAGATCTAGATGAGGACGATGGTGTCTACATCCGCTATCGCACCGATGGCAGCCTGTTCAACCTGAGGCGACTAAAGGCACACTCCAAGACAATGGAAAAACTCATCCGAGAGCTACTGTTTGCTGATGATGCTGCACTCGTCTCCCACTCGGTATCAGCTCTGCAGCATATGACGTCCTGCTTTGCAGAGGCTGCCAAGCTATTCGGCCTAGAAGTTAGTCTGAAGAAGACAGAAGTTCTCCACCAGCCTGCACCCCAGGAAGATTATCACCCTCCCTGCATCACTGTGGGTGAATCAGTTCTGAAGACAGTCCAGCAGTTCAGCTACCTGGGGTGCATCATCTCCTCAGATGCCAAGATCGACAAGGAGATTGACAACAGGCTGGCAAAGGCAAACCGTGCATTTGGCCGACTGCACAAAAGAGTGTGGAGCAACAAGCATCTGAAAAAAGGCACAAAGATCAATGTTTACAAAGCGGTTGTGATGACAACCCTCATCTATGGCTCCGAATCGTGGGTTTTATACCGTCATCACCTGCGACTCCTTGAGCGCTTTCATCAGCGCTGCCTTCGCACCATCCTCAACATCCACTGGAGTGACTTTGTGACCAACACTGAAGTCCTCAAGCGGGCAGAGGTTACCAGCATCGAGGCACTGCTTTTGAAGACGCAGCTGCGCTGGGCAGGGCATATTTCTAGGATGGAAAACCACCGCCTTCCCAAGATTGCCCTGTATGGCGAACTCTCCACCGGCCATCGAAATAGAGGGGCACCAAAGAAGAGGTACAAGGACTCCTTGAAGAAATCCCTTAGCACCTGTCACATCAACCATCACCAGTGGTCTGACCTAGCCTCAGATCGCAAAGCATGGAGGCACACCATCCACCAGGCTGTCTCTTCCTTTGAGAACACACGCATAGCTGGTCTTGAGGACAAAAGGAGATTGAGGAAGAATCGCACTGCTACAGGACCAACCCTAAATCAGACTTTTCCCTGCAGCCGCTGTGGCCGGACCTGCCTGTCCCACATTGGTCTTGTCAGCCACCAGCGAGCCTGCAGCAAACGTGGACTATTGCACCCTTCTTAAATCTTCGTTCGCGAAGCCAAGCCGAGAGAGAATGCATGGGATGGCGAAAGTAGAGAAAGAAGTACTTTTCTCCCTTTCTCACAATACAAGAACTCGTGGGCATTCGATGAAATTGCTGAGCAGACAGGTTAAAACGGATAAAAGGAAGTACTTCTTCACCCAAAGGGTGATTAACATGTGGAATTCACTGCCACAGGAGGTGGTGGCGTCCACAAGCATAGCCACCTTCAAGAAGGGGTTAGATAAAAATATGGAGCAGAGGTCCATCAGTGGCTATTAGCCACAGTGTGTGTGTGTGTGTATATATATATATATATATATATATATATATATATATATATATATATATATATATATATATATATATATATATATATTTGGCCGCTGTGTGACACAGAATGTTGGACTGGATGGGCCATTGGCCTGATCTAACATGGCTTCTCTTATGTTCTTAACTAATGCTAGCTCTCAGTATCAGTGTTATCCTGTACCTTCAGCCTTGTAGTTCTCAATTAAAGCCTATACTTTTGTAACAGAGTCTTGGGCCTCGATTGAAGTTCTTCCAGTTCTGACACATTGGCCTGATCCAACAGGGCTTCTCTTATGTTCTTATGTGACACAGAGTGTTGGACTGGAGGGGCCATTGGCCTGATCCAACAGGGCTTCTCTTATGTTCTTATGTGACACAGAGTGTTGGACTGGATGGGCCATTGGCCTGATCCAACAGGGCTTCTCTTATGTTCTTATGTGACACAGAGTGTTGGACTGGATGGGCCATTGGCCTGATCCAGCAGGGCTTCTCTTATGTTCTTCTGTGACACAGAGTGTTGGACTGGATGGGCCACTGGCCTGATCCAACAGGGCTTCTCTTATGTTTTTATGTGACACAGAGTGTTGGACTGGCTGGGCCAATGGCCTGATCCAACATGGCTTCTCTTATGTGACACAGAGTGTTGGACTGGAGGGGCCACTGGCCTGATCCAACATGGCTTCTCTTCTGTTCTTCTGTGACTTCTGGTGACTGACCCCTACTGGGGACTTTGAGGATGCTCAGAGAAGTAACTCTATGCAGCTTGCCGCTGCCTCCTCATGGCTGATATTCCAAGGAGGTCTCTCATCCAGGTACTTGCCTGACTCAACCCTGCTGAGCTTCTGAGATCTGACGAGGTCCTTGGGCTTGCAGCTGCCCTACAATTCAGGTCAGGACACTACAGCCTTTGATGAAAGCACCCTCCTGAACTATTCTGCAGAACAGCTGAAGAGCAAGGTTCTTTCTGCCCTCCGCAGGTAGGCCATTCCACAAATTGGAGCCAGAACAGTTGTGTCGAACCACAAGGAGGTCTGGAGAGGAGAGCCTGAGCTGAACCCAGAAATGAATTTCTTGCCAGTGGAAAAACTGCAGAACGTGAGCTTTGTGCATCCACATCCTTTGTGCACCACCTGGAATTCCCAGGTTGTCTTCAAGGGCAAACCCATATAAAGCTTACTACAGTAGTTTAGTCTCAGGGTTAAGATGGGTTACTATGCACACAGGGCTGGCTCTATGGCACATAAAGCCCCAAGCAGCCTTGCTGCCTGCCATCCCCACCACACCTCGCAGCACCGACCTATATTCACCACTGCCCTGCCCCCCTCCACAGCGCCACCTCATCCTCCTTCCCTTCCTTGCAATTTTAATGCCCAGGAACTGGCAGTAAAGTGCCACATTCCTGGGGCTCTTGAAAGGCCTCCCCCACCCACCCCCCGCCTCACCCCCGCTGCCGATCAGCTGATTGGCGGGTAAAACCACACCAGGGGCTGGCGGCTTCTATGCCACTCCTCTGGCATGCTCATGATCAGTATGAGGGCAGCAGCGGCAAGAAGGATGAGCAATGCGCTGCTTTTCAAGAGACCCAGGAATGCTGCGCTTTACCACCGGTTCCCGGGCATTAAAGCTGCGAGGGAAGGAGGAGAAGGCAGCGCTGCAGGGGGGGGCAGAGGATGCGGCACAGCACCACAGGGGGGGCAGTGGGCAGCAAGGCTCCTCCTTCCCACTGCTCCTGCGCTGATCGTGAGCTTGCCAGAGGGGCGGCATAGGAGCCGCCAGCCCCCTGTGTGGTTTTACCTGTCGATCAGCTGATCCATGGGGGGGAGGCCTTTCAAGAGCCCCGCAACATGGCGCTTTACCACTGGTTCCAGGCATTGAAATCGAGAGGAAGGGAGGGAGGAGGAGGCTGGGGAGGCAATAGGCATTTGCGTAGGGGCAAGGCGGGGGGGAGGCTGAATTTGGCGCCACTGCCCTGCCGGTGCCTTAGGCAATTGCCTGGTTTGCTTAGTGGGTGAGCTGGCCCTGTATGCACACTGCCCAATTGAACATAATGTGCCAAAAGTGCCCTTCTGCTGTCCATGTGACAAATTTGTTGGTCTCTGTGTGAGAAAATCACGGAATACAAACCAGATGGAAGAAACCACAATGCTCAGAAACTGGCAGGGGAACGTTTTAATCCCCGAGGACAACCTATTGCAGGCCTGAAAATAACTTTTCTATAAAAAAAAATCTACAAAAGGTAACATCCAATGTGAAACTGCCAAATTAGAACTCATCACAAAGATGAACCACACCAGGCCCTCCTGGCAAGTCAGGCCCTCCTGACTTGGATTTCCTCAGTCACTTCAGCCTCTAATAGTTCTTCATGAGTCACATTTTGGAAATTTTAATTGTCTGTTTCTAACATGTGTTATTAGACAACAAGTTTGTACCAGTATCATTTAATTTCCACGTTGCTTTGAAGTGAAAAAGACCAATAAACTGGAAAGTCAGGCATAAAAGAAGGACAGCAGGGAAGAAGCCCCTCCCCCACAAGGCTGCTCATTCCATGGGCGGGGGGGGGGAGACATGGGAAGGGCCGGGGTCTCTCCTCCCATATCTCCTGCTCCATAAAGAGAACATAAGAACATCAGAGAAGTCATGTTGGATCAGGCCATGTTGGATCAGGCCAATGGATCAGGTGGTGGCTGGAGATCTCCTGGAATCATGACTGGCCCCACTGATGGACCTCCAGGTTGCGGTAGTGGAGAAGTGCAGGACTCTTATCTGGGAGGACTGGGTTGGATTCCCCCCCCCTCCTCCACTCACAGCTGCTGGAATGGCCTTGGGTCAGCCAGAGCTCTCTTATCTGGGAGAACCGGGTTTGATTCCCCACTCCTCCACTTGCATCTGCTGGAATGGCCTTGGGTCAGCCAGAGCTCTCTTATCTGGGAGAACCGGGTTTGATTCCCCCCTCCTCCACTTGCAGCTGCTGGAATGGCCTTGGGTCAGCCAGAGCTCTCTTATCTGGGAGAAGCCGGTTTGATTCCCCACTGCTCCATTTACAGCTGCTGGAATGGCCTTGGGTCAGCCAGAGCTCTCTTATCTGGGAGAACCGGGTTTGATTCCCCACTCCTCCACTTGCATCTGCTGGAATGGCCTTGGGTCAGCCAGAGCTCTCTTATATGGGAGAATCGGGTTTGATTCTTCACTCCTCCACTTGCAGCTGCTGGAATGGCCTTGGGTCAGCCAGAGCTCTCTTATCTGGGAGAACCGGGTTTGATTCCCCCATTCCTCCACTTGCATCTGCTGGAATGGCCTTGGCTCAGTCAGAGCTCTCTTATCTGGGAGTACCGGGTTTGATTCCTCACTCCTCCACTTGGAGCTGCTGGAATGGCCTTGGGTCAGCCAGAGCTCTCTTATCTGGGAGTACCGGGTTTGATTCCTCACTCCTCCACTTGCAGCTGCTGGAATGGCCTTGGGTCAGCCAGAGCTCTCTTATCTGGGAGAACCGGGTTGGATTCCCCACTCCTCCACTTACAGCTGCTGGAATGGCCTTGGGTCAGCCAGAGCTCTCTTAACTGGGAGAACCGGGTTGGATTCCCCACTCCTCCACTTGCACCTGCTGGAATGGCCTTGGGTCAGCCAAAGCTCTCTTATCTGGGAGAATCAGGTTGGATTCCCCACTCCTCCACTTGCACCTGCTGGAATGGCCTTGGGTCAGCCAGAGCTCTCTTATCTGGGAGAATTGGGTTTGATTCCCCACTCCTCCACTTGCACCTGCTGGAATGGCCTTGGGTCAGCCAGAGCTCTCTTATCTGGAAGAACCGGGTTGGATTCCCCACTCCTCCACTTGCACCTGCTGGAATGGCCTTGGGTCAGCCAGAGCTCTCTTATCTGGGAGAACCGGGTTGGATTCCCCACTCCTCCACTTGCAGCTGCTGGAATGGCCTTGGGTCAGCCAGAGCTCTCTTATCTGGGAGAACCGGGCTTGATTCCTCACTCCTCCACTTGCAGCTGCTGGAATGGCCTTGGGTCAGCCATAGCTCTCTTATCTGGGGGAACCAGGTTTGATTCCTCACTCCTCCACTTGCAGCTGCTGGAACGAGCTTGGGTCAGCCATAGCTCTCTTATCTGTGAGAACCAGGTTTGATTCCCCCATTCCTCCACTTGCATCTGCTGGAATGGCCTTGGGTCAGCCAGAGCTCTTTTATCTGGGAGAACCGGGTTTGATTCCCCACTCCTACACTTGCACCTGCTGGAATAGCCTTGGGTCAGAAAGAGCTCTCTTATCTGGGAGAACCGGGTTTGATTCCCCACTCCTCCACTTGCAGCTGCTGGAATGGCCTTGGGTCAGCCATAGCTCTCTTATCTGGGAGGACCGGGTTTGATTCCGCACTCCTCCATTTGCAGCTGCTGGCATGGCGTTGGGTCAGCCAGAGCTCTCTTATCTGGGAGAACCGGGTTTGATACCCCATTCCTCCACTTGCAGCTGCTGGAATGGCCTTGGGTCAGCCAGAGCTCTCTTATCTTGGAGAACCGGGTTTGATTCCCCACTCCTCCACTTGCAGCTGATGGAATGGCCTTGCGTCAGCCAGAGCTCTGGCAGAGGTTGTCCTTGAAAGGGCAGCTGCTGTGAGAGCCCTCTCCAGTCCCACCCACCTCACAGGGTGTCTGTTGTGGGGGGAGAAGACATAGGAGATTGTAAGCCGTTCTGAGACTCTTCGGAGTGGAAGGTGGGATATAAATCCAATATCATCATCATCATCATCATCATCTCCTGATGGCAGCTGGTTTTTTGTTTTGTTCTGTTTTTGGCCACTGTGTGACACAGAGTGTTGGACTGGAGGGGCCCTTAGCCTGATCCAACATGGCTTCTTCTTTTAAGTTCTTATGTGACACTGAGTGTTGGACTGGAGGGGCCATTGGCCTGATCCAACATAGCTTCTCTTATGTTCTTCTGTGACACAGAGTGTTGGACTGGAGGGGCCATTGGCCTGATTCAATATGACTTCTCTTATGTTCTTATGTGACACGGAGTGTTGGACTGGAGGGGCCATTGGCCTGATCCAACATGACTTCTCTTATGTTCTTATGTGACACGGAGTGTTGGACTGGAGGGGCCATTGGCCTGATCCAACATGACTTCTCTTATGTTCTTATGTGACACAGAGTGTTGGACTGGATGGGCCACTGGCCTGATCCAACAGGGCTTCTCTTATGTTCTTCTGTGACACAGAGTGTTGGACTGGATGGGCCACTGGCCTGATCCAACATAGCTTCTCTTATGTGACACAGAGTGTTGGACTGGATGGGCCATTGGCCTGATCCAACAGGGCTTCTCTTATGTTCTTATGTGACACAGAGTGTTGGACTGGATGGGCCATTGGCCTGATCCAACATGGCTTCTCTTATGTTCTTATGTGACACAGAGTGTTGGACTGGATGGGCCACTGGCCTGATCCAACATGGCTTCTCTTATGTTCTTATGTGACACTGAGTGTTGGACTGGATGGGCCCTTAGCCTGATCCAACAGGGCTTCTCTTATGTTCTTATGTGACACAGAGTGTTGGACTGGATGGGCCACTGGCCTGATCCAACATGGCTTCTCTTATGTTCTTATGTGACACTGAGTGTTGGACTGGATGGGCCCTTAGCCTGATCCAACAGGGCTTCTCTTATGTTCTTATGTGATACAGAGTGTTGGACTGGATGGGCCACTGGCCTGATCCAACAGGGCTTCTCTTATGTTCTTCTGTGACACTGAGTGTTGGACTGGATGGGCCATTGGCCTGATCCAACATGGCTTCTCTTATGTTCTTCTGTGACACTGAGTGTTGGACTGGATGGGCCATTGGCCTGATCCAACAGGGCTTCTCTTATGTTCTTCTGTGACACAGAGTGTTGGACTGGATGGGCCATTGGCCTGATCCAACATGGCTTCTCTTATGTTCTTCTGTGACACAGAGTGTTGGACTGGAGGGGCCATTGGCCTGATCCAACATGGCTTCTCTTATGTTCTTATGCTCTTAACTGATATCCAGGTGACAGAGATCAGTTCCCCTGGAGAACATAAGATAAGAGAAGCCACGTCAGATCAGGCCAATGGCCCCTCCAGTCCAACCCTCCGGGTCACACGGTGGCCAAAATGGCTGCTTTGGAGGGTGGGCTGTCTGGCATCACAGGCTGCCGAGCTCCCTTCCCACCCTTAAAGTCTCCCTGAATTCCCCATCCAGAGCTGGCAACCCTGCCTAATTGTTGATTTGGAAGCCACCATCCCAGGAGTGTGGCAATGACCCAGAGCGGGGGTGGGACCCCTGGGGGGGAACGCCCTTTCAGCCCTGCCCGGGCTTCTCACCTGGCAGAGCCCTGTGTCTGGCACGCCTGAGCTCAGAGGTGCACACAGATTTCTGCAACAGTCATTCTTTGACTCTTTTCAGCCTTTTTTGCCTGCGCAGCAATTTATAAATTTTTAAAGCTAATGGTATAGCAAACACAAACAGTGAGTGATTTATAGGTGCATTCGGGGATAAATAAATGATGAGAGTGACAGTGAAATGGAAGGGAAGGGGCACTTTTTTTGGGGGGGGGGGCTTCAGAGAAGACCACCCTGCATGTAGAGACCTGCACAGGCCTCTGCTCACCAACGGCTGCAAGCTCTGGGCTTTGGGGCTTGGGGTGAGGTCCTTTGGAGAGCGGACTGCACCCCACATCCTCCAGGCCCCAGGGGCAAGGAAGAGGACTCTGCAGGTGAAACTAGCGATGCCAGCCTCCAGGTGGGACCTGGGGATCCTCTGGAAATTACAGCTCATCTCCAGACTACTACAGAGATCAGTTCCCTGGAGGAAATGGCTGCTTTGGATGGCAGATTCTGTGGCCTTGACCCCCACAGAGGCCCCTGTCTCCCTCCCCCCCAGGCTCCACCCCCAAATCTCCAGGAGTTCCCCAACCTGGATCTGGCATCCGTCTCCTCTCTCCCCCTCAGGTGGCCGGGGGTGGGGGCTGGAAACCCTGCCTGCAAAGCAGCCCTCACGCTGACACCCCCCACACACACACCCCAGCTATTTGCAAACTCTGCAGCCAGCCAGGCACTGCAACCGCGGCTGTCAAGCCACACCTTTGTGAGAGGACAGTGTCTGCACAGTCAGCACTGAGACTTCTTTTATGACACCCCTTTCAGTCCACCTGCAGCATTTCCTAAACCACTAAACCAGGGATGTCAAAGTTATTTGTTAGGAGGGCCGGATCTGAAATACATGAACCCTTGCTGGGTTGGGCCATGTGTAAAATATGATTCCAGTTAGCGGTGATATAAACTTTATAAAGGAAACAGACAAACACAAAGATTTTTTTTTAATTTAAAAAAATTCTTAAAACATTAGCACTCATTGGTCTTAAAGGTGCCTTCTTTGTATTTCTCCCTACTGCGATTGAGGGAACTGGGTAAAGGAAGCTATGCTCTTTCCCTCCATCCCAAGGGGATAAGGAGAGGGAGGAGCCTCAGCCAATAGAAGGAAAAGTGACTCAGTAGCTCTGCTGTGCAATTGAAAGAGCCTGTCAAAGCAAGCTATCTTCCCCACATTCCTCCCCAAGGGAGGACTCTCAGCCAATGGAGGAAATAGAGGTTTAACTTTGTAGTTCCTGTGTAATGGAGCCAGCCTGGCAAACCAAGCTGTGATGCAGAAGGAAGAAAGAGAGAGGGAGAAGGAAGCAGACGACAGACAGCCAGTTGCTCAGGGGTCTGATAGGAGTCCTCCAGGGACCTGATTCAGCCCCTGGGCCACATGTTTGACACCCCTGCACGAAACATTCCTAACTGCCTCTCTAGCACAGTTGGAAGTCAAAGCAGACAGACTCCCCTGTTCTTCCCAGGAACACTCTGCCCCAAGGGGGAGTGGAGGTCTTTGGGGAGGAGTCTCTTGTCCAAGGGCACCGCACCAGTCCCTGCATCATGGGGGGGAAACGGTTCACCCAGCGCAGCAAAGCCACCTGGGCCCTGGAGCTGCTCAAGCCCACCTTTACAGTTCTGCTCCATGACAAAAGTTCCTGCAGCAGGACACCACCTTGCAGCCCATCAGGAGACAGAGGTGCTTGAGTTGTCCTCACCCTTGCTCTGGCCAGAAGCTGGGCCTGGATCCTGCCCACGGACCAGGAGGAGGGCGGAGGGTGGAGGCAGACCCCCTGGCTGCAGGGCCCTCCCTCCCTCACCTGCCTGCCCCTTTCCACGGCGGATGGGCTCCCTTCACAAAAACAGCTCCTTTCTTTCACTCTCCATTTTTGAAGCACGAATGGTAGTAGGTGGAGGGGGGGCAAGGAGCCGGTTTCTTTGGAAAGAAAACCCAACAAGATAAAATGTTATTAATAGCCGCCTTCATCACCATGGGGCACTTTTCTTTGCTTCATCCTTTTCTTCCCAGGTTAGGAGGTCATTTGCTTCAACCTGAGGCAAAGAAGGACATTCATCAGTTACATCAAAGAGACAAATGAGAGCCAAATTAAACTTTAATACACACCAACACAGGAGTTCAATTTGGGGAATGAAAAGGAGGAAGACTTCCTCCATTTTCATTGTGATTCGCTCTGACAGGGGAAAGCAAGCAGGGCTGCACAATGTTCCTGCAACACAAACCCACACAAGGGTGCTTAGCCCAGTCTGCACCCCACCCTTCACCCCACAGCCCCCAGGGGGGCAAGCCAAGGCCACTGCTGATGCCTCACCCTCCTTGTCCAAGGCTGCAAGAGGGAGGGAGTGTCTCATCCCCTCATGAAGCAGCAGCAGCAGCAGCCAGCGTTGTACCTCCAGCTGGTGCGACTTTGGGAGCCAGGCCCTTTGCCCTGGGCTGCTGGGTGCTGCAGGCTCCATCAACCCAACGCTTCTGCTCCATGTGGGGATTGGGACCATTCGCTCTGTCCAGGCGTTTTTTCACATGGGATGACCAGGTGGAGGAGGGGGCTGCCAGACTATGGGGACTGATCCTGCTTCCTCTCCCATTGCTCTTCTGACACTCTCACAGAATGGACAAACAAGACCACAGCCCTTCTCGGAGCCACAAGAAGACGGGGGGCTATCAGGACCAGTGCTGCGTCTAAGCTGAGTTAGTGTGAGCTAGCTTACTCGTTTTTAGCCTCCAGCTCACACATTCTTGTCTTCGCACAGGCAAAATGGCCCCAGAGCAAGCTAATTTATGCGGGAGCACACCACTTGAAGGCCAGCAGCTGAGGAAGATCCAGGGGGGCAGCCGTGTGGGTCAGAAGCAAGAGAACAAAGCAGTAGACAAGCAACACCTTTAAGACCAACTAAGTTTTATTTAGAATGGACGCTTTCGTGTCAGTAGCTGAGGAAGTGGAATTCTTGCTCACAAGGCTCCACAGCTTAGAGGGAGTATTAGAAGATATTGGATTTATGTCCCACCCTCCACTCTGAATCTCAGCGTCTCAGAGCGGCTCACAATCTCCTTTACCTTCCGTCCCAGTTTGGTGTAGTGGTTAAGTGGGCAGACTCTTATCTGGGAGAGCCGGGTTTGATTCCTCACTCCTCCACTTGCACCTGCTGGCATGGCCTTGAGTCAGCCAGAGCTCTCTTATCTGGGGGAGCCGGGTTTGATTCCCCACTCCTCCACTTGCAGCTGCTGGAATGGCCTTGGGTCAGTCAGAGCTCTCTTATCTGGGAGAACCGGGTTTGATTCCCCACTCCTCCACTTGCACCTGCTGGAATGGCCTTGGGTCAGCCAGAGCTCTCTTCTCTGGGAGAACCGGGTTTGATTCCCCACTCTTCCACTTGCACCTGTGGAATGGCCTTGGGTCAGCCAGAGCTCTCTTATCTGGGAGAACCGGGTTTGATTCCCCACTCCTCCACTTGCAGCTGCTGGAATGGCCTTGGGTCAGCCAGAGCTCTCTTCTCTGGGAGAACCGGGTTTGATTCCCCACTCTTCCACTTGCACCTGTGGAATGGCCTTGGGTCAGCCAGAGCTCTCTTCTCTGGGAGAACCGGGTTTGATTCCCCCCTCCTCCACTTGCGGCTGCTGGAATGGCCTTGGGTCAGTCAGAGCTCTCTTATCTGGAAGAACCGGGTTTGATTCCCACTCCTCCACTTGCAGCTACTGGAATGGCCTTGGGTCAGCCAGAGCTCTCTTATCTGGGAGAACCGGGCTTGATTCCCCACTCCTCCACTTGCAGCTGCTGGAATGGCCTTGGGTCAGCCAGAGCTCTCTTATCTGGGAGAACCGGGTTTGATTCCCCACTCCTCCACTTGCAGCTGCTGGAATGGCCTTGGGTCAGCCAGAGCTCTCTTATCTGGGAGAACCGGGTTTGATTCCCCACTCCTCCACTTGCAGCTGCTGGAATGGCCTTGGGTCAGCCAGAGCTCTCTTATCTGGGAGAACCGGGTTTGATTCCCCACTCCTCCACTTGCAGCTGCTGGAATGGCCTTGGGTCAGCCAGAGCTCTCTTATCTGGGAGAACCGGGCTTGATTCCTCACTCCTCCACTTGCAGCTGCTGGAATGGCCTTGGGTCAGCCAGAGCTCTCTTATCTGGGAGAACCGGGCTTGATTCCCCACTGCTCCACTTGCACCTGCTGGAATGGGCTTGGGTCAGCCAGAGCTCTGGCAGAGGTTGTCCTTGAAAGGGCAGCTGCTGTGAGAGCCCTCTCAGCCCCACCCACCTCACAGGGTGTCTGTTGTGGGGGAGGAAGGTAAAGGAGATTCTGAGCCGCTCTGAGACTCTTCGGAGTGGAGGGCGGGATATAAATCCAATATCTTCTTCTTCTTCCCCACAACGGACACCAAACGAGGTTGGGGAATTAGTTAGATGGTCACCTGGCTCACTAGGAATCTTTTACCAATGTATACAAGAATACACGTCCAGAAAAGTGATGCTTAAATAATGGAACTCTAATTTAATAAAACCAATTATAATTTATTGAGAAAAATATATAGACTTCCATACAAGATAAAAATACACATACAATCATACATTCACACAGTCCTAGGAAATATAGATAGATGGATAGGGAAACATATAAGGGTAGACACACAGGGTAATATTTACCATCGTAGTCTTCGAGGAAGGCTCCAATGACGACATAAGAGGACAGGGGAAATGGACCCAAAACTGTGGCCAGAATTGGGGATGGATCTAGACAACGGAACTGGGATACTGTTAGATGCACACATGAGTGGAGTTGGGTCAGAGGTTAAATAGGCTCCCTTAGACCCTCAGGGGCTGGGAGGTACAAGGGAGGAGAAAGGGGAGGCCCTGCAATGACCAGGAGGGTTGGACTATTGCAGAGCCAATAGCAAGTCCCTTTGTGGCACCTAATTGGGTGCCTGTCTTGACCAATGAGCTTGCCTGGATCCTGGGTACCTGAAAGAATCTTCCTGATTAGAACAGGCCATGGGGTGGCTCCGAAATGACAGTTGGGAAAATGAATAGAAGTGATTACTAGGTGGGGAACACTTAAGATTAGATGGACTTATCTGAAAAGGTGACAATAGAGAATCAAATACTGGCCTAGGTATCACCCGGGTTAGACAAAAGACTTGACTCTGACAGGAGATGGTCTTCCTCTTTTTCTATCTTCTTCCTGGCACCAGTCTTTGTTCTGGGTTTCGTTAGACAAAGGCTTGAGTGGTCTGGCAGGGTATGCTTGATTGCCTTATGCAAAAGCTGAAGCAGATGCTGGAGATGGAATCAGGAAAGCAAGATGGATTCTGGTGGTGTTAGCCTTTGGTTCATGGAATCAGGCTGGAAACTGCTTGCCTGTACAGTTCATGGTGGTGTGGCTTCTGCCACTGCAGTGGCCAAGACTGGGCACACAAGGAGTAGCTGGAGCACATCTGTAGTTCTGGCTAACACCATCCAGAGATGTAGAATGCAACTGCAAAGCTGAGGCTTATAGTATCCACATAAGCCTTAGAAACTGTAAGCAAAGTCCACTTCTTAGAGCAGATGTGTGAGAGTCAAACTCCAGGCACCCTGGCAACCATACTGGTGATCACGATGTCCATATGTATGAAAAGTAGGGGGCTTTCCTTACACAGCTGCAAGCGGAGGAGTGGGGAATCAAACCCGGTTCTCCCAGATAAGAGAGCTCTGGCTGACCCAAGGCCATTCCAGCAGGTGCAAGTGGAGAAGGGGGGACTCCAACCTGGTTCTCCCAGATAAGAGTCTGCGCACTTCACCGCTACACCAAGCTGGCTATTGATCAGGATGTGCCGCAAGGGCCTGTCCCCCTGCATGAGGGTGCAGCTGCCCTCCCAGGCCAGGCCAGCCTTCTTTTTCCAGCGCTCAGAAGCTTCACAAGCTGGTCCTTGGAGGGGAGGCGGCTGAGGAAGACAGGGGCTGCTATCTATGCCGAGGAAGGCAGCAGGAGGCACTGCTCACTCCTGCTCACCTCTTGCCCTGAGGACCTTGCTGGGGGTGGAACTTCACCTTGTGGGGTGGCCACGAGCCGCACCAGCTTGGCAGCACTTCTGACCTTTCCTGTGGAGGACCTGGAAGCTTTCCCAGCCCTAAGAACAGGCCTCATCTGTGGCAGGAGCCCCCAGGACTGGAGCTTCGGAACCGCTAACTTTTATCCTGTCTTTCTTACCCCCTCCCCCCCAATACTTGCTTCTGAGTTCCATTGTTCAAACCCCCTCTGAGAATTTTCCTGAACTCTAAGACTTGACAAACTTTCTATAATATAGTGGTTTCAATGCAAGGAGGCAGGGCCGGATCTGGGGGGGGTGCTTCCCCGGGCGCCAATGGGGGGGGGCGCCAAATAGGGTATGGAGTCCACTGTATTCTATGGGACTATAAGATAGAATGGCCCATAAGGGGGCATCATTTTTTAATTTTGCCCCCCCCCTCAAAAAACATGTAACACGAGTTATTGAGGAAGACTCAGCATGGGTTCTGTAAGGGAAGATCTTGCCTCACTAACCTGTTACATTTCTTTGAGGGGGTGAACAAACATGTGGACAAAGGAGACCCAGTAGATGTTGTTTACCTTGACTTCCAGGAAGCTTTTGATAAAGTTCCTCATCAAAGGCTCCTTAGTAAGCTCGAGAGTCATGGAGTAAAAGGACAGGTCCTCTTGTGGATCAAAAACTGGCTAATTAATAGGAAGCAGAGAGTGAGTATGAATGGGCAGTCTTCGCAGTGGAGGACGGTAAGCAGTGGGGTGCCGCAGGGCTCAGTACTGGGTCCCATGCTCTTTAACTTGTTCATAAATGATTTGGAGTTGAAAGTAAGCAGTGAAGTGGCCAAGTTTGCGGATGACACTAAATTGTTCAGGGTAGTGAGAACCAGAGAGGATTGTGAGGAACTCCAAAGGGATCTGTTGAGGCTGGGTGACTGGGCGTCAACGTGGCAGATGAGGTTCAATGTGGCCAAGTGCAAAGTAATGCACATTGGGGCCAAGAATCCCAGCTACAAATACAAGTTGATGGGGGTGTGAACTGGCAGAGAATGACCAAGAGAGAGATCTTGGGGTCGTGGTAGATAACTCACTGAAAATGTCAAGACAGTGTGCGATTACAATAAAAAAGGCCAACGCCATTCTGGGAATTATTAGGAAGGGAACTGAAAATAAATCAGCCAGTATCATAATGCCCCTGTATAAATCGATGGTGTGGTCTCATTTGGAATAGTGTGCAATTCTGGTCACCGCTCCTCAAAAAGGATATAGCATTGGAAAAAGTCCAGAAAAGGGCAACTAGAATGATTAAAGGTTTGGAACACTTTCCCCATGAAGAAAGGTTAAAAAGCTTGGAGCTCTTTAGCTTGGAGAAACATCGACTGCGGGGTGACATGATAGAAGTTTACAAGATTATGCATGGGATGGAGAAGTTAGAGAAAGAAGTCCTTTTCTCCCATTCTCACAATACAAGAACTCGTGGGCATTCAATGAAATTGCTGAGCAGTCGGGTTAGAACATATAAAAGGAGGTACTTCACCCAAAGGGTGATTAACATGTGGAATTCACTGCCACAGGAGGTGGTGGCAGCTACAAGCATAGCCAGCTTCAAGAGGGGGTTAGATAAAAATATGGAGCAGAGGTCCATCAGTGGCTATTAGCCACAGTGTGAGTGTGTATATAAAATTTTTGGCCACTGTGTGACAGAGAGTGTTGGACTGGAGGGGCCTCTGGCCTGATCCAACATGACTTCTCTTATGTTCTTCTGTAGATCCAGTCCTGCAAGGAGGAGACACAGCTGCAGGGATCATCGCTCCCTTTATTAGTTACAGCAGGGTAATGGCTGAACTAGAAAGCTGCTCAATGGGGCCAACTATATACAGTTCATGCTTCCCAGCTGAGACACCACTGGGTCATTCAGACCAGAAGGAGGCCCGTGATTAGAGCAGGGCAGCAGGGGTTTGGATCCTTCTGCCCATTGCTCCTGCGTCCTAAAAGCTCCAAGAACCAGGCAGGAACCCTATTAGTCCACAGACACAACGCTCTCTAATGTTTTCCCCCACAAAAAAATGGGGAAATGACCAAAACAGATAAAGCAGACAGATGGAAATCTTCATCATGCTGCTGTGGCTACATAGGAGAAAGTATTTTAATAAGTATGCTGGGAGTATGGTTTTATTATGACAGTTACAATTCAAGAAGCATTTTAAGGTAGATGCTGAGCTGATATAATTTAGTACATCTTCTGGTGATGTCAGGGGTGTCTGGCATAAGCACATGAGTTGTGCTGATGAGCTCCGGCACCTCCTTTTCTACGAAACGACCCTTCCAGCTGCAGGGCAAAGTGCACCTCCCAGTTGCCTGAAGATGTCTGCTGACCCCTCGGAGTCCCGACACAGAAGCAGCCCTGAGGAAGGGGGAGGGGACCTGATCCTGGCGATGAGCTCCATAGTCATAGCTTCAACGAGGTCCTCCCAGCTGGCCAAGAGTGCCCAGTGCAGGCCTGAACCCCAGCAGCACAACTCGGCCTGAGTGCCAGAGGGGCTGCACCTCCCCGGCTGAAGAGGAAGCAGCAGCAGCTCAGCTGGGAGGGGCTTCCCTGGAGACTGCTGTCGCTTGCTGGAGAAAGCCCCCGGGGCCAGCTCACCTTGTGCATATTGGGCTGGACTTGCCCCCACCCCCAGATTTGAGCCCAGGACCACCTCAGAGACCAACAAGGTTTAGGGGACTTAAACTGCAGCTTTGGCTCTCAAAGGCTTCTCTTCTCCCCCCACCTCTCTAAAGCACTCCTGGACTAGAACCTTGCAGACCAAGATGGACGCCCCCTGGCGCAGCTTTCTTCCCTGGTCAAGATGGGCAGCCATGTTTGTCTTTCTGCAGCTGCAGAGAAGAGCACCTTAAAGACTGACAAAACTTGTGGCGGGAATGAAAGCTTTGACCTCACCACTTATTGGTTAGTCTTGCAGGGCCGACTGGACTTCCGCTCTTTTCTGCTGCTTTCTTTCCTGTCAAAAAAGGCCACTGGTGTTGCCGGGGGACTTTGCCTCACGGAGCTTCTGGGATCACCCAAATCTGCGCCGGAGGGAGGCAAATACCCCTTTGAAAGAGCCAGAGGGGGCAGCTCAGCCCCAGGCCTCCTCAGTAGCCACTGCTGCCCCTTCCAGTTGGGGGGGGGGGGTGAAGTGTGCAGACTCTTATCTGGGAGAACCGGGTTCCATTCCCCACTCCTCCGCTTGCAGCTGCTGGAATGGCCTTGGGTCAGCCTAGCTCTCGCAGGAGTTGTTCTTGAAAGGGCAGCTTCTGTCAGAGCTCTCTCTGCCCCACGCACCTCACAGGGTGTCTGTTGTGGGGGAGGAAGGTAAAGGAGATTGTGAGCTGCTGTGTGAGATTCAGAGTATAGGGTGAGATATAAATCCAATATCTTCCTCTGTCTTCCATCCCTCCCTCTCTCCCTCCAGTGCTGAAGGACAGTTTTCCAGCTTCAAGGAGGAGAAACACGGGGCAGAGGGGTGAGGCTCCACGACACACAGTCCCTGAGAACCAAGGAAGGGAGGCAGGAAGGGAGACCCAGCTCAACCCTTTGTGTTAGGCACAAGAGACAGATGGCCACACCACACTTGGGTCATTGCTGCTTGCCAGCGAGGGTGTGCGCGGGGGGGGGCGGTTGTACTGAGGGAGGGGGCTCTTGGGGGTGGCCCCATCCAACCGTCTTGGCCGTCTTGTGTGGGAAGGTGCCCGGCTCCTCCTGCTGCAGTGCCGGCGATTCTTCCGACTCCAGGGGGGAACAAAGGCTGCTCTTGAAAGCAGAGCGGCGCAGCGGAGCGCCGTTTCCGTCTCTCTGAAGTCTTCGGTAATTTGTTTACGACTCCCCGATCCAGCCACAGTTTGAGCAGATGCAACCCGTTGATGTTAATGGCGCTCCCTTTTCTCAGATCATGTTCTGAATCAAAATGAGGCAAACACTCTGTTTTGGAAATATTCCGAAGATGAGAAGTTGCTGGGAAATTTCCTCCAAATGTGCCATGCGAGCCGCCGCATTGTTTTTTTTACTTAATAACTTAAGTATACTGTTAGTGAAATTACAACCTGCTCGTGACACCAGAAATGTACAACAAAAGCCCTGCGCATCAATTATTCAGCGGGCCCAGGCGAGAACTCGCGGCGGCAGCGGCAGCGCCACGCGCGGCGATTAGCATGAGAAAGGCGGCGGCGGCGGCGGCGGGCCTGCCACCTCCCGGGCAAGCGGGCGGGGGGGCGCCGGGAAGCGCGAACTGCCTGATTTGCACCCGGCTCGCTTGTTCTGGCGTCAACTGTCTCCCGCTGCAAACGCGAAACCCCTTCCAGGAGCGCTGCCTCCCGCCCTCCAGCGCGCGCCCACACAAAAGCATTTCACTCCCAGCAAAGCCACGGGTCAGAAGCCAAAGGGAACTTTCCCTTCGCCGAGTGGAAGCCAGAGGGGGGAGGCCTGGCCCGCTGCCCGGCTCTCCTGGAGGCTCTCTGGGCCACCCCGCCGCGCCAATGGGGAGATCTCCGCCGCCTCCTCCCCAGGAGCTGTGGGGACGCGGCTGCGCGCAAGGACTTCTTCCTCCCCCAACGCAAACTTCCTCCGGGGTCTTCATGCGCTTCCATTGTGCTTCCAGGAGGAGGAGGAGAAGTGGCAGGGAGAGAAGCCCGAAGCAGACTCCATCTCAGCTCGAGAACCGACACCTGGGCTTGCCCCGAGATCCAGCCTCATCCTCCCCAAGGAATATGTCCCCAAGAGGTCTAACTCAAGGAACATTTTCCTCACGCCCTAATGCTTCACTTAGAATCAGCTGGAGGGCATTAACCTGTGGAGGGGCTTCTAGCTTTTCATGATGATGATGATATTGGGTTTGTATCCTGTCCTTCACTCTGAATCTCAGAGTTGCTCAGAACCTCCCTTACCCTCCTCCCCCACAACAGGCACCCTGTGAGGCGGGTGAGGCTAAGAGAGCTCTTACAACAGCTGCCCTTTCAAGGACAACCTCTGTGAGAACATAGGCTGCTAGAACTATAAATTGCAGAAAGTCTCAGAACAACCAGCAAATTCCACAGAACAATCAGCACAGTCAACAACCATCTTCCTTATCTTCACACCCCTTCCAACCCTCCCAGCAATTAACACAGAACAATGGTCACATTCAACAGCCAGTTTCCTTATCACTACCCTTCCAGGAAGCCCCACCAAACAATGGGCACATCCACAAACCAATTGCCCTTTCATCACACCCCCTCCAGCCTAGAAATAGCAGCTCTCCAGCAGCCCTGGCTCCACTCAATGCACAGCAGCCAAGAAGGTCTGAGCGCCTGCTCCAGCTGCAACGCCACTGAGGATGTTCTCCGCAGCTGAGAACGAAACGTCTGGAAGGAAAACTTTCTCCAGTAGAACACGGCACTTGAACCCGAAAGATTCTACAAACCCTAATGATGTTACCAGCCGTGAAAACCTGAAATCTTTGATATGATGGCATCTTTTGATGATGATGATATTGGATTTATATACCCTGAATCTCAGATCAGTCACAATCTCCTATATCTTCTCCCCTCACAACAGACACCCTGTGAGGTGGGTGGGGCTGAGAGAGCTCTCTCAGAAGCTGTCCTTTCAAGGACAATTCCTATGACAGCTATGGCTGACCCAAGGCCATTCCAGCAGCTTCAAGGGGAGGAGTGGGGAATCAAATCCAGTTCTCCCAGATAAGAGACTATGGCTGACCCAAGGCCATTCCAGCAGGTGCAAGTGGAGGAGTGGGAAATCAAACCCGTTTCTCCCAGATAAGAGAGCTATGGCTGACCCAAGGCCATTGCAGCAGCTGCAAGGGGAGGAGTGGGGAATCAAACCTGGTTCTCCCAGATAAGACAGCTCTGGCTGACCCAAGGCCATTCCAGCAGGTGCAAGTGGAAGAGTGGGGAATCAAACCTGGTTCTCCCAGATAAGAGACTATGGCTGACCCAAGGCCATCCCAGCAGCTGCAAGGGGAGGAGTGGGGAATCAAACCCATTTCTCCCAGATAAGAGAGCTATGGCTGACCCAAGGCCATTCCAGCAGCTGCAAGGGGAGGAGTGGGGAATTAACCTGGTTCTCCCAGATAAGAGAGCTCTGGCTGACCCAAGGCCATCCCAGCAGATGCAAGTGGAGGAGTGGGGAATCAAACCTGGTTCTCCCAAATAAAAGAGCCATGGCTGACCCAAGGTCATTCCAGCAGGTGCAAGGGGAGGAGTGGGGAATAAAACCTGGTTCTCCCAGATAAGAGAGCTCTGGCTGACCCAAGGCCATTCCAGCAGCTGCAAGTGGAGGAGTGCGGAATCAAACCCGGTTCTCCCAGATAAGAGAGCTCTGGCTGACCCAAGGCCATCCCAGCAGGTGGAAGTGGAGGAGTGGGGAATCAAACCCGGTTCTCCCAGATAAGAGAGCTCTGCTGGCCCAAGGCCATTCCAGCAGCTGCAAGTGGAGGAGTGGAGAATCCAACCCGGTTCTCCCAGATAAGAGAGCTCTGGCTGACCCAAGGCCATTCCAGCAGATGCAAGTGGAGGAGTGGGGAATCCAACCCGGTTCTCCCAGATAAGAGAGCTCTGCTGACCCAAGGCCATTCCAGCAGCTGCAAGTGGAGGAGTGGGGAATCCAACCCAGTTCTCCCCGATAAGAGTCCTCCATTCTTAACCACTACACCAAACTGACTTTTCTAGCCAAGACCTATTTCTGTGCTGCTTCAGGACCCGGGGGGGGGGGGAGGTGTCCTCTTCCAAGTGTCCCCCCACAAGAGCAAGAGCCATCATGCATGCCTCTGTTTTGTTTGCAACATCTGCCATCTCCCCAAATTTTGGGTCTTCCTGCCTTAGTTCCTTCTATAGTCACGTCCCATTGATTTCAATGAACCATGTGCAGAAGATCTATGGAAAGCACTCCAAAGTACACCTGAGCTCACTCCCGCAAGCCAGATATCTCTTCCACCTGCATGAAGAAAATGGATCCCACAAACGTGCCCCCTGGGCAGGCACCCTGGGAAGGGCCATGCCTGACGGCCAGCGCAGAAGATCCACCAGATCCCTTGGTCTCAGCTGCCGGGCGGGAGACCCTCAGCTCCTTAGACACCAGAGTGTCCAGCAGAGCCCCAAGCCAAGAGCTGCCCCCCTTCCTCTTCTGGTCAGCCTGATTCTAGCCGTGGGCTTCTTGGGGGCCTCACTGGGGAGAAAAGTGAAATAGAAATATTTAAATCCAACAAGAAATGCAGCCTTCAACTGCCTTTGTTGCCTAGTTGTTTCAGTGCCACAAAGCCTTAGCCAACCTGGGGGCCACCAGGTCTCTGAAGGACTCCCTCCCCACCCCTGCCCTCATCTCCCCACCCCCTAGAAGCACAAGGCCTTCCTGGATGGAGCCTGCCTGGCTGCGAGGTCCAACTTTCACAAGGGGTGGCTCCAGAGGGCCCATCACTGGGCCTTCAGGGAATGCTGCAAGCCCTCTGGCCTGAAAAGGGAATGCAGCGGAGTAAGGCCTTCTGCACAAACAGGGCAGCTGGGCTAGTTAGCTGGTATTCATTTCCGTACTGATATATTTCAAATGACATCAGTTTGTATCTTCTTGCTAGCTGCTTCATCCCCCTGGGGGGAAAGGAGGAAGAGAAATATTTTAAATAACTGAAGAGCCATTGGGGGGTGGGGGGGCTGCCCCGCTTGGCTCTCTACTCACAACCTCCTTCCCTTTCCTGTGGCACTTCTCCTGGGTCTCTTGCCTTCTGGATTCCCATAGCAGGCGAGGTGTCAAGAGACTGGAGGCAGGCAAATGTTGTCCCCATCTTCAAGAAGGGGGAAAAAGAGGATCCAGATAACTACTGATGTCTATAACTACTGACATCAAGATGTCAGCTTAATGTCTATTTCTGGAAAATTTTAAAACAAATCATCAGTCACTCAGTCCTTGAGCATTTAGAAAACATGGCTGTGATTACTAAGAGTCGGAATGGGTTTCTCAAGAACAAGTCATGTCAGACTAACCTGATCTCATTTTTTGAGAAAGTTACTACGCTGGGTCAGGGGAATGCTGTAAATATAGTTTATTTTGATTTCAGTAAAGCTTTTAATAATGTTCCATATACTATTCTTGTTGACAAGTTGGTAAAATGTGATTTGGATCCTGTTACTGTTAGCTGGATCTGTAACTGGCTGACAGATTGCACCTATAGAGTGCTTGTGAATGGTTCCTCATCAACTTTGGGCTGTATCAACAGAGGTATAGTGTCCAGATCATGTGAAATGATGGTATCACTTTACTCTGTTCTGGTTAGACCTCACCTAGAGTATTGTGCTCAGTTTTGGGCACCACAATTTAAGAAGGATGTAGAGAAGTTGGAATGTGTCCAGAGGAGGGCAATGAAGATGGTGAGGGGTCTGGAGACCAAGTCCTATGTGGAAAGGCTGAAGGAGCTGAGTATGTTTAGCCTGGAGAGGAGAGGACTGAGAGGTGATACAACCATTGTCGTATAGAAGATGGTACAGAATTGTTTTCTGTTGCCCCAGAACGTTGGACCAGAACCATACCAACATGTTGAAATTAAATCAAAAGAGTTTCTGGCTCAACATTAGGAAGAACTTCCTGACAGAGCAGTTCCTCAGTGGAACAGGCTTCCTCCATGGGAGGTGGTGGGCTCTCCTTCCTTGGAGGTTTTTAAGCAGAGGCTAGATGGCCCTCTGACAGCAATGCTGATCCTGTGAACTTCAGCAGATCATGATAGGGAGGGCAGGAAGGGCTGCATCAGTGCTTAGTTCTCGTGGCCCTTTCTTACCCCCACTCCCAGGGAAATGCTGATTGCCACTTTGGGGTCAGGCAGAAATTTTTCTCCAGGCCATTTTTGCCAGGAATCTTGGAGGGTTTTGAAGGGCCATCAGAAATAGTCTGGAGGGGGCAATCATGAGTCTGTCTTGTTCCCAAGGCCTGGAGCTGGTGGTCCTCCCAGGGGCTGGTGGCTTCCCCATGTATCCTGTTCCCTGGGCAGCCGAGAGAGAGAGAGAGAGAGAGAGAGAGAGAGAGAGAGAGAGAGAGAGAGAGTGTTCCCCCACACTTGTTGTTTGCCTCTTGGCAGGCAACAAGACTGTAGCTGCCTTCCTGGCCATGGATATGCATATCATGGAGAGGGTTAAGAACATAAGAACGTAAGAGAATCCATGTTGGATCAGGCCAAAGGCCCATCCAGTCCAATACCCTGTGTCACACAGTGGCCAAAAAAACAGGTGCCATCAGGAGATCCACCCATGGGGCCAGGACACTGGAAGTCCTCCCACTGTCCCCCCCCCCCCAAGCACTAAGAATACAGAGCATCACTGCCTCAGACAGAGAGTTCTGTCTATTCCTTGTAGCTGTTTTACTGCAAAGGAACTTTGAGAACAGAATGGAGAGAGAAATTGCTGAATTACAAATTATTATGAAACTTGGAACAAACACCTCCCCAGGACTGAACAGGGATATTGGTTTTTTTATCTCATTACAGATGCTAAACCCACTCTCAGAACTTCAAGAACAGAATGGAGAGGGGAATTGCTGAATTATAACCTATTACGAAACTTGGAACAAACACCTCCCCAGGACTAAACAGAGATGTTTTTTTTTTTTTTATCTCATTACAGATGCTAAACCGACTTTCACCAAGTATGGTGATATATCCACAGTATTCCAATGTATTTCTCTTTTAGGGATAGTGTATCAGAATAATGTTTTTGTACTGACATACTCAAACAAGGGATATTGGCTGTTTATCTCATTAAATGTACTAAACCCATCTTCTGCTATATTTTAATATTTTTTCCTAATGGCAAACTAAAATGATGTATATATTTATGTTACATGTTAAAAGGTAAATTAGTTGTACAGGAAAAGCTTCTGGGAAAGAAATGCCTTCTTTTTGATCCAGGTTTATTAGCAATAGAATAATTAACAGGCATTCTCACATTCTGACATGTGACTGTTTTATGGCTTCCCACACTAAGGCAACCCAGATCGAAGGTCTTCTGAATTTGTTAATTTTACTATTCTGCTTGTACCACTTGGCATTCCAAACCCCACCAGCTAGATGTGGCTCTGCTTACTCTCATTTTTCGCCTGAAGAAGTGTGCATGCACACGAAAGTTTACGTTCTAAATAAAACTAAGTTGGTCTTAAAGGTGCAATCGACTCCTATTTTGTTCTGTCTATACTTTGTGGCTGATAGCCACTGATGGACCTCTGCTTCAGATGTTTAGCCAACCCATAAGAACATGAGAGAAGCCATGTTGGATCAGGCCAATGGCCCATCCAGTTCAACCCTCTGTGTCACACAGCAGCAAAAAAAAATCAGATGCCATCAGGAGGTCCACCAGTGGAGCCAGGACACTAGAAGCCCTCCCACTGTGCCCCCACCTGCAAGCACCCAGAATACAGAGCATCAGTGCCCCAGACAGAGAGTTCCAACAATATGATGTGGCTAGTAGCCACTGATGGACCTCTGCTCCATATGCTAATCCAATCCCCTCCTGAAGCTGGCTATGCTTGGAGCTGCCACCACCTCCTGTGGCAGTGAATTCCATGTGTTAATCACCCTTTGGGTGAAGTAGGACTTCCTTTTATCCGTTCTAACCCGACTGCCCAGCGATTTCATGGAGTGTGCACGAGTTCTTGTATTGTAAGAAAGAGAGAAAAGGACTTCTTTCTCTCTCTCTTGCCAGGTCTGGGTTGCCATGTCTGGGCTGGGAATTCCTGGAGATTGGGGAAGGGGGGGGAGGTTGAGCCTGGGGAAGGGAAGGTTTGGGGAGGGGAGGGACCTTAGTGGGTGACAGTGCCAGAGAGGCCACCTTCCAAGGCAGCCCTTGTCTCCAGGGGAACTGATCTCTCCCAGAGACCAGCTGCAATTCCAGGAGATCTCCAGCCACCACCTGGAGACAGGCCCCACCAGAAATGCTGCCTGTGAAACCACCCAGAGAACAGGGCCAGCAGGCATGTGGTTCAGGCCCCCTCCCAGCTGGAGACAAAATCATCTGCTTGCTGAGCCACAGCCACATAACACCCCCCCACACACACACACACACCTGCACACACAGGCTGCGCAAATGCAGCACAGCACAAGGCTCTGCAGAGCAAACACACACACACCCCTGCCGCCAGGAAAAAGAGAGGCACACAGTTTCCCCAGACTAAGCAAGGCCTCCCAAAGGGGGCTCTGGGAGTCTTGAAGTGGAGCAGAGACCAGACAGCAACTGCAGGTGGATCCACACCATTCAAGGAGGGTGAAGATTCCTGCCCTGAATTCCAGCCTAACTGTGCTTCGTTAACTGCTTCTGCTAAGGAATTTTGAGGGAAATGACACACACATGTCCTCAGCAACTGTTTGAACGCAAGCCATAGAAAGTCAACCCTCTCTGCTTTAGAGCCGAGAAGAGAAACCAGAGGCGGCTGCAGCGGGCAGAACACCATCTGCTCGAACGCACACGTCACCCGACAATTCCCATCTATGAGCCCAGCTCCGCTTGAAGGGCTGGGCCTTGAGGAGTTACCTTTCTTCAGCCCAAATTAATGAAGGAAAAGCTCAGCTTGGGTTTATCCTCCTTTTACCTCTGATCATTTATCATGCAAATGAAAAGCAGTAATGGAAAATGTAAAGAAAACAAATTTTGCAATATATTGAAACCTCTATCCAGCAAGAGATAAGATTGAATATTAGAAGGAAGGGTGCAGAAAATTAGCTGTCTGTACAATAACTGGGAGGGGAAGCGGTTTTATTTAGCCTGGAGGGATTTTGGTTGCAAACCGACTAAATTAAAATCCAGTCTATTAAATCCAGGATCATACTGGAAAATGCCTTCTCCTTGCACTTTTAGATAAATTTTCATTGATCTCATTTTACGCATGATTACATTTTTAATGAGTTGTGCAACATTTCCAAGCTAATTTTAAATCCTCGCTCTCTGTCTTATGCCTCCCCGCCATACTTACTGCCCGCTGGATTAACATTTCTGATAAATTGTTGGACCAGAAAGAAAGCGCATTACCCAGATGAAATAAATTACCTCCAGTTTTGCAGCTGCCGGCTGCCACCGCAGGAACACCCGTGTCCAGTGTCTAATTAGGCCATCTTCCAATTCATTTCACAAAACAATCATTTTGTTTCTCCGGATGTGGCCCATTATAAATAACCCAGAACAACATGCAAGGGTGGCAGCCCCTCCCTCCCTCCCTCCAGCCCCAGCCCCTCTTCCTCTTCCCTCCCTGGGCAAACGGCATTCTGGGAAATACCAAGGGGTCCGGGCTGCTCTGGGTGCCAAAGGATGCTCCCCTCTTCTCAGCAGCTTCTGCAGGGATAACGTACCAGTCAATGAACGAATACCCAGCAGTTGGGCACCCCAGGCTTGCAAGCAGATGCCACTCATGCTTCTCTAACACTATCCGTGAATCACGGCCTACCGCAAAATGCCCAGTGAATTCCAAGCAGCAGAGCGGGGGGGGGGGGGAGTGCTAAGAAGCGTGTGGCTCAAGCTGAGAAACCCCCACCCAAGCAGCAAGATCACCTGGTGGAATCCTTCCACTCCCAACTTCAGGTGGGGAGACTGTGTTTCATTGGAAAATCCCCTCCATTTAGGGAAGCAGCCCACCAGCGAGGAAAGAGGTGCTAGCTTTCTATGTGCTGCCCTGTTTTCAACTTGGCACTCATAGTTTGAGCCTGGACAGCCACCCACCCAGCACCTGTGGGAGCCTCACAATATGTGGACCTGGGCAGGTCGAGAATCATAGAATCATAGAGTTGGAAGGTACCTCCAGGGTCATCTAGTCCAACCCCCTGCACAATGCCGGAAACTCACAAATCCCTCCCCCTAAATTCACAGGATCTTCATTGCTGTCAGGTGGCCATCTAGCCTCTGTTTAAAACCTCCACAAAAGGAGAGCCCACCACCTCCCAAGGAGGAAGCCTGTTAGAATCATAGAAGAGTTGGAAGGGACCTCCAGGGTCATCTAGTCCAACCCCCTGCACAATGCAGGAAACTCACAAACACATCCCCCTAAATTCACAGGATCTTCATTGCTGTCAGAGGGCCATCTAGCCTCTGCTTCAAAACCTCCAAGGAAGGAGAGCCCACCACCTCCCAAGGAGGAAGCCTGTTCCACTGAGGAACCACTCTGACTCAGGAAGTTCTTCCTAATGTTGAGCTGGAAACTCTTTTGATTTAATTTCAACCCATTGGTTCTGGTCCTACCTTCTGGGGCTACAGACTATAACTCCACCCCATCTTTTAGATCAGCAGCCCCCAACCTTTTTGGCACCAGGGACCGGTTTTGTGGAAAACAATTTTTCCACGGACCGGTGGAGGGATAGTGCTGGTAGTTTTGCCACCCCAGGTTCCCCCCCACCCACCCACGCAACATCCCTGCCCCCATGGGGGTCTTTAAACGGGGAGGAGACTGGGGCTGTTTCTGCCTCCTCCTCCCATTTAAAGAGTCTATAAATGAGGGGTAGGCAAAGGTCACAGCAGCGCTACCCCCTCTACTGGTCCGAGACCCTGCAAGGGAAGGCAGCCTTGGAGTGAGGCTGTGCTGCCTCTTTAGTCTGGGGCTGTTCTGCCTCACTCCGCAGCCCGGTTGCTAGCAGGCCATGGACCAGTAGCGGTCCATGACCCGGTGGTTGGGAACCCCTGCTCTAGATGACAGCCCTTCACGTCCTTGACACGGTCGACCATTGGCTACTGGCCCGCTGGCTCGCCGACGCAGGGATTAGGGGGTCGGCCTTGCAGTGGCTTTCCTCCTTCCTTGATGGACGGGGCCAAAGGGTGTCGATTGGGGGAGAGCTGTCCCAGAGGCACTCACTAGTGTGTGGGGTGCCACAGGGGGCAGTTCTCTCCCCGATATTGTTTAACATCTACATGCGCCCCCTTGCCCAGATTGCCCAGAGGTTTGGGCTTGGGTGGCACCAATATGTGGATGACACCCAGCTCTATCTACTAATGGACGGTCGGCCTGACTGCGTCCCAGAAAATCTGGACCTAGCATTGCAGGCCGTGGCAGGTTGGCTCAGGCTGAGTGGGTTGAAGTTGAATCCAACGAAGACAGAGGTCCTTTGCTTGGGGCGCGGTGCCCTGGGAAGGGAAATCCCCCTGCCGGTTTTTGACGGTGTGCTGCTGAAAGCAGCCCACAGGGTCAAGAGCTTGGGGGTTCTTCTGGAGCCTTCACTGTCAATGGAGGCACAGATAGCGGCCACTGCCAAGTCCGCGTTTTTTCATCTTCGATGGGCGGAGCAGTTGGCCCCCTTCCTTGAGCGCCGGGACCTAGCAACGGTAATCCATGCAATGGTCACCTCGAGACTGGATTACTGTAACACCCTCTACATGGGGCTGCCCTTGTGCCAAACCCGGCGGCTGCAGCTGGTGCAGAACGCGGAGGCTAGGCTGTTGTTGGGACTCCCAAGATGGGAGCACATACAGCCGGGGCTGCGCGGACTGCACTGGCTGCCAGTGGTGTACCAAGTTCGTTACAAGGTGCTGGTTATTACCTTTAAAGCCCTATATGGCCAAGGACCTGCCTACCTGAGGGACCGTCTCTCCCCATATGAGCCCCAGAGAGCGCTGAGGTCAGCTGGAAAGAACCAGCTGAATATCCCTGGGGCAAGGGAGGCCAAATTGAAGACTACTCGGGAACGGGCCTTCTCTATTGCAGCTCCACTACTGTGGAACCAGCTCCTGGAGGAAGTGCGGGCCCTGCGGTGTTTGGACCAATTCCGCAGGGCCTGCAAGACCTTTCTCTTTAAAATGGCCTTCACTTAATGCTGAGCCAAGATAGACTCGCTGAAGATGCTTTTAGACACTGAATTTTATAGAAGATCTGAGTTATAGCACCATAATATTAATTTAATATAAGCCAATTTAAATGATGGTTTTATCTAACTGTTATTATTGTCAAAGATTTCAGGTTTTCACGGCTGGTAACATCATTAGGGTTTGTAGAATCTTTCGGGCTCAAGTGCCGTGTTCTACTGGAGAAAGTTTTTCTTCCAGACGTCAGCCATTGCTCTGGCAGAGGTTGTCCTTGAAAGGGCAGCTGCTGTGAGAGTCCTCTCAGCCCCACCCACCTCACAGGGTGTTTGTTGTGGGGGAGGAAGGTAAAGGAGATTGTGAGCCGCTCTGAGACTCTTCGGAGTGGAGGGCGGGATATAAATCCAATATCTTCTTCTTCTTCTTCTTCTTCTTGGGAGTATCCATTGGCCTGCAGTGACTGGTTGAAAGGAAGAAGGAAGAAAGGAAGAAGGCATTTTCATCCACCAATCTTGGTACCCAGCTCTGCAAAACACCCTACAGACTATAAATTGCAGAAAGTCACAGAACAACCAGCAAATTCCACAGAACAATCAGCACAGTCAATAACCATCTTCCTTATCTTCAAACCCCTTCCAACCCTCCCAGCAATTAACACAGAACAATGGTCACATTCAACAGCCAGTTTCCTTATCACTACCCTTCCAGGAAGCCCCACCAAACAATGGACACATCCACAAACCAATTGCCCTTTCACCACACCCCCTCCAGCCTAGAAATAGCAGCTCTCCAGCAGCCCTGGCCCCACTCAATGCACAGCAGCCAAGAAGGTCTGAGCGCCTGCTCCGGCTGCAATGCCACTGAGGATGTTCTCCGCAGCTGAGAACGAAACGTCTGGAAGAAAAACTTTCTCCAGTAGAACACAGCACTTGAGCCCGAAAGATTCTACAAACCCCTAATGTTATTATTGTGTATTATGGTTTTACTGTGTATTGTATTTATGTGTTGTGAGCCTCCCTGAGCCTGCCTTGGCGGGGAGGGCGGGATATAAATAAAAAGTTGTTGTTGTTGTTGTTGTTGTTGTTATTATTGTGATCCTATCACCTGTCAGCCACCTCCTCTCCAGGCTAAACATGCCCAGCTCCTTCAACCTTTCTTCATAGGACTTGGTCTCCAGACCCCTCACCATCTTCGTTGCCCTCCTCAGGACCTGTTCCAGCTTCTCTAGATTCTTCTTAAAATGTGGTGCCCAAAACTGAACACAGGACTCTCCAAGCCTCTTGTCAGGAATGGAGGGGGGGCAGTGAAGGCTCGTTGGCCAGCAGCAGCCCCCCCTCCACCCATGCAAGCGAAATATTCTCCAGGGGCTCCGCGGTCCCAGGGTGCTCACCTCTCGGCCAAGTGACTCCTCCCCCTTTGGGGTTGTGGGTGGGAGCAAGAGTGGGGGCTTTCCTGCACCATCTCAGGGCAAAAGGCTGCTGGTGCCGCTGGAGGCTGCCAGGAGAAGCTCCGGGTCAGATCCTCACTTCCCTGACTGATCATCACTTACCTTCCCTCTCCCCCTCCCCAAGGAGTCCAGGATCATGCAAAGGCTTCTGGGGGGGGGGGAGGACAGGCCTTCTGCCCAGTGTGAGGAGGAGGGGGGGTCAGAACCATCTCCTGCCTCTGGCAAGCAAGCCGCCAGGAGGGGCCCCCAGGGATCTGTCCCCAACATGGAAGCCCTTTTCCATCACATCCTCGGATCAGCCCCAAACCTGCCCTTGAGGTTCTTTGCTCTGCTCCCTGCTGAGCACTTGAGAGCTGATAGCCGGGCCTTTAATCCCTTGCCTTTAATCCCGCACAGAAAATAAATAAATAAACCCTAAAGCAGAATTATTAACAACTTTCCTCCTGGTTCTGAAAAAAAGCCTTCCTTCCACCACTGTATATAAGCAAGGGAAAGATCTGTCCATGGAACAGATCCCTCCGGCAGAGAGAGCAGAGCAGGCCCTCCGTTGCGTTGCTTAGGGCCTGTCGTGATCCTAGGCCTAGTGAGTAGCTACAGGGTCTACACCCCCCAAGATTCCTTCTGCCCCTCTGATTGGGTGGCAGAGATTTAGGAGGGAAAACTTGAAAATCAGAGGGACCGGACCTGGGCAGAAAGAATAAGTAGGCCTGGCTCTCAAGGGAGAGTGTTCTCTCTGGAGAGGCTACAGCCAGGAGAGTTTTCTCTGGAAAAGGCTGGGTGGAGAAAAGGCTGCAGTCAGAAGGTTTCCTCACCCAAGCAGTGGTGAGTCAGTCGGCATTACAGGAAGGGGAATGTTTAGTTAGTCACATCAGGGCTGTTATTTCTTTGCATCACCTTTGCTGTTTCTGCCTTTCACTGTTGCACTAATAATTGAAAGCACTTGTTTGTTTTGAGCACTTGTAAGAAACCTGCTGTTGTTGTACTGCCTGGGTCCTCGCATCTCTTCGGCCACGGTTAAAAGGTACTTGCTAAGAAGGAAGTCACAGGGGTGGGTGGGGGCTCTGGGCCGTCCCAGGCAGACTCTTCCCAGAGTGGGGGCAGCCAACAGAAGGCTCTTCCTGGTCCCCTGCTTATGACAGGGCCTTGATAGTGTCTGCTGGGATGAAGCAGAAGAAAAAACACACCCCTCTGAGACCCCCCACCCCCACCCCTTCACTTTCATCCTGGACAGCTCCTTCCCATGTTCACACCTGCTCGGAGAGAAGGCAGGAGGGGGGCATCAGGAAACCCAGGCCCAGAGAGAACACCGCTCCAAGGGAATGCTCTCTGCTCAGGGGGAGGCTGTCCTGGGACAGGCAGGCATCAGGGCCTTCTTGGGTGGGTCTGAAGGGCTTCCAAAACCCAGCAGCCATTTTCAGTGGGCCATTTTCAGCCTGCGGTCCAAGGGAAGAGGCGCAACTGCAGTCCCACTTTGAGACTGAGGCCAGGCTTGGTTTGAACTGGGGGAGGGGCCCTTGCTCGTGAGACAAACAGCTGGATCCCAAATTGTCCCGCAGAGGCCAGGCCTCATCCTGCTTGCATGGCAGACTGGCAGATGTTGTCCATGGAAGAGATTCCTCCGTCAGCCTTCTATTAAAAGAACTACACTCTTGCATCCACAAACGGGCGGCCACATCCTCCTTCTAGCCTCCTCACAAAGCCATTTGCCTCACCCCTTCGGGATCTGCTCAGCTGTGTTAGTTTAACAAATCCTTCACATGCCTTGACCTCGGTGCGGTTCACGAGACGAGCAGCGTTCAAAAGGAATCAGCTTTCACTTCTGTTTCTCCAAAGGCTAAAGCGAGATTTCCTTTGGAGTCCCCAAAAACTGAAGCAGAGCACCAGCCGGAGGCAGGAACTTGGAAGAGAGAGCCCAGAGCCAGGACTGGTGATGTCTCCTCAGCTCAGCCACGGGAGGAGAGCAGCCAAAGTCAGCCATGGGGGAAGTTCATGCCAACCCCAAAAAGTGGCGCAGTCACAAGAACATCAGAGAGCCCTGAGAGCAGGGATTTTCTTCTGGGGGAATGTGGCGGGATGGAGTTTCGGAACCTCTTTGTCAGGGCCGGTGCATGGGAATAGGCGGGGTAGGCGGCTGCCACCCCACTGGGGGGGCACCACCAGGCACCCCCGACTCCCCTTGCCCCTTCCCTGGCGCCGCTCAGCTTAGAAGCCTCCGAAGAGCGCAGTGTTTTAGTTCTGCCCGGCTGCTTCCAAGCCGAAAGCGGCCGCCGCACTATTCAGAGGCTTCTTTGGAGCACAGTGGCCACTTCTGGCTTGGAAGCAGCAGGGCACAGCAGGGGGAAAGCGGCGGTGCAGCAGCACTCTTGTGCCTGCCCATCACCCTGCACAATGACGTCACTGGTGATGCCACCTCGGCACGCGCAAAAAAAACCCTCAAGAGGGGCTGGTGGGGCGGGGCACGGCGTGGGGGTCTGCCTCTAGCTCCGGGCCTGCTCTTTAGGGACACAAAATGATCAAAAACATGTTTAAAAGTTCCCGAGGGGCACCTGTGTGTTTCTCCTTCACTTCCCTCTTGAGGGTACCGGCCCCTCTTTTGCCAGGAAAAAAAGTCCTTCCTGTGAGCAGGGCCAGCCCCAGACTGTCTGGCACCCTCAGCCAAGCTAACTTTTGCACACACACACACCCTGCACTGATCATGTCACCGCGGCACATCGGGGCACCCAATTTGGTGCCCACAGAAGGCCGGCGCCCTACACAATTGCCTAGTGGTGGGGCTGCCGCTGCCTGTGAGATTCCAAATAGTCCGGCCTCCTGTCTCACTCAGTGGCCACCCTGCTCCCCTGGAGGGCCCACAACAGGGCAGAGAGGCAAGATCAAATCCATCAGCCTCCTGCAACTGGGATTCACAGGCTGACTGCCTCTGAATATGGAGGGTCTCTTTACTCACTGTGGCTATTAGCCACTAATGGGCTACTAATCCCCATGAATGTGCCTCCCCCCCCAAAGCTCCTATGCTTATGGCTGTTGCTATGTCCACAGCCAATGAAGTTCACAGCCTAATTACCGATTGAGTAAAATTATCACCTTTTGTCCATCTTAAGCCTGTTTGGCCCTAAGATGTGGTATTATGGGAGATGGAGTGAATGGGTCTTGCTGTTCAACGGAGTCTCTTTTTGCAGCATTAGAGGTTCATAGGGCTTCTTTTTTCATAGAAAAGGCCCAGCAGGGACTGCTTTGCATATTAGGCCACACCCCCGACACCAAGCCAGTCAGGACTGTATCCCTGTGCGTTAGTGCCTTCCTCTCCTCGTGCACGCAGGCAGAGCTGCTAATTCTTGTGGCCTCATGCTTCTTTTCCTCACACAAAGCAACATTTCATTCGCCACTCCCACAGGCTGCTGGAAAAGGTCCACCCAGCACTGGCGCCGAGTGCGAAAGAGGGGCAGGTCTTGTAGATGCTCTCCAGTTTGTCAGCCCTGGAGCAGGAAACGCATCCTGCCCTCGGTGATGTGTCCAAAGGAGCCCAGAATGTGTTTGTGTTCTCATCCCTTCCCCCAAGAACAGCTCAGGTAAGGATTAATTTCCCAGGAGCTGTGATGAGGGCAGGGGGGTGGGGGGATGCTCTTAAATTTCTTTTGTTCTGTTTTATGCTGCACACGTTTTCTTCTGTTGCATTCAAACTAATTAAACACCTAATGATAATTAAATTGTTATACTAAAGATCTTAAGCCAAGAAATCTGGAATTCCATCTGGCAAAGGTGCATGTTTTGAAAGCAAGTCCTAACGCGGAACAGTCGCTCCCAGCATGGAGCCCTGTTGGCAGTGGAGAGACCAGGCAGATGGCTTTGCCAGCCCAGCTCCACGTGGCATGGGATGATCTGCCATGGGGCACGTGGCTGGGATCTGGCAGAATTCCCCCTCGGCCACAGAAACTCTCTGAGTGACACAGCTGCTTGGCCTGCCCTGCCCTGCCTCCTGGGGTTGTTGTGAGAGGATGGAATGCAGGAGGGGAGACGGATCTGGACCACTTGGGGTCACCAGAGGGAAGGAACTCATTGCACACTGCCCCTGGGGGCAGCTGGGGCTGGGAGGGGGCAGCAGTGCTGTGGCGGGGGTGGGGAGGTGGCACTGGGGGCTTCACTCCCCCAAGACATCCCCTCCCTGCAGCCGTGGAGATGGCCGCATCCAGCATGGCTGTGCAAATGGAATTCTTGCATTCCTTATGGTCACAAGTCATGACTATGAATGAGGCAGAGAGTTCCCCAAGGCAGCAGGAGAGGGGGGTGATTGGTGTGAATGCCTAGTGGGGAAAGCAGAACGTTTGTGTTGTGGATCAGTGGACCAGAGTGGTGCCAAGAAAGGCCCTCTCCGAGGGTCCTCTCTGCATCTGTCCTGGCCTCTGTGGCAGCCCTCTGCTCTGGAGTCACACTTTGGCCATGACGAGTGCCAATGTTGTCTACGCCCCCCTCGCCTTCAGGGTCTTTGCAGGAATTGGCCCTTGAGCTGGGCTGAAGCCAGGATTCCATGTTTAGTGGGGCCCACAGAAACATTTTTTGTTGGGGGGGCACCCGATTTGGCCCTAAACACTTTCTCTGCTTCTCAAGTTAAGTGATAGGCCCCTCCCCATTTGTCTAACTGAGGGATAGATTGGAGGCCTTCCAACAGAGGGGCCATACAGATGGGATGGAGGTTTGAATGGAGAGGCCCAGCCCCTCCCGGCCCCACTGTAGCTACGGGCCTGTCCTTGAGAGAGGTCTAGAGGCAGCCTTCCATGGCCTTACACAGCAGAGGATTGCTGGTGCTCGAAGGGGGCTTACTGCCACCAAGCCCATGGAGGGGGCTGCAGCAGTGAAGGCCCTGCCTGTCCTGGGCTCCTCTGCTGAGCCAAGAGGCCCAGGAAGAGAGGGCAGGGATCTGAAGTCCCAGCCCGCCCCCGGTACACTGTGTGTTTGGCTGCAACCACAACACCCCCATCCCCCTGCTGCTACTGCTTTATTAAAATGCAAAATGCAGCCAGAATCAAAGACACCAATAAATTCTTCTGTAAAAGCAGGGCAGTTTTCCCCCAAACAGCTCCCCAAACACTCATAATCTCAGCACTCTTGCGTGTACTTGACTCCAGTTAACCTTTTACGGGTGCGTTTTAACAGCTCCAAGTCAGGGACGGATATGGAACTAATGTGGGCTTTATTTTCCCTGCAGGGTTCGTAGAAAGAGCACGGCATGTTATCGCAACCACGCAACCCCCCCTCCCCAAAAAACCGGCAAGACTTTAGATCAAAGCACAGGACAGTAATGTAATCCTGAATTGGAGGGGGGGGGGTTAGAATAAAGAGCCCTTTCGAAAAAACAGACGTCACTTACGGAATGTTAATTGTGCCCAGAGTTGCCAGAAATTGGAAAACTGGCTGTTGGGGGGGGGGCTGTTCCCAAGGATATTTGTTGGGGGGGCAACAGTTAAGGATTGGGCTGTCAGCAGGCGGCCACCAACAGGGCGGAGATCCCGCGTGACTGACGGAGCTGGACATGTTGGAGCACAAGAGCAGAACTTCATCTTCTCCCAGGGCCAAAGTTGCCAGGCAGACTCCCCGCAAAGGGCTCAGGAGGGCAGGCAGCAGGTGCGTTGGTGGCCAGCCCCCTTCCCTGTGGCTCCTGAGGAGACCTGCCCAGACACTACAGGTGGGAGCCGGGTGCCCCCTCTCCGCCTGCCGCATCTGGGGCCAGAGTCACACCACCCCTAGAGCAGCTCCCATCCCGGCCCTCCCAGAATGCACCACCCTCAGCGTGGGCCAGAGAGGCTGCTGTGGAAACTGAGAGGGGGCGCTAAGCACTGGACACTTCCCCATGTTGTCCCCTGCCCCGCCCCTGAGTCTCCCTCTGGCCCCCAACCCTCCCTTTGGCCCTCTCATGCAGAGCAGAAGCCCCCCCACCCCCGGGGAGCAGAGACAACTCCCAGGAGGTGCCACCCTGGGCAGTAGCCAAGAGACACCAGGTGGGCGGCCTCCCCCTACGGTGGCCAGGTCTGGGGTGGGAAATCCCTGGAGACTTTGGGGGTGGAGCTGGGAGAGGGTGGGGTTTGGGAAGGGGAGGGGCCTCAGCAGGTGCAATGCCAGAGAGCCTCCCCCCCACCCTTCCATGCAGCCATCTTCTCCAGGGGAGCCAATCTCTGCCAGCTGGAGACAATCAGTTGGGAAAGCAGGAGATCTCCAGGCTGCACCTGGAGGCTGGCACCCCTAGCTCCCTCTCTGCAAGAAAGGAGGGGGTTTCCATCTGCCCAGGAGGGGCCCCCGCCCCGCTGCTCTTCTGGGTCAGGACTGGGCCCAGCTTTGCCAGCCCCCAGGAAGCCCCACTGTGCCCCATGGTGATGCCTGAGAGCACAGCCCTGGCCCAAGAAGCATTCTGCAGATGCTCAGGTGCACTCTCCAATATAGGCCCCCAATGGGCAGCCCCGTCTGGGACCCCAAGATCTGGCCCAGCACAGAAGTCCTCCCTGAGGAGGAGGAGGAGGAGGAGGCAGCTTCACGCTCCCTTGAGTGGGCGGCCCCCAAGGGTCTCTTTCCTCATGAAGAAAGCACCACAGGCGCACGGGGGGGGGGGGGTCTTTCCTTGCAAATATACCAGCAGTGGCAGGAGGCAGGGAGTAGAGCAGGCAGTCCCAGGTCTGTCCTGCTTTGGTCTGATGCCCCGGCTGGGCCCAGTCTGTGCTGAGCAGATCTTGAGAAGAGGACCACCCAAGCCCCTCCAACCTCTGCAGGAGCTCCACATCTCTCCACCCTGCAGCTGAGACCCCCCCCCCCCCCCGCTCCTGCACATCTTTCTCAGGTTATTCGGGAAAGACCGCTAAACAACACGGGCCGGCAGCTTTGTGGCCCTGGGGGGCCCTTCCCACCACTCTCCACGGCCCGTTTCATAAGCTGCGGGAGCCTTGTGGTGCGCCAAAGCTGTTTACCCGGAATATTCAGGAAGGCGTGCCAAGTGAAGCGCGCCAGCGACCGCAGCTGTCCCCAGAAGGCTGCCTCGGAGGGGCCAAGGAGGCAGGCTTCCAGGACACCAGACAGCCATTGCTCCGGCGGCCAGATGTGGATGCTTACGCTGCCAAGCTCACTGTTTGGGGCAGACCAAGTCAAACGGAAACTTCCTTGCACGTCACCTTCTGTTTTAGCAGCTGCCCGGCACGCTTGCTGCAGCAGACAGTGCTCTGCAAATACTTTGACTGGGCTTGTCACATGGCCTGCCTGAGAGCCACAAAAGCATCCCTCGTGGCTGGGGGAGGGGCAGGGGATCATCCTCCTCCATCAGGGCTGAAAAGGAAGTTGTTAACTTGGCTATTCCAGACAGGGTGTTCTGCCAAGCAGCCAAGGGGGAATGCAAAACACCAAATATTTAAGACAAGCGGGGGGAGACAATTAACAAGCCCCTGGAGGTGAGAGTTGCAGGGAAGAGGGGCCTGCAAGAGCATCCAGTGTGGAGGGGGGCTTCCTGGACTCTGGCAGGTGCCCCTGGGGGCTGAGGAAGAGAAGCCCCTGCCCTCAGCCTGCCTGCAGAGCTCCTTGAGACTCAGCCGCTCTTCTTCTTCTTTGGCTGGGGGTGAGTGCAGAAGTGACCTGGCTTGGCCAGACCCCCCCCCCTCCCCACCCCGTTGTACCCCTGGGCTTTGACCAGCCTAACCACTGGCTTTGCTTGCTCTGGGAAAGGCCCTGGCAGTCACCACCCTCCACCCACACTCTTCTCCCTTCCTTCCGATTCTGCCTTAACCACTACACCAAACCAAGAGCCCGTTTGGTGTAGTGGTTAAGTGTGCAGACACTTGTCTGGGCGAACTGGATTTGATTCCCCACTCCTCCACTTGCACCTGCTGGAATGGCCTTGGGTCAGCCCTAGCTCTGGCAGAGGTTGTCCTTGAAAGGGCAGCTGCTGATAGAGCTCTCTCAGCCCCACCCACCTCACAGGGTGTCTGTTGTGGGGGGAGAAGACATAGGAGATTGTAAGCCACTCTGACACTCTGATTCAGAGAGAGGAGCGGGGTATAAATCTGCAGTTCTCTTCTTTCTCACTAAGGCTCAGCGCAAGTCGATGCAGTCAATAATAAAAGTAGAAATAAACATTTAAAAATTATTAGGGTTTGTAGAATCTTTCGGGCTCAAGTGCCGTGTTCTACTGGAGAAAGTTTTTCTTCCAGACGTTTCGTTCTCCAGAACGAAACGTCTGGAAGATAAACTTTCTCCAGTAGAACACGGCACTTGAGCCCGAAAGATTCTACAAACCCTAATGATGTTACCAGCCGTGAAAACCTGAAATCTTTGATTTAAAAATTACTCCAAGCAGGTCTGGACACAAATGTCAGCTTCACTCCAATGTTTCCCAGGCCTCTCCCTCATCTGTTCATCCACGCCTCTCCTTGGTCAGTGCTGGGAAGGCGTTCTCTGCCCCCCCTGGGCTGGCAGAGGATGAGGGCCCTTAGCTCATGTCCAGCAGCTCCTTGGGGCAGAGGCTGCGGCCAGCCCCTCTCCCCCCCCCCTTGGGATCTCCTGGCTGTTGCAGGGCTCCTCCTGACAACTCACTCATTAGCTGCTAATGACTGCCCGCTGGGCCCAAGGGAAAGATGCTGGTCAGACATGCCAATATCCGCCTTGGAAATGATTTAGCTCTCTTGCTCTCTCTCTGAGCAGGTGGGATGCATGAAATCCATACGTCAAGAAGCTTCAGCAGCCCCACAACAGCTTCCCTCCAACCAGGCAGCTTGAGAGCTCTGCAGGCAGACAGGCACGGATCCGGGCCAGCCTGCAGTAGGGAGGTGGGGGAGAGGACAGCTGGGTTGCCATGATGTTTGCAGAGCCCTCCTCAGAATGCCAGCCATCAAAATACATCATACAGCGGAAATTAGAGAAAGCAATGGCAGTTAATATAACAAATTAGCACCAACAGAATCATAAAGTATTAAAAACACTCCTTAAAAGCAATATGAGGAGGAAGAAGAAGAAGAAGAAGACCACAGATTTATACCCCGCTCTTCTCTCTGCATCAGAGTCTCTGAGCAGCTCACAATCTCCTTTATCTCCTTCCTCCACCCTGTGAGGTGGGTGGGGCTTAGAGAGCTCTTGCAGCAGTTGCCCTTTCAAGGACAACTCCTGTGATAGCTATGGCTGACCCAAGGCCATTCCAGCAGCTGCAAGTGGAGGAGTGGGGAATCAAACCCGGGTCTCCCAGATAAGAGAGCTCTGGCTGATCCAAGGCCATTCCAGCAGATGCAAGTGGAGGAGTGGGGAATCAAACCCAGTTCTCCCAGATAAGAGTCTGCACACTTCACCACTACACTATACTGGCTCTCTTTAAAACCATTAAAGGTAAAGGTAATCCCCTGTACAAGCACCAGTCATTTTTGACTCTGGGGTGACGTTGCTTTCACAACATTTTCCCGGCAGACTTTTTACAGGGTGGTTTGCCATTGCTTTCCCCAGTCATCTACACTTTCCCCCCAGCAGGCTGGGTACTCATTTGACTGACCTCGGAAGGATGGACAGCTGAGTCAACCTGGAGCCGGCTACCTGAACCAGCTTCCGCTGGGATCAAACTAAGTTTGTGAGGAGAGGGCTCGGACTGCAGTACTGCAGCTTTACCACTCTTTGGAACCCATTAACAGCAGCCACTGATCATAGAATCCTGGGATCATAGAGTTGGAAGGGACCTCCAGGGTCTCCTAGTCCAATCCCCTGCACCAATGCAGGAAACTCAGGACCCCTGCAGGCTCCACACCCAGAAAGTGACAAGAAAACCCTCCAGGATCCCTGGTCAAACTGGCCTGGAGGAAAATGGTGTGGAAGGCCATCAAGGGGGGGTGCAAAAAGATGGGGGGGGGAGTTCACCAAAAGAAATAGTTGTAGAAAGAAGCTGCCACTTTTAAGAGGCACTGCAAAGTGAATGGTGGCAGGCAAAATCAACGCAGGAGGGGACTTCCATCTTCTGGTACCAGAACGGAAAAGACCCCGTCTCTGATAGCACCTCCCCCTCCCCCCCACCCCCAGTACCCCTCAAGTCCCTCCCAGGGTCTCTGGCCAAGAGGCAGCAGCTGGGCAGGTGGTAGGGTTGCCAATCCCCAGGTGGGGGCAGGGGATCCCCCAGTTTGGAGGCCCTCTCTCCGCTTCAAAGTCATCAGAAAGCAGGGGGGGAGGGAAATGTCTGCTGGGCACTCTATTATTCCCTATGGAAACCGACTCCCATAGGGGATAATGGAAAATTGATCCGCAAGTATCTGGGGCTTAGGGGGGGCTGTTCTTTGAGGTAGATGCACTAAAATTTCAGCATAGCATCCAGTGCCTCTCCCCAGAATACCCTCCAAGTTTCAAAAGGATTGGACGAGGGGGTCGAATTCTGTGAGCCCCAAAAGAAGGTACCCCCTATCCTTCATTGTTTCCAATGGAGGGAAGGCATTTAAAAGGTGTGTGGTCCCTTTAAATGTGATGGCCAGAACTCCCAATCAGGCTTGTTGCAACCTTGCTCCTGACTCCACCCCCAAAGTTCCCCCTACAGCCAGTCCTCAGGCCAAGAGCCGCTCAGGATTCTGTTCCAGATTCTTCTTGACTTCTGCTTTGCAGACCCCCTGGAGGGAGCCTCGTCTGGGAGGGAACCTCAGCAAATCAAGCACTAAATTTTCACCTTAACCTTATCAGGTTCCATGATGAAGTTTACATTTTGAATCCAAACTGGGGAAAGGGAAACAGGCCAAGAAGGAAGAGATCCCTTTCTGATGCGCTGCTCCGGGGTGGCTCCCAGCAAAAGCGAGTGACTGAGAGGGTGAAGAAGACCATGCTGGGGGGCCCCAATGGACCTTCTCTGGGGCAGGCTGCCCAGATGGCTCCTCCCCCCCCCCCCCCCCGCACCCAAGGGTGGTGTTTCCCTTCTACCACAAGCCAGGAGCTGCCCAGTCTAGTCACTAGTGCAAACCTGGTCAGACATCTCACCCGCCACATCGATTTATCGTTATTATAAAGGCCCAGTTTTAATGTGTCTTTTTTCTTTTCAATATGTCCAAACTCAGATGTTTTCCAATAACAATGAAGATGTTAATTCCACACTTTTTGGAAATCGTTAAGGTACCACAGTAATCTTCTAAAATGGAAATCAAGGAAATGTTACTGGCAATTACACCATCGGGGTGTGGAGTTATGAGCAGCATCAGCAGCCCCCCCCCCGCCTCCCCCCAATATCTTCTGGGCAAGGATGTGACGGGGCTGGGTCAAGGGGCCAAAGGTCACCAGAACACTTGATGGCTAAGCAGAGATTTGACCCCCCCCCCGCCCTTCTGCACGGCCAGCAGTTTCTACCATAAACCAGACTTGCCCTTCAGTGCAGCACATTTGAGCTCAGTCCAGCTTTGCCAAAAGGTTCCCAGCCCCCACTGCCCCATTGGCCAGCTTGGAGAAGGCATTTCTCTCTTTAAAGCACTTCTCCCAAGTCAAGCCTGCTGGTGGCTTGGAGAATGCATTTAAAATTAAAGTTGCTTTCTTTCCACCCCTCTCTCCACCCCTCATTTATTTGCCTGCCTCTCTCCCTGTCTTGCAGCTCTCAAAGATCTGACGTTTATTCAATGTGGCTCTTACATTAAGCAAGCTTGGCCACCCCTTGGTGTGCCCCAACACCCCCTCTTGGCAACTCTGGGCCTTATGTCCCCAGGCTGCCCTACAGTCTCCCTCCCTCCCTCCCTCCCCACCTGCCTGGTGTCTGGTTCCTTTCAGGCTCCTGGAGGACTCCCAGGCTTGTGCTCACTTTCTCTTCTCCCCCCTCCTCCCAAATCTGGACCCCGCCCCCACAGCCACTGCTCTTGCCCTGACCACAGTGGCCGCTGAGGGAAGTGGATACAAAAGGGGGGTAGGGTTGTCAGCCTCCAGGTGAGGCCTGGAGATCCCCCACTTTTCCAGCTGATCACCTCTAGCTGGCAGAGATCAGTTTCTCCCGTGGAGAAAATGGCTGCTTGGAAGGGGGGGCTCTCTGGTATCGCCCCCTGCTGAGGCCCCTCCCCTCCCCAAACCCCGCCCTCTCCCAGATCCACCCTCAAAGTTTCCAGGGATTTTCCACTCCACAGTTGCCCCCGTTTGCCCTTCAGTCACACAATGAAGATCTCTGGGCTGTGGTGGCAACTGCTGCTGCCAAAGCAATGTTTTTAGAAATCTGCACAGCCCATTGTCTCTCCAGTGGCCAACCTGGCCCTGCCGGCTTTCAAAAAAGACTTGTTGGGTGCCAGAGAAGGTGTTGGCAGGTGCCACAGCAGCGCCCTTCTGCTCTCTGGAAGGCTCAGGGCCCAAGCTGGAGTGGCCCCCAAGAGCTCCACCAGGGCTAGGAGAACAATGTCCTCTTCTCTCGCTGGAGGGCAGGGTCAGCGAGTGACAGACAGGTAGCTGGCTCCAGGTTGACTCAGCCTTGCATCCTTCTGAGGTCGGTAAAATGAGGACCCAGCTTGCTGGGGGGAAAGCGTAGATGACTGGGGAAGGCAATGGCAAACCCTGTAAAAAGTCTGCCTTGAGAACGTTGTGAAAGCAACGTCACCCCAGAGTCAGAAAGGACTGGTGCTTGCACAGGGGAGCTTTCCTCCCCCCCCCACTTGTATTTGCAACAAAGCCTCCGGTAAGATGGAAGTCATTAGGACCATCTGCAGCCCCCTCCTTCTGTTTCCTCTCTAGCAGCTCATTCTTCAAGAACTCGGTAGCTTCCTCCCTTTACATTTGTAAATGCCGTTGACTGTGGATAGAATCCATGTTTACTTTGTATCAGGGGGGCTGCTTTAATCGCGAGCAGATGTCCCTGCTTTGCTTGGCACTCCACCTCAGGGTGGGGGGGGGGAGAAACCTTTTATTTTGAATTTAAATTGTAGATTGTTGCAGACTAAATAAAATGCCAAATTGTTATTGGAAACAACACGGCTGCTGCAATAACCAGGCCTGACATTTGTGTTTCATACAATTAGAATTCCGTTTTCTGGCATTGTTTAACACAAGATGGTTTCCACATTGGGGGAATTCCCCCCCCCCCATTTTCCAGAATGATTTGCAATGAGGCCACAGACATTTGAAATTTATTTTTATTTAATACTTTCCTATGAGTTTATGAAATACTGGGATTACTGAAGGCTATACACAGTAGAGAGATTTTTGAATGCACCCCCTGCCCCTCCTCCAGACTCCCATTTCAATCCCCATTATCCTCTTGAACCCATTTGAGAATGAATGCCCCCCATTCCTGCAGACCTCTCTATAAATATGCAACGTCTCCATGGGCTGATTTAGCCATGCAGTTCTTTTTATCTCTGGTTTCTTTCATATTTATAGCCATCTTTGATGTCCAACAGGCACACACACTCTTTTCCTCTGGCTTTTATTTATCTACCACTTGTGTCCCCTGCAACTCCCATCAGCGGCGAGAAGGAGCAAACCAGACCTCAGCCTCTTCTCTGCTTCCCACATTGCACACAAAAAGGTGCCCACAGGGAGCCCCTCGGGATCCTACCAGGCAGGCAGGCCGGCCATGGGCCCGTGGCTCTCCAGCTCCAACTCTTGCCAACTCATGATGTGACCCCCTGCTCTGCCACAGCAGCCGCTTGCTTCCTCCCTCTGCAAGCAGCAGCCCCTGAAACACAACCAGAACAACTCCGCGGCTGCACGGGATATGCCGGCCAGCCAAGCTCTGCTGCCTACAGCGCTTTAATGGTTACAGCCCTTCTCCTTTAGACGGCGGAAGGCCCTTGGACAGCATCTTCTCTGGCCTGCTGCAGCCCTCCTAGAAGTGCCCAGAAAGAGGCTGTGAGCAGTTGCCCCAGCAGCCGGAGTACAGTGGCACACAGAGGCTTATGATGTCTTGATGAATTTTAGTTTTCAGCTCCTGCTGCTGCTACTATTTATTGCTGATTAATTGTTTTGTGCTTTAAATTTTAGTTTTCAGCTGCTGCTGCTGCTACTATTTATTGCTGATTAATTGTTTTGTGCTTTAAATTTTTATTCTATAATTCAAAAAACTCAAAGAACAAAAAATAAAAAGAACAAAGACAAACAATAGAAGTATGAAGAATGCAGTTTCACAAATACTAATACTGTTACATACAAACAATTATCTCTTATAACTTATTTTTGATCCCCCTTTTCTCTTCCTAATTATTTAAAGGCAATAACTTTTGATTGGCATTACTTTCTGAAGTGAGCCATGATTTACACTTACAAATCCAGTCATAAAACAATGTCCGCTTAGGAACGTCCTGTTTCTCAGTTTCTAGGGTTGCCAAGTCCAATTCAAGAAATATCTGGGGACTTTGGGGGTGGAGACAGGAGACTTTGGGGGGTGGAGCCAGGAGCAAGGTTGGAACAAGCACAATTGAACTCCAAAGGTTGTTCTGGCCATCACATTGAAAGGGACCGCGCACCTTTGAAACGCCTTCCTTCCATAGGAAATCATGGATAGGGGCACCTTCTTTGGGGGGTCATAGAATTGGAGGGTACTTTGGGGAGAGGCACTAGATGCTATACTGAAAATCTGGTGCCTCTACCTCAAAAAACAGCTCTCCCAGAGCCCCAGATATCCGCGGATCAATTCTCCATTATTCTTTATGGGAATAAATCTCATAGGGAATAATGGGGTTCCCAGCAGACATTTCCTTTCCCTCCCCCCCGCTTTCTGACGACCCTGAAGCGGGGGGAGGGCCTCCAAACCGGGGGATCCCCTGCCCCCACCTGGGGGTTGGCAGCCCTATCAGTTTCTGGTCTTAACATATTTGACAGTGTCCATCTCTACTGCATCCTTATTGATGATGAAGTTGAGGGAGTGGAGGGCAGACCTCCAGCTCCATGCCTAACCAAAGAGGGCTCCGGGGGGGCACCGCAGGTCCCACCCACCCACTGGGGTCAAGGTGAGCCTCTCACTGGGAAGCAGGGCATCGGCCTAGCCTCGGTTTGAGCTGGGGGGGAGGGCTGCCCTCCTCCCCTGATGCCTCCTCCTCCCTCATGCCCCCTCCCCTTCCTGGCACCCACAACCAATGATGGAGGGCCCTTTCACTAATGAGCCTTAGAAAGCCCCACACACCCCACTTCTCCAAATCACTTTGGAGGGGAGGGACGGTGGCTTTAGGGGAGGGACAGTGGCTCAGTGGTAGAGCATCTGCTTGGGAAGCAGAAGGTCCCAGGTTCAATCCCTGGCATCTCCAAAAAAGGGTCCAGGCAAATAGGTGTGAAAAACCTCAGCTTGAGACCCTGGAGAGCCGCTGCCAGTCTGAGTGGACAAGACTGACTTTGCAGGACCGAGGGGGGTCTGATTCAGTAGAAGGCAACTTCATATATTCATATGTTCACTTGGTCATGTGACTGGGAAACCTGCCATGGACTGAATTCTCCCTGGAATTACAAATGCCTTTTGTGCAGGGCCGGATTAACAATTAGGCCAAGTAGGCACTGGCCTATGGGTCCCTGTGCTTTTGGGGGGCCCAGGCTGGCTTCCCCCACATTCCCCCCCTGTTGCAGCCCTCCCCGCCTGCATGCAGCCTGCAACTGAGCTGCTCTTTGCCTGACTTGGCAGCTGCTGCATTGTCTGTCTCCAAGTTTGCCTCTTTCTACTTCTCCCCCACAGCTTTGTCAAGGGGGCTTTTGAGAAGGAGCTGCAGGCTGCAGCAGGGGCTGCGGGTGGTGGGGTGGGCACTCCAATTCCGAGATAATTTGCAAGGGGGCCCCCAAGATTTTGACTGCCTGGGGGCCTCCACAGGGTTGAATCCAGGGGGGAATGGGCAAAGATGGGGGGGGGCAAAAACCCAGCTGCAAGATGATGGTCTAGGATGACATCACTTTGGGGGGAGGGGCTTGCCAGAAGTGATGTCATGCGCCTTGAGTCCTGTGAAACGGGAAGGCTATAAATAACAGCATCAGAGCTGACTTTGCTCCCTGCAGACCCTGCTGGGTGTGTTGTGCTCCTGCCAAGTCCCGCTCGCTGCCCGGAGGGTCCCCTGCCCCCCTTGCAGGCCTTGCTGACCAGGAGATTCTGCAGCCCCCAGAGGAAGCCCCTCTCGCCCTTGACAAAACAGCAGCCATGTGTCATGCAAACTGCATTCACAAAACACCTTGAGTAGACAACACACCCACCCCGTGCACAACACAGCTCCTGTCCAGAATTCATAATAGTTTATGAGGAGTCCGACGCAGAAACAGAACCAGTCTGATGTTGTTTTGGATGCACTCCCCTCCCTCAAGCGACCGTCTTGTCATATACATCGGAGCAGTAGACTTGAAGGGCCAACATTTCCTGGCTTCCTTAAGTTCTTTTTAAATTTTTCTTCATGGAACGCCTCTATCCATTTGCATCCACCAGCATTCAGTTGCGTTCTTTCTACGTTTCTGCACCTCCGTGGTCCCGGCCACATCTGAAGGCAGGCCTCCTTGCCTCCCGAGGGAAAGCGGAGCCGCATGCACAGTCCGGCTGGAAAGCACAGGTGACTCCTGGACAGAGTTAACAGCTCGTTAAGGAAACCTCTTTGCAAACCGGGGCCTAAAAGGAAAAGCACAAGGATTGCCATCCATCATTTCCACCCGATGGATAAGCCTGAAAAGCAGGCTGAGCCCCAACCACACAGGTGTATGCTGGCCCCTGACCTGTGACATCAGCAACACACTGAAACTCCCCTCCCCCCGCCCCCCCCATGGCTGCAGAAAGCCCTTCGGTCCGTCTGGGCAGGGGCATCAGGCCCGCTTCATAAAGTAGGGAAACATTTAGCACAAATGCCTCATTGAAACTCCAGGGGAATGGGCTCTTACAAAGGGAAATCCTGGATATCATAGCAAAGTTTAACATGTCCTGGGACAGGTCTGAAAATCTGTTTGTGGTTTCCAGTTCATTTTGAAAGACTGTCTAGTCAACCCTCAAATAGCAAAAGGATCCCTTGACATTTCTATACCAGGAAAAAGTTTATTTAGGTGTTCCTGGGGGAGGGCGGTTTACATTCCATTTAAAAGCGGTTTCTAAAAGTCAATTAACATTCAGTTTTAAAATCCCATTGACTCTCTTGTTTACCCTGTCACCTTCCAAAAGCTAGGGAAGAAGGGTCAGTTCCTCGCAGAGCTCCTGTCGCTTTTTCTTTCCTTTTTTAAATGCAAAGGCATCATCAGGCCCCCCACCCCACCCTTTCTTTTTCAACATTGGAATTTTTCAATATCATCAAGAATTTATTTCACTTGGGAATGTGCCTGGAGGGAGAGGGAGAGGGAGTGAGCAACTTCCGCCCTAACACTTGTGCTGCTGGCATCTCTGCCCACCCTCCTGGTGCCTGCCAGAGACCCTGAAGTGGCCCATCCTAAGCGTTCCTGGGCAGAAGGAGGGGACTCAGCCCTGCTCACCTGGATGCTTTCCCCAGCAAGAGCAGGGGGGCGGTGTTGGAGATGTTCTGGGGCAGGAGATGAGAGAGCGGTTCCTGCACAGATTCTGGTGCCTGGGTTCCTCCCACTCCTCTTCTCCCAAGCCAAAGCTGGGGGCCCCACCCATGTCTTCTACAATGAAAGCCTGTGGAATGTTCCAGGCCATGTCCTGAAAGCTGAAAAAGGAGATCCTGCCCAGCACCTGCAGCTTACCCAGCCCGCCCCCCCCCCAGCAGAAGACTGAGGCCAGAACAGGAGCTGGAGGGACACCTACATCCCACCCCCCGCCCCCACTGTCTGCCTGGCCCCACACTTAGAGGTAGGTCCCCTGTGCCTCCTTCCAAAGCCCAGAGCCAGCATTATGTGGGGGGCAACCCTAAAGTGAGAGGGCAGGTGAGGTGAAAGGGGCGGCCCAGAGAAGTGAGGTGCTGAGGCACATGCCCTCCTCCAAAGGAGACCTCTGCTCAAGGAAGGAAGGAAGGAAGGAAGGAAGGAAGGAAAGGGGACCACAGAACACTTCCAGAAACAGAAGCGCTGACCAAAGGGCTGGTTCAAGAGCTTCCACCCTTCGAAAAGAGGCACTCCTTGCCAATTCATGTCATAGGTGGTTTTTATTTCAGGTTTGTGTTTTCTACACGATTCCTGCAACATCTATTCCTTCTCACAAGCACAGCCTGCCTTGTAGAAAATTCAGAACCTTCAGGCCTTCATTATTGTCTCCCATCCCACTGGGTCATAAATGAAATGGGGCATTTTAATTGGGCCTGGGTTTTGTGGCTCCCAGCAGGACAATCCGACTCAGCCCAGAAAGCCCAGCCGAGGGATCCCGGCCTCACCTGGCCCATGTGAAAATGGCCTGCTCAGGAAAGACAGGCTGCACTGATGGAAAGTTTGACCTCTGCGCCTCTGTAGGGCACCTTTGGGGCAGTGGTTAAGAGCCCAGACTCTGATCTGGGAGAACCGGGTTTGATTCCCCACCCCTCCACTTGCAGCTGCTGGAATGGCCTTGGGTCAGCCAGAGCTCTCATAGGAGTTGTCCTTGAAAGGGCAGCTGCTATAAGAGCTCTCTCAGCCCCACCCACCTCACAGGGTGTCTTTTGGGGGGGAGGGTAAAGGAGACTGTGACCACTCTGAGATTCAGGGTATAGGGCAGGATATAAATCCAATATCTTCTTCTTTCCTTGGCATCCAGCACTCGAAATCAAACCAGCTTCCATCCCCCAACCCCTGGCTATCTCCCCTGACCCTCCTTAGCATCACTCACCTGCACAAAACTCAGAGGGTCCCCAGGCTCACCTGGGCGTGGCTTCAGCACCCTGTCACCTTCCTGGGTTGGCTGGGAGAAGGGCACGAGAGACTGTCGGCATTTGCTGAGAAAGGTTAAAGCATTTCTTCTGAATGCTGCCCACCCCAGCATTTCAAGCATTGTGGCTACGCTCTGCGTGTGCTCAGGAGCCCAGCCATAGGCTGCTCACTGGTGGAAGGAAGTGGTCTAAAGGAAGGAGCACTGTGCTCAGACTCTCCGCTGTGTTGGCAGGACAAGGGCTCCCAACTTCACACCTTGCCAGTGAGTCACACCTACAGCCATAAACTCTGCGTTGCAGGCAGGAAGGAGCACCAAGGCCACCCCACTAGGGAAGGGGGGGAGAAAGGAGTTGTTTAAATGCAGGGTCGATCGAGGGCAAAGCTGTCTTAACTCTCACATCTTGCTCTTGGCTTGTGTTCCTCCACGGAGCTGGAAGCTCAGATAAACCAAACGTCCATGTCTAGGGACTCCACCTTGCCCACCACGTGCCAAGGGGCCACTGAGAGAAGACCAAATCAGGGGAGTTCAGAGAATGCTGAACGTTAAAGTACTGCAGCTTCACCTCATTCAGGGGAAGAAGACTTTGTTACCTTGCTCAGCCTGAAAGGCTTGAACAGAACCTTTGAGCTCCTTTCGTCCCTTTATTAAACTTCCTGCTTTTGAAATGCTCTAAGCCTGATTTCTGGCAAAACTCCCCCCTGTTTGGTCTTCCCATTTGAAGTGTGCCAACCTGGAAAGCCAGTGGTTGGCTTGCCATTCCTGGAGCCGCAGAGCTCAAAAAGTGATGCTGCCCTCGACTGGCCCTGAAGAAGAAGAAGAAGAAGAAGATATTGGATTTATATCCCGCCCTCCACTCCGAAGAGTCTCAGAGCGGCTCACAATCTCCTTTCCCTTCCTCCCCCACAACAGACCCCCTGTGAGGTAGATGAAGATATTGGATTTATATCCCGCCCTCCACTCCGAAGAGTCTCAGAGCGGCTCACAATCTCCTTTCCCTTCCTCCCCCACAACAGACCCCCTGTGAGGTAGATGAAGATATTGGATTTATATCCCGCCCTCCACTCCCAAGAGTCTCAGAGCGGCTCACAATTTCCTTTCCCTTCCTCCCCCACAACAGACCCCCTGTGAGGTAGATGAAGATATTGGATTTATATCCCGCCCTCCACTCCGAAGAGTCTCAGAGCGGCTCACAATCTCCTTTCCCTTCCTCCCCCACAACAGACACCCTGCGAGGTGGGTGGGGCTGAGAGGGCTCTCCCAGAAGTTGTCCTTTCAAGGACAACCTCTGCCAGAGCTATGGCTGACCCAAGGCCATGCTAGCAGGTGCAAGTGGAGGAGTGGGGAATCAAACCTGGTTCTCCTAGATAAGAGTCCGCACACTTAACCAATACACCAAACTGGCTCTCCACACCCTGCCCAGCCCAGCCCTGGCCCACAGGAGTGAAGCAGGCTGGTTGGCAACTAATCTCAATGACTGGGGCGGGGGGGGGGGGGCTGTAATAGTCTAAACAACAATTTCACTACTATGGAGACCATTCATACAGGGCAACAAAGGTGGTGAGGGGTCTGGAGACCGAGTCCTATGAGGAAAGGCTGAAGGAGCTGGGCATGTTTGGCCTGGAGAGGAGGCGGCTGAGAGGTGAGAGGATCACCACCTTCAAATGCAATTTTGGGCTGCATCAGCTGAAGTCTAGCGTCCAGATCATGTGATGTGATGATATCGTTTTACTCTGCTCTGGTAAGGCCTCACCTGGAGTCTTGTGCTCAGTTTTGGGCACCACATTTTAAGAAGGATCTAGACAAGCTGAAAGGGGTCCAGAGGAGGGCGATGAAGATGGGGAGGGGTCTGGAGACCGAGTCCTATGAGGAAAGGCTGAAGGAGCTGGGGATGTTTAGCCTGGAAAGGAGGCGGCTGAGAGGTGAGAGGATCACCATCTTCAAGTACTTGAAGGGCTGTCAGATAGAGGATGGTGCAGAGTTGTTTTCTGCGGCCTCAAAAGGTAGTACCAGAACTAGGGGGTTGAAATTAAATCAAAAGAGTTTTAACATTTGGAAGAACTTCCTGACTGTTAGAGCGATTCCACAGTGCAACAGGCTTCCTTGGGAGGTGGAGGGCTCTCCTTCCTTGGAGGTTTTGAAACAGAGACTGGATTGACAGCAATGTGGATTCTGTGAATTTAGGGGGAGGCATTTGTGAATTTCCTGCATTGTGCAGGGGTTGGACTAGATGACCCCAGAGATCCCTTCCAGCTCTATGATTCTATGTCCAAAACCAAGAACACCACCTGCCCACCCCAGACCAAAATGTAAAGGGAGTCTGGCTGTTTAGTTTCAGTTAAGCAGAATCATCCCCCTTAGGAGTAGCGGGGGTGGGGGGGAGAATCCAGGGAAGGGACATTCCCAGAGCTCACAAGCTGCTTCCTGAGTGCTCCCTTTGTGGGGGGGGGGGGGGGGCATCTGCTGGGCAAAGGGCCGTTGGGCACCAGGCTGCTGGGTGTGCTGCCAAGGAGGCCTGGCTGCTGAGGGAGGGGCTGCCAGGAGGGCTGGGGTTGTGGCCCCTCCAGCGCAGCTGAGCAGATGAAGCACAGGCAGGCCCAGAAGGGACAAAAGGCAGCCAGTCGGGAGGGGGGAGGGGGCTCTTTGCTGCTCGGCCTTCCAACAGGTGGCCACTTTATCCATTAGGATGCCTCATCCGGCAGGGACGAGAAAGTGGGAAAATATTTTAGCATCAAAAATGCATAAGATCTGAGTGAAAACCAAGGGCTCTCCCACCATTGGGGGCTTCAGATTTCCTTCCGTGCCACTGGAACCATCGGCGGCTGCAATTCTGAGCAACACAGCTGGGATTTGCCATCTATCTTGCCTTAAACTGCAAATTGTTCTGCTGTTTACCAGCCGGGATTACAAACGGCTTGTTTGTTTCTGGGCAGAGAAACCTCCAGAGCCAGGGGGCGGGCGGCCCAAAGCCTTCAGGGCAGGAACGGAACACAGACCGCTGTGCAAGAGAGGCACATTAACTCGCATCAGGCACACCAGAACATGCCCTGCATCCCAGGGTCTGCCCAGCTCCACTGGGACAAGCTTGTGATCCTAGGCCAGGGTGTCTTCCCACCTCCTTCCCGCCCAGCTTCTCTCCCTTGCAGCGTCATGGAGGGCATCCTCCAGAGAGTCCCCACCAGGAACGTGGAGAGCTGGGGCAGACAGTCCTCTGCTACTCTGAAGGCAGCTTCATTTCATGCCTGAGCGGGGGGCGGGGGGGAGCTCCATCCGGCTAATGCGCTATGTGCTTTGTGCCGCTCCCTCTGTCCTTGAAAGGTCCTGCGGATGGAGCTGCAGGGTGGAGAAGGTGCTGGGGCTCGCAGGGCCTCATCCCCCAGGCCAGCAGAGGAATCAATAAAACCATCTTCATTCAGCTGCCTCCTGAGGACCAACGGGAGAGGGGAGGCCAAGCACCCTCCCCCAAAGGTGTTCGGGCCAGAAGTCAGTGGAGGAGAGGGCCATCAGGGGCCCTTTCCTCCTCCTGGGGGTTTTTTGAAGGAAGTCAACGATGTTCTCTTTGAGCAGGAATGCCACAATAATTAAGAGGCATGGTGGCTGGGTTGGTTTTGGTTCCTGACAGGGCTTTGCTGTGTTTTTGTGGCATTCTACTGCTGTTTCTTGCTGGTTGTTTTAACCAGCATGTTGCTTTCATCTTGCAAACAACTGTGGGGAAACGGCGTGGTAAATCAACTTTCATGGTCAGCAGTTAACTTCTAACATGAGACCCAGGTTCAAGTCTACATGGAAACAGCCCGCCTTTGAGAGTGGAAGTGTGATGGCCACGCCATGCAGAGTGGGCGGGAGGGAGGGAGGGAGATGGTTCTGTCTCTGCAGTGGCATGATCCATGGGTTCAAAGCATTCTCCCCCTTTAGGACATGCTGCAGGGTAGAGTCCCAACATTACGAAGAACTTCTCAGGCTCTGCCCTGGCGCGCCTCATCTCCAATTAAGCCCCAAGAGCAGCAGTGCCATCCCATCCAGGCAGCAGCCTTTCACCTGGGCCCCCAGAGGCAAAGGGGCCCGTAAAGAGCCAGAGAACATCCCCTCGGCCTACGTGGTTTCAAGAAAGGGTTAAGAAGGGAAGGACTTCTCCCACAAGTGCAGCCCCTCCTTTAGAGCCCTGTGGCAGGGTTTAGGTTGGACCAGGCAGGCCACTCCATCCCCCAAAGCCACAAGGCCACGCCCATCTCTGCCTTCAGAGAACAGGCCCTGTGTCTTTCCGTCCCTCTCTGGGAAAGAGGCTGAGATGTTATAGCGAGGCAAAGGAGAGCCACCTTCGCTGCCTGCCACTTCTTGCGAAAGAGAATACAGAGCCCCCTTCTGCACCAAGCAACTGCTACCAGTCTGCACAATTCAAATGAGTTTAGTGAGAAGGGAGAGACCCTGGAGTAGGTTTCTTACCGGCAGTCCCACATGACGCAGCGTTCCTCTAGGCCACATTGAGGAGCTTTGGCCCTGGTGCTAGGGTTGCCAATCCCCAGGTGGGGGCAGGGGATCCCCCAATTTGGAGGCCCTCCCCCTCACTTCAGGGTCATCAGAAAGCCGCGGGGGGGAAATGTCTGCTGGGCACTCTATTATTCCTTATGAAGACAGATTCCCACAGAGTATAATGGAGAAGTGATCTACGGTTATCTGGGGAGTTGTTCTTTTTTGAGCCAGAAACAGCAGATTTTCAGCATAGCATCCAATACCTCTCATCAAAATACCCTCCAAATTTTAAAAGGAGTGGACCAGGGGGTACAATTCTATGAGCCCCCAAAGATGGTGCCCCTATCCTTCATTATTTCAAATGGAGGGAAGGCTTTTAAAAGGTGTGCGGTCCCTTTAGATGTGACACCCAAAAAGGTGTGCGGTCCCTTTAGATGTGACACCCAGAACTCCCTTTGGAGTTCAATTATGCTTGTCACACCCTTGCTCCTGGCTCCACCCCCACAGTCTCCAGATATTTCTTGAATTGGACTTAATAACCCTCCCTGGTGTGTCTGAACAGCCTCTGGGTGCCCTTCAGCACCGCTTTGGGCTTGCTCTCAGCCCATCTGGACGAGGCCCTCACCACACTGTCTCCTCACCCAGTTGACACCCTGCTGACATAAGCAGGGGTTGCTGCGGAGAAGGGTCTTGGGGGATGCTGAGGCTGGGCTCCTCGTGTTCTGGGACTCACAGCTGCGCTCTCCCTCCCTCCCTCTCCCCACCTCTGGGGTACCATGCATGTGGGTCAGCGCTTGCACGTGACCTCCTGTGGGGTTTTTCTTTAAAAAGGTGAGATTCCCCCACTCCTGCAGTCATGACAAGGTAAGGATCACAGCTAGGGCTACCAACCTCCAGGGGGGGCCTGGGGATCTCCCGGAATCACGGCTTATCTCCAGACTACAGAAATCAGTTCCCCTGGCTGGAGAAACTGGAGGCTTTGGAGGGGGGTGGTCTGTGCCACTGTGCCCTGCCGAGGCCCCTTGCCCTCCCAGGCTCCACCCCAAATCTCCAGGAGTTTCCCAACTGGGAGGTGGCAACCCTATCCCCCACTACCCTACCCCCCTCCCACCAGTGGCTGGGAGAGATGTGGCAGCCCAACTCAGGGCCTCAGCATAGCTGGCCCCGGGGCACAGCCTGGGCCTGACCTTCCACAGATCCCTTCCTTCTCCTCTGAGGCCAGGAAAGCAAGGTGGGTCTCCCAGCCGGCCTATCTGCCTGCCTGAGGCCACTCCGGCCCTCATCCCTATGCAGCTAAGCCTGGGCGGCTGCAGTCAAGCAGGCTGGAACCTGCTGGTGGATCCAGGGGACAGCCATGCTGGTCTGAACTTAGCAGTAGAACAAAGTAGGAGTCAAGTTGCACCTTTAAGACCAACCAAGTTTTATTCAGAATGGAAGCTTTCATATGCAAGTATGCTTCATGATGATGTTGAGAAGTAAATGAGGTGGACAAAAACAGGGAAATCCACGTCCTTTTGTTTTACCTAGACTTGCAGCAACACCGATTGGCAGGCAACTTTTAGTACCTTTTATGGCTCTGCAGACCCAATGGCTCTCTAATTTGTTGTTACGCTTTTTTGCCATGTGATCTTAGCTTTGCATTAGTTTGCACTCTTAACCTGCCAACTACATGTATTTCAGCCCACTGTACCCTGTCCCCTCGCTTGAAGAAGTCTGCCTGCATACGAAAGCTTACGTTCTGAATAAGACGTAGGTGCTACTTCTCCTGCTTTGTTCTGCTGGAACCTGCTGTGAGAGATCAAGGAGATCCTGCACAGATCTTTTGCTCTGGGCGATGATCAATAAAGAAAGAGGCGGGGGGCGGGGGTGGGGGGGGAGGCTTGCGTCTGCTGCCAGATGGGCTCCCCCGTTCTGAGGTGAAGTCATGGAAAGGAAACGGAGCCCAGAGTCCCCTGATGGAATTTTACAGCCATTCCTGCTGGCCTGCCTTGATCTGTCAGTTTGAAGTGCCCTGGTGTCATTTCACCACCAAACAGCATTAAACTTTTTTTAAAAAAAGTATATCCCCACTTTTAATAAAAACCCCATTTTGTGACTCAGGTGTAGCAAAGTGGAAGCTGCAGGCCCTTCCATGTGTCAAGCGAAATAAATCAGAAGCCAGAAGGGAAACGGGTCAGAAAATCAAATGTGAGCCATAAACAGAAGGGGCCAAAAGAGAAATTTTTTCTTTCTTTCTTTTTTTGCAAACGCAATGAATGATGTTCAGTTCATCTCTCTTTATGCATCTGCAGCTTTCTTACATCTGCTGCACTCATTTGGGATTTTTTTTTAAAGAGGAAGATTTCCATTTATGCACTGTGATGTGTCTCTCCCAAAGGACTCCGCAGCATAAACTTCATAAAACAGGTAGCTAAACATTCAGCACAAATACGACAACGGAATTATTTTAATGTTCAACCCAATCTGAGCAGATTGGAAAATGACTCAAGCAACACCTCGAAGCAAGAGGCCGGAGAATTAAAGCCATCGTGCTGCTGACATCAGTCTGCTATTCCAACTTGTGGCTGTTTCAGCCCACATAACATAAACTAACAAACCCCAGACCCCAACTTGTGACTCCCCATCTGCTAAAAAACATTTCCATGACTCTGCATACTAACTCAGTGCCCCCTTTCTCTAGATTTAGAACTGCTTGCCATTCTGTACTTTTGTCTGATGAAGTGTGCTTCTAGCACACGAAAGCTGACATTCGTTGGTCTTAAAGGTGCAACTTGACTCTTGCTTTGTTCTATTGCTGTCCAGCGGAAGTCTTGAGCCATTGCAGTTGCCAGGCGTGTCCTCCCTCTGGGTCAATGCATCAGGTGAGTTTGAACTAGCTTATGAACAGGTCATGACACTCCAAACCAAGAGAGGAGACTCTCACCTGCTGAAGTCCTTTGCCAGTCTGCATTTGCTTTGCAACACAGGTGGCTGGTTGCAAGAAGGCGGCCTTGTTGGGAGCAGGTGAGCCAGAAGGGGAAAAGGCAACGCCAGGAGTTCTACATAATGCCACACACAACTAGGAGAAATCATAGAGTTGGAAGGGACTGCCAGGGTCAATCTTAACCTTTACGCCTGGCAATATGTAAAAGTCTCTACCCCAGGGCTTTTTTTGTAGAAAACGCCCAGCAGAAGCTCCCCCGTGCTTGCTGGAGAAGACTGAAGCCATCAGGGTGGGATTTAAAGATGCCTCAGCCGGAGCCCTGGCCAGCCCTGGTGGAGCTCTGCTCCTGTGCACTCCTGCCCCCCAAAAGCCCTGCTCTACCCCATTTCTGGCAGAATACAGAAACGCTTGAGGAGGAGGCAGCATGAGGCGGGCAGATGCCATCAGATCTGGGTACCCAGTGAGAGCATTTTAGGACTTGCTTTCCCCCATCTCAGGGACATGGCATCGAATTTCATCAGCAATGGCCCCTGCTCTTGGGCACCTCTGGAGGCTGTGAAGAGGGCAGGGTGAAGCCCCCTCCTTCCAGCAGCCCCAGTGGCAGGCACAGGGCAGGAAGATGACAGGAGCGGCACTCCCAAGCCTCTGCCATGCCAGGGGTGGGATTCTAGCAGGAGCTCCTTTGCATATTAGGCCACACACCCCTGAGGCAGCCAATCCTCCAAGAGCTTCCAGTAGGCCCTGTAAGAAGAGCCCTGTAAGCTCTTGGAGGATTGGCTGCATAACAGGGGTGTGGCCTAATATCAGGGGTGGGATTCTAGCAGAAGCTCCTTTGCATGTTAGGCCACACACCCCTGAGGCAGCCAATCCTCCAAGAGCTTACAAGGCTCTTTTTTGTAAGCTCCAGGAGGATTGGCTACATCAAGGGGGTGTGGCCTAATATGCAAAGGAGCTCTTTCTAGAATTCCACCCCTAAATGTTTCACACAACCTGATTTGGAGCAAATAACTTTTCTTTCAAAATGCACCATCCAGAGGAACCTCCATGATAGCATGCTAATAAGCAGGGTGCATTCACTGGAAACCCAACACTGAAGCAAGAGAGGAAAAATGAGCCAGCAAGAGAAGCACTGCCCGGTGGAGGCAGCATTTCCACCTGCTGCTCGCACACAGGACTCCCGCCTGCAAATCAACACGGCCTTTTGTTTCCCACCTTGTCGTGCAGCCACCGCTTTGCTTTGCGCAGCTGTACCTTCCAGCAGACATTAATCAGCATCTCCAACAGGAAAGATGTTTATACTGCTGGGGAAGGTGCTGGTTCTGGTAGGTCCAGATCCTGCTTTAGTTAGCAGAGTGCACGAAACTTTAACACAGCAGCTGAACAGACCATATGGTTGCAAAGTTACAAAAAGCCACTGTTTCTAGTTCAAACTAAACAACATCTACGTAATTCCAGAAATACATGTCTGATAGTGCAGATTAAGAGAAAGAAACAGATCCTAAGCTTAAAAACACCAACTGATGGAACAGTAAGTCGAAAAGAGCAATCTGACCAATAAAAGAAGTGACAGAACTGAAAGATTCGATTGTTTCCCTTAGAGGATTCCATACTTCAAGAAACAGCTCCTGTGTTGCAGGCAGTCTGGTGTGCAGAGAGGATGCTCTGATGTGTTTTCAATGGGAGATGGGCTCCATAAGGTGATTCCACTCTGTGTGGCCAACGGGATACCTGCTCCCTCTCGGGAGCACTGTGCCACACAGTGTTGGGCCCCTTCTGTCTCACGCCTCATTGTGAAATGCCCTGACACCACCACTCCCCCATGCCCTTGCTTTCCCTCAAGTACTCGTGGCCCAGAGATCCAGGTGGGCATCTCCTGGAAGGAGCTATGCTAATTTACCCCCAGGGATCCATGCGCGGCACAGATGGGACTCTCATCCAGAACGGGGAAGCCATTTTGGATGCTTGGTGTGAGGGTGAGTGCTGTGTGCACAGGGCCGGCCCTAGGCAAGCTAATTTCTGGTCCCCCCTGCACTGATGACATCACCAAGTCCCATGGGGAAGCACCCAGTTTGCCCCCCCCAGAAGGCCAGTGCCCTCGGCAATCACCTCGTTGGCCTAGCAGCAGGCCAGGCCTGTGTGCGCAGGCCTCAGGTCCCAACTATATTGTCCACAGCACTCTGGCTTTAACTGTTGTTTTATACTGTTTTTAGACTGTTGCGATCCGCCCTGAGTCCATCCTTGGGAAAGGGCAGAGTATAAATTGCCAAAACTGCCTAAATAAATAAAATGTTCAAACTTAGCCTCCCTGGAAACACTTCTCTGGGCCCCCTCACACCTCTGCTGCAGGGTCATGCCTTCAGTTGATCAAGTATTCTAGTCATGTACATTACAATCCAATCGTCACTCTTTGCAAAATGAGGACTGTTGTTAAGACAAGCTGAGCAAAAAAACCTACAACCACCACCAACAACACACGATTAAGCAGAACAATTTGGGCAGGGACGAGGCCAGCCTTCAAAGCATTGCTCTGGTGGAAGACTCCTTGAAATTAATAGGCTTTGCTCCAGAGGCCCACCCTAAAGGCCGAGGGCATTTGGGGAGATCTTGTGCTGGGCACACTCTGAGAAGAAGTGCCCAAGAAGATGGTCTCTGTGCAGACTGACCATTGGCTGCCTGGAATGGGCACAAACAGAGTGGACGTCTTGAAGCAGCTCCAGGAAATGTGCCCAGAAGCTCTACCAGTGTAAGGCTGAAATCACTCCGCGGACTCCGTTCTGCCAGGTCAGCAGTGACTGTTGGTTTCTCACTACGAGTTGTAGTTGTGTGCTGCTTTTAACTTGCTGCTGGATTCTTATGACTCTTGCTTTTCACTTGAGTTGATAGAGATAAGGCGGCGTATAAATATTTTAAATAACGTTCCTTGTCAATTTTGAATGACTTAACATAAGACTTTCCAAAGTCTCTGTAAACCAGCCTGTCAGATAATTCCCCAGAGCTTGCAACTGTGAACATTTTCTGATGCTTCATAAATTGATAAAACAACATTATTATGTCATAAGACATATATGTCCAGCCCCCTCTCTTTTCAAAATAACACACTCCAGCAAGGTTTGAACTGTTTGGAGAGGCAAGAAAGATAACATAAACTGGAACACAAAGTTGGGTCTAACTGAATGATGCTCAAAATATGGCTGCTGGACTTGATGCCGAAATCAGCCTTTCAAGTTATTCCACACAAATTATTCCAAACATGGGACCACTTGTAAACTTACAAGGATTACAGTCCTCAAGTAATTGTCATTGGAGCAAAGGAGCCCCTCCTGGAGAGATTTCAAGAAACTAATTTTACCAGCCGTACAGCTATAAATCTATATTACAGCATGCGGAAAACTCTTAACCATCAGTCTCTTTATTGTTGGGTGTAAGAAAGAATATCCTGTGTCATGAGAAAAATTCATTCTAAAATGAATACACCTGTATCGATTTTATATTTCATTATGCAATTCAAATTTTTAAAAAAGCATCTATCAAACACATCTGAATTTGGCAATGGATGAAAAGTTCTTGTATGCAGTTTCCAAACTCAGATTCCAGACTTCAAACGCTGCCTATCTCCCCTCAAACCACCCAATATTCAATCGCCAGAATTCATACTGAGCCTTAAATCCTGACGTGATGTGTCAACCAGAAATTTTGTTTGCTCTCGTGAAAAAACACTGAGGAGAAACACAGTCCCCTGCAGGGGAAGCATTATTGCGTGCGGCCTAACGCAGCTGGAGGACAAAGACATGGGGCTGCAACAGGAGGAAAGCTGTCTTGAGCAGTATTGTCCGCTCTGGCTGGCAGCAGCTTTGCAGGGACTGAGGCTGAAGGCTTTCATGTCATTCGTTACTGAATCCTCTTCAGTTGGCGTGCCAGGAATTGAACCTTGGACCTTCCACATACAAAGCAGAGGCTCTGCCACTGAGTCACATCCCCTCCCTGACACAGAAAGACAGGATGGGGGCAGGGGAGTACTTCTCTCTCAGCTGTTGGAGGCACCAGAGGACAAAGGTCAGCATACCCAAGAAGAGGAGACCATTATGAGTGGCAGCTGGAACCCTCCCAGCGGCAGGACAGGGGAAGCTGCACCCCCCCCCCCATCATAGCAAGTGCTACAAGCAGCAACTCAGAGGCAGGGGGGCTGAGCAAGTGGCCCGAGAGTCCACCCTGCTCTGGAGCTCCTGCCTGCTTCCTTCCGAGTCGTGTTTCCCAAGGAGGCACTAAGAAGCCAAGGCTCTTGTGTCCTTGGCCCAGGCCCACAAGTAGATCTTAGCCAGCAGCCTCACACACAAGAGCACTTCATTAAAATTTAGATGTTATGGAAATTCACAGCCACCAAGTCAGGCCAATGACACTATTGGTCGCCATCCAAGAAGCCAAGTCTCTCTGGGGTTGTCTCTGAAGATGATTTGGAAGCTTCAGTTGGGACAAAATGTAGCACCCAGCCCAGGACCCTCCCTAGATCCCCTCAAAAAGAGCATGCAACACCAGCTCTTCCACTACAGTCCCACGGGCTTCCAGTTTGACTCTGGATCTAATTCAGGGTGCTCTTTTTAACCTTAAAAGCCCTCAAAGCATTAGAGCTATGACGGTAGCTCAGTGAGAGTACCTGCTTGGTAAGCAGAAGGTCCCAGGTTCAGTCCCTGGCATCTCCAACTAAAAAGGGTCCGTGCAAGTAGGTGTGAAAGTGCTGGGGTCCAAAATACCTCCTATATCAGTCTACCCACACAGAGAGCTCCATGGATGGGCCCCAAGCTTGATGGGTGTCATCCTCTTGGAGGAGCCTGCGCGGTTTGAGAAGAAGGTGGTGTGGCTCCACCCCCAAAGTCTCCACCCCCAAAGTCTCGAGGCATATTCGAATACAGATCGGCAACTCCAACCGACTGCTGGTCTCGATGGACCTCGTCCTCCTTATAAGAAATGGAAGCAGAGTGCGAATCCACGCAGACGCAGACTTCTGAAGGCTGCTGCAGGGGCCATGGATTTCTCAGCCACAGGAGTCTCTTAGAAATATTGTATTTCAATAGAAACAAGTGGATATGCCTCCCAAGTCAAACAGCCCTTTTCTAAAGCACTAACCCGTGACTGCCTCCTCTCTCTGGGGCCAAGTGCACCTGAAATAAAAAGCCACAATCCCGAAACAGCATGGTTTTTCTCTTTCTGAGTATTGAAGGAAGAAGAGGAAGAAGAGGAAGAAGAGACTGGGTTTATAGTCCACCCTTCGCTCAGAGTCTCAGAGCGGCTTACAATCTCCTTTCCCTTCTCTCCCCACAACAGACACCCTGTGAGGCAGGTAAGGCTGAGAGAGCTCTGCCAGAACTACTCTTGAGCAGAACAGCTCTGAGAAAACTTGTGACTGGCCCAAGGTCGCACCAGCAGGTGCATGTGGAGAAGGAGTGGGGAATCAAATCCATTTCTCCCAGATAAGAGTCCGCACACTTAACCACTGCACCAAACTGCAGGATCCTCTTCCTACTCCGGAGCTGCCGAAGCAAAAACAAGATGCCCTCCCCCTCCAAAACCTGACCATCTCCTTGATCTGCAAAAGAAGGATATTGCATTAAGAGAAGAATTCTGGCCTGCATGCTTTTGCCATTAAACAACATCCTAACAAGCTTTCTGCAGGCTCTTTCCTATAGCTCTAAAATTCCTGAAGCGCATTATGAAACACAGAAACTCTCCTCCGGTGCTTAATGAATTTAAAAGGTTATGTGTTCTCTTCACTGAACCTGAGCCATGATCCCCCAAAGTTCCTTTAACCGAATTACTTCCACATTCCAGAGAGGTGAATGCAGAGACCGCAGCCACCCGACGTCTCACAAAAATGGAACGTGAAAGCGAAGATGCCGCTGATACGGGGTGCTAATACAATTGAGGGATGGCCTGACTCAGCTTCCCTGCCTGCAGTAAATTTGAATTAATTGCATCACTTTATTTAAGTCCCCAACTTGCTGTGGTATCTTAGCATATTAAAATTAACTCTGCAGGCTGTAATCAATTCACCTTAATAAACCAACTTACCAGGGCAAATTTGATAAAATTATAGTACCCCCTTGTGGTGTTACCTTCATACCCCAATAGGACATTGCCTAGTATTATATTTTAAAATCTTCCGCCGAGCTTGGCGGAGAGCTAATTAACCTTTTCTAGAAACCAATAAGAGCCAGGGAAGATGGGATGGCCACAAGAGTCTGAACACTGATGGGAAACATGACATTTTGCCACAAACTGAGAAAGTCACCTTCTTCAGTCAAAACCACATGCATTTAAGTATCAACAAAACTGACAAGCATTGTTTAGGAACTGGTACCTTGCCCAGAATGCACCACGGAGGGAATCTCTGTAAATGATGTGTCAACAATTAAAAGCCTGCAAGCAGAAGCCCCCCCTGGACAGTTACTGCCCTCCCCCGGGGGCTCTTTTTCACTTTTACGCACAAAATCAAGTGTCGATTATCCCTGCACAGCAAACACTCAGACCCAGTTCTCCTGACAAGTGAAATCAGCAAACAGATATATTTTTGTTTTATTTATTTAAAACATTTCCATGCCCCCTGTCCCCTGTCAACTCCCGGGTCCCCCAAGCAGCAAATAATAAAAACCACTACAGCAATTTTATATACATATTATTATAAACAGTGTTAAAAACCTAAATTGGAAGGAAGGTCAGTGAAGGAGAGGAGGCGGTTGAGAGGTGATAGGATCACCATCTTCAAGTCCCTGAAGGGCTGTTCTAGAGAGGATGGTGTGGAATTGTTTTCTGTGGTCCCAGAAGGTAGGACCAGAACCAATAGGTTGAAATTAAATCCAAAGAGTTTCCGGCTCAACATTAGGAAGAACTTCCTGACCGTTAGAGCAGTTCCTCAGTGGAACAGGCTTCCTCAGGAGGTGGTGGACTCTCCTTCCTTGGAGGTTTTGGAACAGAGGCTAGATGGCCATCTGACAGCAATGAAGATCCTGTGAATTTATGGGGAGGTGTTTGTGAGTTTCCTGCATTGTGCAGGGGGTTGGACTAGATAACCCTGGAGGTCCCTTCCAACTCTATGATTCTATAACCAACCACTGCACCACTCTGCCTGACAATGGCTAAACCAGTCTGTGCTAACCTGACTCAGGAAACAGAACCCTCTTCAAGTATTTGAATAGCTGCTGTCATATAGAGGATGGTGCCGAGAGTTGTTTTCTGTGGTCCCAGAAGGTAGGACCAAAACCAGTGGGTTGAAATTAAATCAGAAGAGTTTCCGGCTCAACATTAGGAAGAACTTCCTGACCGTTAGAGCAATTCCTCAGTGGAACAGGCTTCCTCCTTGGGAGGTGGTGGGCTCTCCTTCCTTGGAGGTTTTTGAACAGAGGCTGGATGGCCATCTGACAATGATGAAGATCCTGTGAATTTGGGGGGACGTATTTGTGGGTTTCCTGCATTGTGCAGGGGGTTGGACTAGATGACCCTGGAGGTCCCTTCCAACTCTATGATTCTATGATTCTAAGGGGCACCAAGCAAAACGCAAAGGTTTCATCTGCTGGTGGAAAAGAATGGTAGAGGGAGGATGGAGGACTCTTCCTGGTGGGTGAGTTTGAGAATTTTGCAAATAATGGGGAAAGAATGTAAAAACAGGCTTATCTCAAGGCAAACCAGGTGCTGAGACATCATCACCTTTAGGGATCCTCAAGCACCCTCCAGGTCAGCACGTCTTCTGCTTACCAGCTGGGAACCAGGAGCTGGTTTTCCTTGCTCCGTTTGGCCATCTGCCAAGAGTTCAGGCCTGCTCTAAGGGGTTCCTTGTCAGGCATTAAATGCTACAATGCAGCGGGCAGACCTTGGCACATTCTCATTCTTGCATGACCTTTTTTTAAAAAACCCTTTAGAAAAGCCCACCTATATAATGTCTGCCACGTCACCACTACCTACATGCTTGTTCACTTTCTTGAAGAACTCCCAATGGTTGGTGAGGCAGGACTTCCCTTTGCTGAAGCCATGCTGGTTTTCCCTCAGCAGGCTTTGGTCCTGTGTGTGACTAATAGTTCTATTTTTATTACAGTTCCTACTAATTTGTTCGTGACAGATGTTAGACTGACTGGCCTGTAATTTCCCGGTTCCCCTCTGGATCTCTTTTTAAAAAATGGATGTAACATTTGCTACTCTCTAGACTTCTGGCTCAGCAGCTGAATTTAGTGATAGGTTACATGTGTGGGTTAGTAGATCAACAGTTTCCCATTTCAGTTCCCTCAGAACTCTCAGGTGTATGCCAGCAAGACTTGGAGACTTATCAGTTTTTAATTTCCCCAAAAGGTCTTGAACTTCATGTCTTATCACTTCAACGGGAAACAGATGCCAAGAATTCACTGAGCTTCTCTGTCATCTCCCCATCTTCCTTTAGCAATCCTTTTATTCCTGGTCATCCAATGACCCAACAGCTTCTCTGGCTGGTTTTCTGCTCTGGATAGATTTAAAGAAATACTTATTATTTGTCTTGATGCGCTTATCAGTCTGCTCCACAAATTCTTTTTCTGCATGCCTCATCACACTTCTTTCCCCAGAGTCTGTGGTCCCTTCTGTTCACTTCATTGGGACAGACCTTCCACTTTTTACTTTTTATCGTTTCCTTAGCTTACGTCCTTAGCCAGACAACCATTTTAACTTGGCAGTACCTTTCCGAACCTGGGGGATGCATTCTATCAGGGGTTCAATTAATGTAGTTTTAAGTACCCTACAAGCATCTTCCCTTTCAGTTTCCTTTTTGGTATTCCCCTCTGTTTTGTAAAGTTCCCTCGTGTGAAATTAGATGTTACTGTTTTGGACTCTAAAGGTAACTTTTCATCGATGCGAACGCTGAACAATAGCATTGTGGCCACCAAAAAATGGTTTTCAAATGTTTTAAAAAATTTTAATAGTGTTTATTGTTTGAAGTTTGATTGTTTAATTTGTATTTATTGTCTGAAATTTGGAATTGACTGTTAGCCGCCCTGAGTCTGCTTGCAGAGAGGGCAGGGGATAAATTAAAGGTAATAAATAAACAAATAAACTGTTCCCAACTGGAGCAAAAACATCTTCATCTCTCATCAGGTCTTGAGACCAACTCAGACCCAAGTCCAAGATCACAAACTATCTGATTGGCTTTCTGGTCAGATGTCCAGTGCACAGTCATTTATGATGTCTAGGAATCTCATTTCTACAGCCTGACTTGTGCACATGTTTAGCCAGTCAATGTGAGGGTAGTTGAAGTTGCCCAGTATCTCAACATGACCTGCTTTATCTGTCATCTCCCTTATTCCAGTAACCCTTAAGGCCCAGTATTTCCACCCATATTGCTTCTCTTGGGGAATCATAGAATTGGAAGGGATCTCTAGGGTCATCTAGTCCAACCCCCTGCACAATGCAGGAAACTCACAAATCATTCCCTAATGCTTTCTAACTTATTTATACCTTATATTATTCTACGTCCTCTTTGTACAATGCAGCACCTCCCCCAGTATATCCCTCCCTGTCCTGCTTATACAGCTTCTACCCTTGGTGGACAGCATCATCTCCCATAGATTTTCCCCATCCCACCATGTTTCTGAGATAGCCACTATGTCTACATTGTCATTGAGCACCAAATCCATTGGAAAGGGATTATGATGGTGCTCTTTCCCATCTGCAAACTGAATGAATGAGATCAAAACTGCATGCAGAGCGATGCTGGGATGTGACTGTTAATCCGTCTTCCTGTGCGGCCACGAGTCAGTCGAGAAGCCTCATGCAAGCACATGCTGGACAGCCTTCCGCAGCAGGGGAAGGGCCAAAGTGCACCGCGAGGCCTGACCTGAGTGAGTCCAGTTAGTGGTACAGAAAAGCCTCGGGAATAGGAAGGACTGGACCAGAATCAGCTACCTCCCTGCCACCCACTGGGACCCCAATTGAAAGAGCTGCCAGGGTAGAGGAGCGTGCAAACTTGGATTCTGTTTAAAAGGAGCCGTTCTCCCCATAAGCCCCCCCACCACCACAAAGAAATCTCAGCCAACTCACGCTGAGCTGTATAGCCAAGTACGTGCCGTTCTTTTCTGATTTTGCAGCAGCAGCTCTAAAACGCAAGCCTTGTCATCCCTCAGCTAACCTTCAGTCTGCTGTGCTTTTTTCATAGCAACGTTCCGAAACGCCACAAGAAGCAACGTTTGTGAACCACACTGAGTGCAATTTTGTCCACTGGGCATGTGGTTACTAAACCAGCGCCATAGAATCATAGAGTTGGAAGGGACCTCCAGGGCCAGCACGTGCCCAGGGCTCCTTGCTGCGTGGACGTGAAAAATAAATTTTGTTTCTTCTTCTCAGAGCTCCTTCCTTAAGTCAGCAGAGATCTCGTGAACAGGCAGCCAGCAGGACGAACAGGCACTCCCCTCCTCCAGTTTTGTAAATTCATGGCTCAGTGTAACAAGGCCAGGAAGTGCTAGCTATTTCAAAGTGTGTATTCTAATCTTTCCTCCTAGGCTTCCAGCCATAAGTTCTATCATCCATTTTTAAAAATCCTCTTCAGTGTCTCTAAGCAAAAGCCCCCTATTTTCAACTACAGCACAACAAAGAATCAGCCATCATCTCTGAGGAGACCTTTGAGAGCACTTTGAGAAAGGGGCATTATGGTATTTGCACATTTATTAAGAATTCCTTGTTTCTGTAAAAGAGAACCAGGTGAGAACGGGGTGGTTGTCACAGGTCTGCTCTCCCCCCTTTTTCTTTCGAGCTCCACCGGCTGCCCCTCTCAGCCAGGGCTGGTGAGAAACCCAAGGGCGCCCCGCCCAAGCTGCCTCTCACTTAACAGATGGTCTTTAAACGATTCAGCATAAAAGCACATTTTTATAATAACTGACCCATAAAGGAAAAGGGGGTTTTAAGATCATGGGAACCTTTAAAGAAATTACAATATAAATGAGACTCTGGAGTACAAAGAACACTTATAATTTCCAACTTAAAATATCAGGCAAAAGACTTAACAATATGATAAGTATCAGAACAAACACAGAATTCCCTCCACACCCATATAAAAAGAGGCCGGCCTCCTGCCCAAAATCTTTCCTACTCAGATTTTAAATGCGGCCATAAAACAACAGCAAACAGGCCCAGGGACCCTCTCAGCTGTGGCTGACCCGCCCCCCCCCCCCCCACCAACACGCACACAGGACAGAACAGCCGCAGACCACTATCCCCTTCCCTGGAGCCTGCTGGCTGTGCTGGTTAGGAGCGAGTCCCAAGGCCGACACCCCAGCTGGCACCATTCCCCATGCCCAGCACACTGCACTGCTGCACTTCCTCCTGAGCAATCCCACTGACTTTGCCTGCAGCCCGCAGTCCATGGCTCTGGCAGTGGATTTCCTTGCATTGCGATTGCTGTGATATCTTAGCATCTCCTTGGGTTAACGGGAGAAAGGCTGGGCCAAGTGCATGTTGCCTCCTGGCAAGGGTTTGGGCGGCTGCCTTTGCACCTGCTCTGGCTCAAGGTCACTCTCTCTCTCGTGCTCTCTCAGCACAATCAGCACAGAAAGAAAACATTCTCTCACATCCCGTTCTTAAGGCTCAAACTAACAACCAGATGCTCAAGTGTAGGCCCAGAGGTTTCAATAGGATACCTTGGAGAGAATGAGTCACAGTTAACATGAACAACGTTTGAGTCTAGCAGCACCGTTAAGACCAACAAATTTTTATTCAAGGTATAAGCTTTCGTGTGCACATACACCTCTTCAGGACGGCTCATTCAGGTAACCTCTGGTGGCCTCTTCATCCTTGGAGGTTTTTTAAACAGAGGCTAGATGGCCATCTGACAGCAATGAAGATCCTGTGAATTTAGGGGGAGGGGTTTGTGAGTTTGCTGCATTGTGCAGGGGGTTGGACTAGATGACCCTGGAGGTCCCTTCCAACTCTAGAATGGGATGGTGTTCGAGGGAGAAGCCAACTGCCAACTGCTTTCATGCGGCTCACGCCTTCTGCTTGGGGTGTGCCCATGACTTTGAGTGGTTTTCCAAATGTGAGAAGTTGCTCTGTCCACCCAACCCCAGTCGCCATGTCTGGAAATGCCATTTGCCTCTTGATTTGGGACCCCCAGCCTACAAGACGGGCTTCTCTGTTGTTGTGCTGGATTTTGCATTTGAAAAACAAAACCTTCAAAGTCTCAATTACACGTTGCATCCGACGTCTATTTGCACCTTTTATTTATATTTAAATATTTTTATCCCACTTTTCTCCCACCTAGGGATTCAAAGTGGTTTACAACTATCAGACACCTCTATAATAAAATGTAAAGATACTTTTACAACCCAGCAGCTGCACCCCAGCCAAACTCAAAACCTGGCGAGTTAGAACCATCCAGGCTTCCAATGTGATGGCAGCTCTGACAGGAGAGAAGAGGGCTGTTTTCAAAAATGTCTCTGAAGGAGAAAATCATGGGGACCTTGCGTGAGACAGTCTTTGGGATGGGCTGGAATGACAAAAACAAAGAACCAGCCTCGTTATTTTCTCTCACAAAATGTAATTGGATTTCTGTTCTTAAAATCTTGTTTTGTGTCCAGACTAGGACTCCATTACTTGTGTTAACGAATCATTTCACAAGTTCCATTCTTCAGCATGCAAAGTGTACCCGTGTGTTGTTGTTTTTCTCTGTGTTACAAACGAGCATTTTCTCCCCTCTGCCATCACCGGAGGACAGAAACTAAAGTTCTTCTCGACCCCAGAAAGCATGCCGCAACAGAGAATAACCGAATTTTGCTTCCCAGGGTCCGCAGTCCGCACCACAAATCAGAAGAATGGGTTCTTGTTACAAACATGAGGATTTTATATTCTCCTAAATCAGAATTATCTGAGTTGTCCTCAGAAAGGGAGGGATGTGGTAGTTTTCCCCACCCAATTTCAAAAGTGTCATGCAAATAAAATAAAAATTAAGAGCGGGGGAATAAATAATGCTGGCAACTAATAGAAAGCAGGAAGTAAATTTGTATCACTCAGAGAATCTGCTGCTCCAGATGCATCATCAGCATCTGCATCGCGGCCATCCATCATCGGAGATGGAGAGCTGCAGGAGCCGACCGAGCTACAAGCCAGAGAGACCAACACACACGTTTTAAGAAGGTTATAGAACAAAAGAACTCATTTTATCACTTGGCTTTCCCGCTTGAGAAAATGGCTCCTGGAGCGCTGAACTCCGTGATGAATGCGCCCCCTCCAGATCTTTATTGCCCTTGTAAATCACAGGACTGACAGCAGTTAATAAGAAAGCTTTTGAGTGGTTTTGAAGTTCTGCTTTGTACAAATAAAGCCCCATATTAAAGAATTTGCTAGTCCTCAAGGTGTGGAAAAATTATTGCAAGTGAAACCTCTTTAACGGTTTGCTTTCCTGGTTAAAGAAAGGCCTCCACTAAGAACGGGAGGTGAATATAGTAGCCCTTTTAATTGGCCTTCTTTAGCCCTACAGATCTCAAAATGGCCTTTGTGGAGGGAAACCTCGCAACGAGGATGACCAAGGAGCTGAAGTCAGTGTTGCATCGACGGCTGCACATTTGTCCAGGGAGTGTTTCATGCTGTAGCAGAGACCAGAGGATTGTGCTTGTTCAGCTACCCAATGGGAGACTTTTAAAAAATGTGAAATCTGTGGAAAGATCACAACAAACCACTACCCTGATAGGAAGATCCATAACCAGCGGTCTCCCCCTAAAGTTCTCACCTCATTCTGTCCCATGGAGAAGGAGCAGCATGGCCATGGCCCAGCCTTCTCTGTGTCACCTGCCTCTGGAAATGAATTTGTGCACTCACCAAATCCAGTAAGAAGCAGGTGGCGATGGATGAGATGCGCAAGAGATTTCATTCCCCCATGCGCTGCAATTCTGAATTCACAAGAAGAAACTCAGGGTGGCCGTAACTGCCTCAGTGCCCAAATATTCGTGATCCGGAGCCTGCCTGTGCCCACTCCTCTGCTTGCCCACGCACAGCAGCATCCAGCAACAACCTCCAAGCAAGGCCCCACACCGTTCTTGGGATCTGCTTCTGTCATTTTGTTTCCCACCGTGAGATCCAGTGTGACTTCCCAGGTCCAGGGCAGTCGTTCTGGGTGCAAGGCTTCCCTACGGAGTAATCCCTACCATGAGGCCAGCGCATCTTCCTTAGGACCTCTTAAGAAGCAAGGGCTCCCCTTCACCAGCTAATTGAGCTTATGTGCATACCCTGAAAATAACGTATGCCCTAGATTCCACAGGCCAGTCTCTTAAATTCCCTGCAGAAGCCTAATCAGTCATTTCCCTTAAATTGCAGCTATGAGCAAAACAAACCCTGAGATGACTATCGGAGCGCTAGACTTTACAGGATCCAGCCCCCCGTTTTGGCTCTGCAGCTGCGTAATCCCTCTAAACTCCTCCATCAGCTGAGGAATCCCTTGCCAAATCATGTATTGATGGTTGCTGATCCAAAGTTAAATCGCGTATCATCTCATCAGTCGGCCTTTATTGAGCTCCCAAGATCACAACATTGCTTTGCTGTTCTTTGATTAGGCAGCGGATACGCTGCATTTGCAGCTGACATTTTACCAGCTGATCTGCTCCCTGGGACTGACAGTCTGGAAGGAAACAGCTGGGTGGCCGTGCGGGAAGCCGAATGGCAGCGTGCAGCATTAGTAGCAGGACAGCCGATCGAATGGAACTTCCCAGTTGCGGAGGGCAGGCGCAGGGATTTCAAGGACACAGCAGGGCATGAGTGCCACACTTAGACAGCGTGGGTGGCAAAGGTCAGGCGAGCTCCTTGGTAAACCTGCCCACCGCTCCAAAGTGCATTCTTTTCCGGACTCTGCCACGAAAGCACCTTCATGCATCCTCGAAACACACAAGGCCAGCATCCGACGCTCTGCGGCTAACAGGCTTGTTTAAATCTACCCATTAACTATCTCCTGTCTAAGCTAAATGTTTAATTATCTAATAAAGAACACACATTATAATTGCCTCTATACATGTGACACTTAACGGTACCTAATGAAGATAACAGACCTCCCAAGTAATTAACACAGACTGATTTTCTGCTCAAGAAATCATTGCAAGTGCAAGCAATGGCCCTCCATAACCCCAGCAGAGAACGCCCTTCAACTGAAGTCAGCGTTCATTTGTCTGATTTAAAATCCGCGCTTTAAATCTCTGATTAATGAATTAATCGATTAATGTGCCGATTAGTTTGATAAATGCTTTCAGATGTAGCTCTTGTTGAAAACGCTGATGTCAGAGCCCGAAAGAAAAGGAGGGGGGATTGTCACATACAGAGTGGCTGGGGGGCAAAGGTCAGCGGGGCTTTCTGGTAAGCTGGCCCGCTGCTCCAAACAGTATGTCTTTTCCGTCCTTTGGTTATTGCATGACATGATTTAACAACTGTAATTCCTTATTTAACGATGTCAAAGGTTTTTAGGAAATTGACTGTATTTCACCAACAATATATTTCTTCTTGATTACCGAGTGGTTAAAATGATTTTAAACCAAGACAGCAAAATAAAGCAGTAATAAAATCAATAGAAGGTGCTTAAAACATTCTGTCTATTAGGTAATGGCATTTAAAATATCCGTAGCTTGTAATGGCACTTAGGATAGGTCCAAAAATCAATGAGCTAAATTACTTATTGAACTAGTTAATTTGAGCATTGAGTTTTATATGTATATTGATAAAATGAGCTTCCAAAGCTGCCGTTATTGTACAGTTACACGTCTCCCTCTGCTGGCCAAAAACAAAAATTCCACGCAGGCGAGGAGGGCAAGAGCGGGAAATTAAGTGCTGCAACCTCTAAAAATACCACAAGAGGTCCCTGGCTCCTTCAGGATCCCACTTAGGCACTCCTTCAACGTTTCTTCCTCTCCTGGAAAGCCTTTTGGGAGGCATCTCATAAAGCCATAGAATGAAAATGTTTACCCACCTTAGTCAAGAACAAGCACAGCCAGGCACTGGAGATTTTGCTGAGAGGTCTTTCTAGGGAAACTTGTGCTGTGATACAGACTCAGTTCAGACGCAAGGCCAAGCCATGGTCTGATGCTCCGACTGGCTCCCTCTTACTCTGGCTTTGCCAAAACATTTCAAGCTGGGCTTTTAAACTGTAGTTGGAAGGCAAGGTGCTGATGGCCCTCACCTGTCAACTCAGAGGACTTGGGAAGGAATGGCTGGAGGAAATCTGGAAGAGGAGCGTCTTCAAGAGGGGCTGTGCAAGTCTCTCCCAGTTTCTATTAGTCTGAAGTTGCACTTGAATCAACCAGGATGGCCCAGGCTAGCCCAATCTCTGATCTCATCAGATCCTGGAAGCTAAGCAGGGTCAGCCCTGGTCAGGAGTTGGATGGGAGACCACCAAGGAAGTCCAAGGTTGCTCCGCAGAGACAGGCAATAGCAAACGGCCTCTGCTCGTCTCTCACCTTACCTGGATCACCCAGGCTAGTCTGATCTTGTCAGAGCTCAAAAGCGAACCAGGGTCAGCTCTGGCTAGCATTTGAATGGGAGTCTACCAAGAAAGTCCAGGGTGGCTACGCAGAGGCAAGCAATAGCAAACCATCTCTGCTCATCTCTTGCCTAACCTGTCAGAGCTCAAAAGCGAACCAGGGTCAGCTCTGGCTAGCATTTGGATGGAAGACCGCCATGGAATCCCAGGGTCCCTATACAACCACCTCTGAAAACCCCACCAGGGGTCACTAGACGTTGGCTGGGACTTGAGGGCCCTTCTTACCCCCACGGGGGTTTTCTGTCTGGGACTCAAGGAAGGCTCCCATCCTATGAACCACCAAACATCTTACCACCGCACCGAATGATAGCCAAGGCAGTACAATATGGCTGGGTGTCAACAGAAAAACTTGGCTGGTAACAATACGCTATGCTGCGGAGTCTTGTGAGCAAAAAAAACTACTTTGTGAGCTACAGGCAGTAAAGTCATGAGCTACTTTAATGGCAGCAGCTCACAAAGTAGAATTTTTGCTCACAAAACTCCACAGCTTAGAGGGAGTATTGTTCTCCACTTATTTCCCAAAAGAAAAGAAAAATGCAACATCCAGTTATATTAGGGTTTGATCTAGGAGTAAGAAAGGGACCACCTGGCTTGGATTTGAATAGCAGGAATTCACCAGCCGTGGTAAAGTGAAATGGCATCTTAGGTTGGAATATAAAGGACATTCCAACAGAATATAAGAAATTGTATCTATTTTCCCAAGGCAGAAGCAAATTCTGTCAAGAGGAGGGGAAATGCAAAAAGCAGTTTCTCATAAAAATCTATGAATGGATTCATTCTAGCAAGAGTAAAAACCCTGAGAAGACCAAGTGAAGTCCAATGTTAAACGTAGGAGGGAAAAGGAACAGAGGGAAGTATTCCAAAACACTGTGAAGAACAAATTCATTAAATGCAAAGAATAGAACTATTATGATCAATCTGCCTAATCCATTTTTAAATTAAAATTACTGATTCAGCGAGCCTCAATTCCTTGATAGATTGCACGGTAAAACCAGTAGCCAGCAATTTCTTGTCCATGATCCTAAGCTATGATGACATATAAGAATCCTTCTTCAATAAGGTCAAATAGCTGTTAACAAAGAAAGGCAACCTTATGCACAAATTAAATCCACGTATCCATGCCTTAGCTTCCAATGATGGCTACCCAGGGCTTTTTTTTGGCAGAAAAAGCCCAGCAGGAACTCATTTGCATATCAGGCCACACCCCTGCTGCCAAGTCAGCCAGAACTGCATTATTGTGCATTCCTGCTCAAAAAAAGCCCTGTTACCATATTCAGTACGCAACACCACACCAGCAACACAGCATGAAATGTTTAGCAGTTTTCTGAGAAAGTGGAAAATCAACAGATTCTGTGACCACCTTAATTCTCTTTGCTACCCCATATAAAACTGGGATTATCTTTAGACTAACTCGTATAGCCTTTGGTATGTATCTCTCCCCTAATTCAAATGAAACTCAAAATACCCCCAGTACAAGGTTTTACTTTCTTTCTCACAGCTTTTTGATGCAGAGCCCAGTTTAGATGATAAACAAATAAAATTCCAAGATAAAAAGAATTGTTAATTTTCTTTAATTCACTAAATTACATGAGCCAACAATGTGTGTTTAAAATTCCTTTTTGGAGTGAAGATCACCACCTTGGCCTTTTGATCGCTTACTGTCAAACTTTCCTTATAGGAGTTTTTGTTTCTATCTGCCCTTTATTATTATGCTGGATGTACTGGATTTCTATTGGATTTTATGCATGAAATCATTTTAGCTTCGCATTCAGCTTTGATGTGTAAACTGCTTTGACCCTATTTGGAAAAGCTGTTTAAAACTATATTAAATTTTTAAAAGGAAAAGAGAACATAGCTTGGTGGGCAACTACTGTTACCCTTGTGACTAACGGGGTGGGGGCTCAGGCCACGGGAAAGGGATCCTGCACCGGATGGTGTTTTGGAAAGAGCTACAGGGGGTGGCTTTGGTGGGGCAGGGAGGGTGAGAACCGAGGCCTGGTTCCAGGTAGAAGCCAGTGCTGGGCGTGTCACTTGGGCCAGTGGGCTGAGTGCTGCTGACTGTGCACTTGCACAAATGATAAGAATATAAGAGAAGCCGTGTTGGAGCTCAATCCTGTTGGAAGCTGGGTTCAGGTAGCTGGCTCAAGGTTCCATCCTTCCAAGGTGGGTCAAATGAGGACCCAGCTTGCTGGGGGGAAAGGGTAGATGACTGGGGAAGGCAAGGGCAAACCACCTGTAAAGAGTCTGCCATGAAAATGTTATGATGTAATGTCACCAGAGTCAGAAATGACTGGTGCTTGCACAGGGACTACCTTTACCTTTTAAATAGCCACTGTGGTTAATAGTAGAGCCTTTACTGTGCTGGGGGGGGGGGGCACAAGGAAAGGGCTAGGCAGCCAACAGGGACACCCATTCTCAGTCTCACCAGAAAGCACAACATCTCAGGAGGTAAAGAGTAAAGCAACTGATAGAAGTGTGCCTGCACACGAAAGCTTATATCCAGAATTAAGCTCTGTTGGCCTTAATGGTGCCACTGGACTCAAATTTTGTTCTATCGATAGATCCTGCATTCTACAAAGCAGAAAGGGCCCTTGAAGGCTTGTCCCAACCACAGCAGCCAAATCTCATGTCAGCATATAGGGTTGCCAACCCCCCGGTTTGGAAGACCTCCCCTCGCTTCAGGGTCACCAGAAAGTGAAGGGGGGGGGGAGACAATGTCTGCTGGGAACCCTATTACTCCCTTTGGAGACCAATTCCCATAGGGTATAATGGAGAATTGATTTGCAGGTATCTTGGGCTCTGGGGGAGCTGTTATTTGAGGCAGAGGCACCACATTTGCAGCATAGCATCCCCCAAATACCCTCCAAGTTTCAAAAGGATTGGACTGCGGGGTCCAATTCTATGAGCCCCCAAAGGAGGTGCCCCTGTCCTTCATTATTTGCAGCGGAGGGAAGGCACTGAAAAGGGTCCCTTGGAGTTCAAGTTCCGGGAGGAGGCGGAGTTGAGGCCACCTTTGTTGCCAGCCCCGCCCAGACAGGCGCCCCCGAGGCAACCCGGCGGCCGGAAGCGAGGAAACGCGCCCTTCCGGCTGGGAACCGGAAGCGAGGCTGCGCCCTTCCCAAGATGGCGCCGGCGCCTGGCCCCGCCCCGCCGGGCATGACTGGGCCGCAGTGCACGCCGGGAGGGGAGGGAGCCGGGCCTTCGCGATGCCGGAGCTGGCGGTGGAGCGGGTGGTGGTGCACCCCCTGGTGCTGCTCAGCGTCGTCGACCACTTCAACCGGTGAGCCCCCCGGGCCGGGGCAGGGAGGGAGGGAGGGAAGGGGTCCTGGCTGCCGGCCCCGCCCCGCCTCACCTCCTCTCCTCTCCTCTCCTCTCCTCCGCGCAGCATCGGCAAGGTGGGCAACCAGAAGCGCGTGGTGGGCGTCCTGCTGGGCTCCTGGCAGAAGAAGGTGCTCGACGTCTCCAACAGCTTCGCCGGTGAGGGGGGGCAGGAAGGGCTTCCCCATCACCCTCCTCCCCGCCTGCTGCTCAGCTCGCCTCGGTCCAGGCCTCGCAGTCAGCGGGAACCTTTCTGACAGCTCCACTTCCTCCTTCCCACCTTAAGAACAGAAGAGGAGCCCTGTTGGGTCAGGCCAGTGGCCCAGCCAGTCCAACACTCTGTGTCACACAGTGGCAAAAAATTTTATATACACACACACTCTGTGGCTAATAGCCACTGATGGACCTCGGCTCCATATTTTTATCTAAACCCCTCTTGAAGGTGGCCATGCTTGTGGCCGCCACCACCTCCTGTGGCGGTGAATTCCACACGTTAATCACCCTTTGGGTGAAGAAGTACCTCCTTTTATCCGTTTTAACCTGGCTGCTCAGCAATTTCATCGAATGCCCACGAGTTCTTGTATTGGGAGAAAGGGAGAAAAGTACCTCTTTCTCTACTTTCTCCATCCCATGCATTATCTTGTAATCTGCTATCATGTCCATTGAATAGTAGGTGCAGCTGCATAACCATCCCTGGATGAGCTCCACCACCTTTTTTTCCTACAAAACAACCCCTGTCTAGATCCGACTGCCACTGATGACGCTTCACTGGCTTAGCCATGGCAAAAAAGAAAAAAAGAAGCAGGCTGCATCCCAGTGGGCTTTCCGGGAGTCAGAGGGCAGTGCCTCCAGAGGCCCCCCTGTGGCTACAGCTTGCTGCCTGGGCTCCTCCCAGCCCTCTCTGCTGGATACCCCCTTTTTACAATGCCCTGCAACAGGCAGGATCTCACCCTCTGCCTTGCACAGCCCCCTTGCAGAGCAGGCCCTGTCCAGAGGCTGATCCTGCAGTGTGCCAGTTGCAGTCCCTCTTGGACCCATTCCGGTGGCCTTCATTGTAGCGCTGCCACTTGGGTCCTTCAGCTGGAAATTTGGGCCACAAAATAACAAAGCGGCTTCTTGTTCTGTCTGCAGTTCCTTTCGACGAGGATGACAAAGATGACTCCGTGTGGTTTCTTGACCACGACTACCTGGAGAACATGTACGGGATGTTCAAGAAAGTGAACGGTGAGAAGTTTTTGGCAGGACCAAGCCGGTACCTCTCTCCATCAATGTGGAACAGCCATGCCTGATGCTTTGAGTTGAAACTGCAATACTTTAGGCAGTGTGAAAAATCTTCTGGGGGGCTCAGTAAGGTTTTTAATAAATGCCCCACTTTCTGTTGAGCTTCAAAGGCATCTTCGGTCTGTCCCAGTTGTGTTCTGTGTGATGATGATGGCTCCCTTCTGAGCTCTCTTTCGTCTCTTTTGTAGCCCGAGAAAGAATCGTGGGATGGTACCACACTGGTCCCAAGCTCCACAAGAACGATATTGCCATCAACGAGCTCATGAAGAGATACTGCTCAAACTCGGTAAGGCTGCTCTCGGCACACACAAAGTCCACTGGGGCTCAAAGCTGCACAAGGGTTACAGGAGGATCCTTTGGACACTGGCAGGTTTCAGGTTTGACTGCAGCTCCTGCTTGCTTGTGGGCTTAGAGCTTCAGAACTCGGAGCACACCTGTCTGTTGACTGGGGCTGTTTGAGAGTTCAGTTCCCTCAGCTGGGGGTTGACCACAACGGGCCAGGCTGCTGCTTTGGCACCAACAGGCCCTAAGAGAGATCTTTCCAAACAGGTATTGGTAATCATTGATGTGAAGCCAAAGGACTTGGGGCTGCCTACCGAGGCCTACATCTCTGTGGAAGAAGTTCACGATGTGAGTAACTGGGGGCCCAGCGTGGCAAGTGACTTTGGTTCCCTGTCCATTGGGCAGTGTCTTCAGGCACTCTCCTCACTTGCCAACTCGCCATGCTTGGGATGAGGCAAGGCCAGGGGCAGCTGAGCTATCCTGCCCTTCCTTGTGCTGCTTCTTTGCAAGCAACACAGTGACAGCGGCATGACTAGGCAGTTGGGCCTGTGCTGAATGTGAGCACAGCTGGGCATGAGCTGGCAAGCAGGCTGTGGGTCGAGGTGCAGCAGCAGCTCCCCCAGTCCCTTGTGGAGGCCCTGAGGAACTGCACCAGCATCATGCCACCAATCCTCTTGACTGAGAGCCAAGCTGCTCAGCCTCTGAGCGAAGAATACCTTTCTAGCCCTGATTCTGTGCCTCTCCTTACACCTTGGCTGCTTGTGGTCCTGTTCTGGTTTGGTTTGGGCTGCGTGTTAAAGAATGCACATGGTTTCTGAGTCTTTACATTTCTCTGTGGTGTAACCCCTGGGATTTCTTCCTGCCTAGGATCATAAAGTTGAAAGGGAGCTCCAGGGTCATTTAGTCCAGCTCCCTGCACAGTATAGGAAGCTTACAAATACTTCCCCCCCCCATGGACCCTGTGACCCCTGCTCCATGCCCAAAAGATGGCAAAAAACTCTCCAAGAAACCTGGAGAAAAATTGCTTCCTGTCTCCAAAGTTGTGATCAGGATTTCCTTGGGCATGTAAGAAAGGGCCACGAGAATAAGGCTTCAACATACTCCGGAATTATATTTGTTGAATGTGTGTAAAGGGAGTTTATCCAGACAAGAAAAAACTGTTGTACATAATAACTGTCGCAAGAATTTTGTACACGAAATACTGGAAAGTCTCTAAATTATCGGACAGAGATGAAGTTTTACAAAAGCTATTTGAAGCAGCTGAGATGGACACATTAACTGTAAGATTAAGAGGAGGTAATCTACAAGATTGTAGGAAGACTTGGGACTATTTATATGTATGGATAAAAAGCATGGGATTTACTATGAGAAAGTCAGAATTGTGTTATGGTGAAGCCCCGTAAGCTCCTTGGTTTGGAGGGATGGGTGGTGGGTCGAGTATGTTTGTGTATAGTTTATGTTTAGCTCTTTTTGTATATGGAACTGTCAAATAAAGGATTTGTTTTTTAAAAAAAGAAAGGGCCACGAGAATTAAGCATGGATGTGGCACTTCCTGCCCTCCCTTCCTTGATCTGCTTAAATTCACAGAATCAGCACTGCTGTCAGAAGGCCATCTAGCCTGCTTAAAAACAGAGCCCACCATCTTCTGAGGAAGCCTGTTACACTGAGAAACTACTCTAATGGTCAGGAAGTTCTTGCTAACATTTAGCCAGAAACTCTTTTGATTAAAGTTCAATCCGATTTAATTTCCAGCCTTCTGAGGTAACAGAAAATAACTCTGTGCCATCTTCTATGTGGCAGCTTTTCAAGTATTTGAAGGTGGTGATCCTATCACCTCTCAGTTGTCTCCTCTCCCGGCTAAACATCCCCAGCTCCTTCAGCCTTTCCTCATAGGACTTGTGGTGCCCAAAACTGAATGCAGTACTCTAGGCGAGGTCTAAGCAGAGCAGAGCCATCACTTTGTGTGAAGCACCAGGGTAGCAGCGCTTGTCTCCTGCCTTTGGGTTCTGACTGAGTTTTGCTTGTTTTTGCATCCCAAAGGATGGAACACCAACCTCCAAGACTTTTGAGCATGTGACCAGTGAAATAGGAGCAGAGGAAGCTGAGGAGGTTGGGGTGGAGCATCTCTTACGGTAAGGCTGCTGGGCTCCTGAGACGGTGCCTCTGCCTCGGCTGTAGAAGACGGATGCCAGCTGGCAGGTTGGTGGAGGGCCAGCCATAGACCATCCTGGCAAGGCCTTCCAGGGCTCCTTGAGGAGGGGGGAAGAGGGAGACAGACCTGACAAGGGGGGCAGTGGGGCTGGGCCTGTTCCACTTCCATGGAATCCTGAAGTCTGGCCTGCGGGGTCCGGTTGTCTCTGGGGGCTCCAGCAGTTCAGAGGGCATCTTAGCTCTCTTTTCCCAAAGGGGGATTTTTGCTTTCAAGGCTTGACCTTGGTCTGCCCTCTGCTTGGGTCTTGCCCTTGTCTGTTCACCTCCCCTGACGTCTCCCACCCCCTGTGTGTCGGTTGGATGCTGGGTGTCTCTCACCTGACCTGCTTCCCTTCCTGGCTGCTGCAGGGACATTAAAGACACCACAGTGGGCACTCTGTCGCAGCGCATCACGAACCAGGTCCACGGCTTGAAGGGTCTGAACTCCAAGCTGCTGGACATCAGGAGCTACCTGGAGAAGGTGGCCACGGGCAAGCTGCCCATCAACCACCAGATCATCTACCAGCTGCAGGACGTCTTCAACCTGCTGCCAGATGTCAACCTGCAAGAGTTTGTGAAGGCCTTCTACCTGAAGACTAACGACCAGATGGTGGTGGTGTACCTGGCCTCCCTCATCCGCTCGGTGGTCGCCCTCCACAACCTGATCAACAACAAGATCGCCAACAGAGACGCTGAGAAGAAGGAGGGCCAGGAGAAGGAGGAGAGCAAGAAGGAGAGGAAGGACGAGAAGGAGAAGGGGGAGGCCAAGAAGGAAGAGAAGAAAGAGAAGAAGTGAAATTTTGTATTTATAGATTAAAGCTGGCTGGCAGTGCTTTTGTGTGGGGCTTTTTCTCTCTTTTTTTAACGCCTGCGAGTGAGAACCTGGCAGAGAACTGCAGCTGCTCTGGTCGGTGGCGGAGGAGGGGGGGAAGAGGAGGGATGAGTGACTGTAAATTGACTCTTGGCTACACAAAACCTTTCTGTTATGGCAGCTAAAAAGATCTAAAAGACAAATAAATTAGATTTTAAAAAAGAAGTGGTGATTAGCAAAATTGTGGGGAGGGGGGAAGTGTGCTTTCTCCAAACTCTTGTCTGTTGCCGCTTCAGATGGGAGCGCATAGCCGCCATCCCCCCCCCCCCCCCCGTCCCTCTTTCCGTAGCAAGCTAGGCAGGCTTTGCCCTCCCTGCAGGGAGGGAGGAGTCCGTCTTGTTCTCTCCCTCAGCTGGGGAAGCAGGCAACCAGGACCCCTTGGCAGGAGGCAGCCTAGGCCGGGCAGGAAGTCGTCTTCTCATGCAGCAGCTAGTGTGGCTCCTCCCAGAGCAGGGGCTCCCTAAGCCCAGTCTTGGAGGGCACGTCGGTCCACAGAACCATGGCCCCTCTTCTCTGGTTCTCCTTGGTGACCCCACTGAGGGCCACGTGGAGAGCAGCCCCCTGGAGCTTTTTGAGATGTTCCGGATCAGACTCTGCAGCTCCTGCAGGAACACTTGCCCAGCAGCAGAGGGCAGCAGAAGCTGTTTGGAGCAGGCAGCTTCCGATCACTTGTTTCCAGCCTCTTCACTGAGCACCAAAGGAGGTCTGGAAGAAGCTATCTGGAAACTCCTGGGATTAAACCAGGGCTGAGGAAGCGGGCTGTGGAGTAGATCAGCGGGCTTCGTGTTTCTCGGAGTGGAATGGCCCTCTCCAGCCCGGCTCAGACTCATGAGGCCGTGCAAGCGGAGGGCTGGTGGGGCCTGAGGGTGGGACCCCTGGGCCAGTGGCTCGGCCTGCCCCCCCTCACAGGCTTGTTCTAAAATGCATGCAGGGAAGTCTTTGACGAAGAAGAGGCTGGGTTTATAGCCTGCCCTTTGCTACCCAAGAGAGTCTCCCCACAACAGACATCCTGTGAGGCAGGTGGGGCTGAGAGCTCTTTCAGGAGCTACACTTGAGAGTAGAGCTCTGCGAGAGCTGGGGCTGACTCAAGGTACCCAGGTGGAGGGAGAAGAGGAGAGAAATGCGAGAGGAGCTGATGGTGGCCTCTGATCTGCTGTGAGTCTCTCTGCCTCTGCTGGGAAAGGGGAGGGGCTTGGAGCATGGAAAAGCCATCTGCTGTCTTCCTTGGAGGCTCGGCACTGGGGAGGAGGTGATGGAAGGCCAGGGAAGCACCAGGGTAACCTGGGCAGGTGGTCCTCTGGAACCTCGCGGACTGCTTAACTGAGTGGGGTACACACCAGCCACGGCAGTTCGAGCTCGGCTCCAGTAAGTAGCCTAGTAGTTAGAGGAACTGCTGTTCCATGGAAGGAAGGATGTGACTGCCCCCCCACCTCTGGCAGGCAGGGGATGTGAGCGGACAGAAAAGTCTCCAGTCCCTGTTGAGGCCTCAGCTTGGCAGCCTGGAGGCAAGTGCCCCTTTGCAGGCCTGTGGTTGGGCAGGGTGCCCCAGGCCGGAAGCCCCGCCCCCTCGGCCAGAACGGAGGTGCTGGGTTAGCTGGTGGCTCTCGCCTCCTCCTCTCCTCCCTCCCCCCCAGTCCTTCGCCAGATGCAACCTGAGAGAGGCACAACCAAGGGGGCGGGCAGCCTTGGAAGAGGGTGGAGCCAGACCAGCCCCTCCACCCCCACAGCAGGCAGTGGCAGAAACTTTGGAGGGATGTCAGGGCTTGAGCCCCTCCCTGGATTTCTCAGGGACAGCCCCCCCCCCCACCGTTGCCTGCCAACACCTCGGCTTTCTCCTGGCCTTGCCTACCTGAGCACCCCAGGTGTGAGCCAAAAAGAGGCAACCCAGCCCTACCTACGAGAGAAGGCGGCTGAGGGAATGCGGAATGTTCGTGGCTGGACCCCCACACTCCACAGGGAGGCTTTTGACCCTGCGTTGAGCCGAGAGGGTCCGTGTCGGCTCTGGTCTTCTGCTCTAGGTCTCACCATCATTTGTCCTCTTCTGGCCAGGCAGAGAGCCTCTCCTGCTGCCACTCGAGCACTCAAGTCCCCTGGCACCTTGAAGACCAACCCAAGGGCCCAGGTTTGAGTCCCGTCAGGGACCTTTCAGACCAACAAGGTGACCTCTTTATTATTAGGCGATCATAGCAGATCTATCACTCTTTTAACTGCCAAATGTTATGCATTTGTGGAAGATTACTGCAGCCGTTCAAAAGGAGTCTAGCCTTGGCTATATTTTAGTCCTCTGCTTAGAGCTAAGAAGCAGTACAAGGGGGTAGACAGGCAACGAAAGGTAGTGCTGGATAAAGCATGGTGGCAGCACCAAGGCTGGACTCCTCACTGGGGGCCTTAAGCCCCCAATCTGGGGAGGGAGGAGATGCTGGTGCCCTCATGGCTGGATGTGCCCTGAGCCAGCCGTGGTTTGCATCCTCTTTAATGCTGCAATCTTCGCCTGTTTGGACACTGCTAATATGGCTCTTCAGAAAAACAACCTGCAATTGTGAAGCAGAATTTTTTTTCTGATTCTGCCAAGCAGAGAATAAAGCATTTCTGCAGCAAAGGCCCTGGATGTGGGGAGTCCCAGACTTCTTCCGAAGCAAGAGTCTGTTGGCCAAGGGTCTTCCCCAGCTTGACAGCCCTAAAGAATTCTGCAGGAAGTCTTTGATGAACTCACTGATAGCACCAGCTTGTCCTCAAATGTGTGAGGGAAATGGAGCCATTCCTTATAGAAGAGGAAAGCACATAGGTTGAGAGTTTTTGCATAACTGCCTTGGATGTTCTCATGCGCAGTTGCTTTGTGATATGTGTGGGATGCAGCAAGGGAGCAGAAAGTCAAACTAAGTGGGCAACAGCTGGTACCAGAACTGACAAGGCTGGCTGAACTAGGCCTTTTTTGTCCTGCCTCAGTGGGTGCCCCAGAGGCCGTTCTCGGGCCCTTGCAGAATGCAGGCGTTTCTGTGGTCAAACCAAGCACAATTATGTGGCTCTCCGCCACTGACACAAGCAGCTCTCTTGGGAAATGGATCTTAAAATGACAGCAAAAGAGCTCATCAGCAGAGCGCCAACTAAAAAGAAAAAACACACAGAGCCCTGAATAAGTCTAGCAAAATACACACAGGCTGCATTTGTCCTAACACAGACTTCAGTGAGGTATATTTATTGCTCATGTATGTAATAAAGATCTGTTTCATGTAACTTATTTTTGAATTTGTTTTTGGATCTTGCCCTTTGGCCCCACCCTTCCCCCCACCCCCGGAAATGGAGATGTCTACTCCCTCGCTCACGGGGGGAGGGGGCAGAAGGCACCCCCAGCCACTGGAACACACGGGTGGGTTCGTGTCCAAGAACACAGCGATCTGCTTGGCCGGAAGCAGCGTGCACAGAACCAGCCTGTGCTGGCTGGCCAAGCTAAACAGACTGCGCTGGCGATGCTGGCAGCCCCTCCTCTGCCCACAAGACGGGGCCTCCCTCCCTCCCTCCCTGCTGGAGCCATCTTTTCCCCCCTCCTTCCCCCTGCCCTCAACACCTTCCCTCCGGCCCGCCCACCGACCCACCTTCCCCCAAAGCTCCCTTTCTGCCCTGGTCCCAGGACCCCAGTCCTCCAGCGGAGCGAAGGCCGTGCAGTCCCTCCTGCAGCCTCGCTTGCCTCTCTTGCCGCCTGGTCTCAGGGCACAGCAGAAGGGGCAGCCTCTGGCTTGCTGCTGCATCCAGCCCCCTTCCTGGGGCAGTTGAGGGAAGAGGGAAGGCGCAAACTGAGCTCCAGGCAAGGAAATCCTCCCCCAGCTCTGTACAGAGTCCCTGGCCGTGGGCTGAGCCCAAGCGCCAAGGGCAGCAACGCAGGTGGGGTGCGAAGCCGCAGTGCTCACCAGAGGCCCCTTCCCAGAGACGGAGGGAGACACGGAGCCCACAAGCAGCTGTGGATTGTTTATTGCACAAGAGACGGGCGTCACGGGGGGGGGGGGGGGCGCAGTACAAAAGTATCCAGATTCCTCATCAAAAGCTATTGCAATTCTTTGTGTCCACAGACATTATATACAGATATACACGCCCAGGTATGTACACGCAGCCCTGCTCTCGTCCACAAGCACACAGGCACTCCTGGGGAGCTCAGCCACACAGGATGGAAGGGAGAGGGGGGCACTCTGGAGCCCACTTCCACACACAGCCCACTCCCTCCCACAAATCAAGCATCAGGCTCCTCACCAATCACAGGATTTCAAAAGCGGGGGGGGAGGAGTCTTGGGGGCTGCCCCCCTCATTCCCCCGCCCTTGAGCAGGCCTTTGCCCTCGGCGGCTGCTGCATCCAGCAGGAATCCGCTGCAGTCTCGGCAAGAGAGCCTGGCAGGGAAGGGATCACGGCCCCTGCTGGTCTGAGCGGCCCAGGGGGTCAGAGGGGGCCAGGCAGGCCCAGCATCCCTTGCCTCCCAGGCGGGCAGCAGAAAACCAGCCTATCTGTGCAGGAGTCCGCACCGCAGAGCGAGACGTTCTTGGGCCCTGGGGCAAGCCGGACTCAATCTGCTCCGGGCAGCGAACTGGGGCCTCCCCCATCATCCCCAACAGCCTCCGGCCAGAAACTTCGCCCTTGAGAACAAGCGAGTGCTGCGCGCTCCCGCTGGGCTCAGGCTGTCCTGGCGGGGGGGGGGGGGAGGGAGGGGGCTTCTGGATTGCTCTAAAGGCAGCTGCAGCCACAGCCCATGATGACGCCCGGGCTTGGGGCAAAAGGAGCACACAGCCCAGAGCGTGGCGCAAGGAGGGGAGCACGCAGGCTCTCCGGGGGGCAAAGGTGATGGTGGCGGCTGCTGCTGCTGCTGCTGGTTCAAGGGGGTGGAACGCAACCCCGCTGGCAGAGACCAGAGGCCTCAAAGGCACCCCCAGGGCCACTGAGTGAGTTCCAGCTGCTGCTGCGGAGAGGCCCTCCCTTGGCTAAAAGCTGGAGAGGAGAAAAGGGGGAGGGGGCTTCCTGCAGTCCTTGCCCAGCCCAGCTCTGCCCACCTCCCCCAGAATTTTGCCCCCCTCAGAGGGGATCCGGCTGGCGCCTGTCTTCAGCTGCCCCATGCCCCCCCTCACTCCTGCCCGAAGCCCTCCGTCTCCTCGATGGCGTAGAGGAGCTTCTCTTTCAGCTGCTCGATGCTCTTGTAGGGCGGCAGGTCCAGCCGGTTGAAGCTGTGGGGCAGAAGGGGCAACAGATGATCACGAAGCCCAGGCTCTCCCTCCCTGCCCTCCCCCCCCCCCCGCAGCCAAGAGAGGGGCCAGCTTACCACGTGTGGCTCCGGGGCAGCCACGTCTCCTTGCCCACTTTGTCAATGCAAAACTTCTGAGGCCCGTTGCTGCCTGCCGGGAGAGGGGGAAATGTACCGCTCTCACCCACCCCAGGCTCAGCCCTGCCAGTGGTCGCCTCGTGGGCCCCCACCCCGACCCGGGAAGGCAGTCAGCAGCAGGCCGATGTGTAGCTTGGACTTGTGGGCAATGCAGCCAGCCACCAATATCCCCCCCCCAAAACCTCAGGGCACACAGCCCAGCTCTGCTGCCCCGCACAAGGCCAGGAGGAGGTGGTACAAGAGCCCCAGGGGAAGGGCCCAGCAAGGCTCTCCAGCTCCCTCTATGTCCCTCCCGGACAACCGGTGGCCAGGAACCCCCCAGCCCAGTGAAGCCAGGCGGCACACGTACCAATCAGCTCTGCAAAGCCGCCCACGGGCAGGCGGCACGTCCCAGTCACAAACTGCAGCAGCCGGATTCTCTTCTCATTGTCCATCTCCTTGACCACCTGCAACCCACATGGGCGGGAGACGTCAGGCCTCCAGCCCAGAGAGCGGGGCCCAGGCAGAGGAGACGCCCAGAGGCCCTTTCGGCTTCCTGCTCCCTGCTCCACCGCCCCCCCCCCCCCCGGAGCCAAGGCGAGGAGGCCCACCTGCCAGAACCACTGGACCTGCTTGCTGTTTTTGCTGTAGTGCCGGTAGATGGTGTTCTTCTGCCAGTCGCTCAAGTCTATCTCTTGCATGCCGCACAGCATCAGCTGCAGAAGGAGAGAGGAGGCGGCCAGGCCTGAGAGAAGGGGGAGGGGGCAGCGGCTGACCTCTCTCCAATCAGCCCCTAAAGAGGGGCACCTGCCCATTGCCCCAAAACGACAGTGGCTTTTTAACAAACGTGGCATTTCTAATACTCCTAGGGACTTTATCGAAGAGGAGTGCAAAAGCAATGGAGTGACTGGCCAACACCCCAATGGGGTTGTGCTTCTGGGGCAGGAGGGGAGGCCCTGAGGCGGGGGGGGGGCTGACCTCCAGCTCCTTCTCGTCAAAGTAGCGCAGCCACTCCAGAGGGGCCACCTCGTTGAAGCCATCCAGGAAGGCCTTGGTCTGCTCCTCCACCCCGCGAGTGAATCGCCAGTCTGTCAGCAGCCTGCAGGGACAGCCCCGCCAGCGGTGAGTGCTCCCTGCCGGCCCCAGAGCTGCAGCCTTCCCACCCTCCTTGCAGGGGGGCTCCGGGCACAGAAGATGGGCCACATCCCTCCTTCACCACCCTCCGAAGGAGCCAAGCAGGGAGGGCTGGCTCTTCCCATCCCCATTTTGCAGAGGCTCCCAAACAAATCTGCCCACGGTCCAGTGGCAACAGGGAGCAGACCACCAGGGCGGGGGGAGGGAAGAGCCCCAGCCCAGCTCCTCAGACACTGCCCCCCCCCACAACACTCACATGATGTACTCCTCCTTGTTCTCCTCGGTGACCCGGAGGCTCTCTCCCCCCTCTTTCAGCTCATGGGTGGTCACCTGGCCCAAGATCTCCATGTCTTGGATGAAGTAGAGCTCCAGGCCACACTCCTCGAGGTTGTTCTCTCTGCAAGGGGCGGGGAGCACCGTGAGGAACAGCAGAAAGGAGGCCGGGGCAACCCCTGCCACAACCTCCAAGGCAGCCCAACCAGGCCCCAGCTGCAAAAGAGGCCACACGGAAGGCTGCCCTCCTGGAGCCAAGAGCTCGCCTTCTCCTACATCCTTCCCAAAGCCTGCTGCCCCCATGCCAGAGCACCAGCCATCCCCTGCCCCGCCCCCCCCCCCCCGCAGGCAACCGGCTTCCCTCTTCAGGGCCCTCAACGGCTTGCTGTTCCTCCTCTTCTGCCCAGGGCTTTGGGGGCACTCTGGCACCAACCCCGAGGGCTCTCTGTGCCCTGCCAGACAAGAAGCAGCGGAAGCCACCCCCGCCACACACACACACACTGTGGGCAACTGGCAAGCAACTGCAGCGGGCGCTGGCTGGGGGGCTGTAGCCCCATGTTGGGCACCAGGAGGCTGCCAATGCTGGGGTGCCAGGCCACACTTCCGGGCAGGGCTGCGAGCTGCCCTCCAGCCTCTGGCCTGGCCCTGAGGTGGGGAGGGAGGGAGGGAGGGAGGCTACTGACTTGATCCACATAATGGAGTTGTAGAACTCGGGGTCGATGGACTCCAGGTCCTTCAGGGTGGGCCGCTTGTTCAGCATCCGCTTGTAGAAGGGCAGCGTGAAGCCCGTGTCGATGAACTTGCCATGGTACAGAGCCTGCCAGGGAAAGAGACCCCTCCCCTCAGAGCAGCCTCAGGGGCAGCCGCCCCCCCCCCCCGCTCTAATCCTCACTCTGCCTCCAGAGGAAAGGTTCCCGGGAGGGGCCAGGCCCAGGGAGCACCAAGGCGGGGGGGGAGGGGGTGTCCACACAAGCCGTCCCCTCTGAGGAGCCACCCCCCCCCCCCCCGTTTCAGAGCCGCGTTTGTTCCAACAGCCCTGGGCGCCAGCCACAGGCCTGCCGATCCCAGCCAAGACAAACGCAGCCGGCAGCCGGGTGGTGAGTCATAGTCTGGGGCTGGGGGGGTGGGGGGGGAGAGCAGGGGAAGGATCTTCTAGGTGGGGAGATTTCCCAGCACCGCCCCCCACCCCAGGCTGAAGCAATCCAGGCCCAGAGAAGCCAGACGCTCCACGCGTGGGGCATTCTGGGGCTGGGCTGGGCACAGGGGGAGCTTCTGGCTGCAGCCCCCCACAGCCCTTCTAGCCAGCACTTCTGCCCAGAGGGGAGGGGCCAGGGGGAGCCTGTCCAAACCCAGAGGCAGAGAGGGAAACAGTCCGCCAAACCCTGTGGCTGCCCCCAGCCTCCGCTTGGTCCTCCAGGGGGAAGGAGGCAGCCCTCCTCTGTGCCTCCAGGAGGACCGGAAACATGCACAGCCAGGCTGGCTCTACAGCTTGCTCCCAGCAGGGTGGAAGCTGCCCCTCCAGCCCAGCCCCCAAATTCTCCCCTGTGCTCTCTGGATCCCGGAGCAGCCAGGTGGGTTTTGGAAAGAGCCAGCTTCCCAGCCGGAACTGCCTCTGAGCTGATCCTGCAAATGGGCTGAGCTGCAGGGTGAGGAGATTCCTGGTGCAGTTTTTCAGCTCCTGCAAAGCACTTTCTGTGTTGCTCGTCTGTCTGCAGCAGGCGAAAAGAGCCAGAGCCTCAGCCTGTGGCCTCAGGGGAGGAGCTTTCGGGAGTCTCTGCAGTCGCTTCTTCCTGAGACTTGGGAGCTCCTCTCCTGAGGCCACAGTCTCAAAGGTGCTGCTGGCCTCTGGCTCGCTCTTTTCCACTGCTGCAGACAGACTCACACGGGGACCCCCTGGCCCTACAGTGCAGGGATCAGATGCGGCTGGGACTGCTCTGGGAGGCGGGCCCAGGGGGGTGGGGGCGCAGCAGCAGTGCCTCAGTCAATGCCTCAAAGAGCACAAGAAGAGACTGACCTCCAAACCCTGCCTTAGTTTGGAACCATTTGATGCTAACTTCCCAGAGGCCGTTCCTGGGCTGAGCTGACACCCCGTGTCATGCTCCCTTCAGACTGACAGCCTCCCAAGAAGTAGCAGTGGCCTCCCACCCCTCTCCCCCCACCCCCGAAACTAGCTCACCATGGCGATGAACCGGCCAATGAAGCGGAAGTAGGTGAGGTGGTCGGGGTTGATGGAGGAGGCGGGGTTGATCTGGAGGCAGTAGTTGTTCTTGCCCGCGTACTCAAAGAGGCAGTACATGGGGTTCAGCACCTCGTGGGAGAGGAGGAAGAACCACTCCCTGCCAGGGAGCAAGAAGGAAGCACTCAGGGGGGGCCCAGCACGGCCTGGAGGGTGTCCAGGGAGCTCACGGTTGGTGTTCTCCTTCAAAGAAGGAGGGAGGGAGGGACGCCCCAAGGACCACCCGCCATTTGCAGGCCCCCCCAGCCCCAACCACACATGCCCAGACCCCCCCTTCAGCCCCCTCCTCTTGACATGTCCACGCAGGAAGGCCCGGCATCCCGTCCGTGGTTCTACCCTGTGGTAGAACAGCCTGATGTCACCTACCATAGGGTAAAACCACTGGCGGGACACAGAGAGACGCACTGGGGGGTCTCCGGAAGCCGAGGGAGCTGCAAACTGAGGGCTGGAACTTGCTGCGCTGGGGAGGCGACTCCTGCCCTCCAACCCCCTCCCGTCTGGCAGCCCAGGCCCACTCACCGGGCAATCCCCCCGTAATCCAGGCCCTCCTCCCCACGCATGATGATGTACAGCCGGCGGCGGAGGTCATACGGCTTCATGTTCATGATCTGGAAAGGCAGACAGAGAAGGCAAATAGCTCCTGGGCAGCTCAGGGACCCCCCTCCCCTCCCCCCCCCAAGTGAGACCTCACCTGCTGGAAGGAGTCTTCAAAGAGCGTCTGCCGTGAGACGCTGATCTTGACGTGGCTGGGCAGCGCGTTGGACTGCAAAGGGAGCACAGGTTGTTGTGACAGCCCTGGGAGAACAGCCCTGCAGGGCCCAGCTGAGCGGCTCTCGAACTCAGCGCCAGGCCTTCCCCAGATCCAGCCTCCTCCTGCTTGGCTCTGCCTGCGGAGCCTCCCTTCTTTCCACCAGTCCTCCAAGCACGTCTCCAGCTCCCTCTTAATGCCACCACTGGCTTCGCTGGCAGCCAAGTCCAGAATTCCATGGCTCACGAAGCAAAGGAGGGTCTCTTTGGGGCGACCTGCAGCTACTGCCCCACTGAGTGTCAGCCTTACGGGGAAAGGGGGAGAAGTCCCCTCTGGGCCATCTCTCTACCAGGCCTCTATTATGTCTCCCTTCCTTACCTGTCTCTTTTCTAAACTGCCCAAGTCCCAGTCTCTTCAGCCTTTCCTCACAGGGACAGTGCTGCAAATCCTGCCCCTCCCCCAATCACTGCACTTCCCCCAGATCTGCAATCTTGCTTTTGAAAGGCAGGCTCACAGAACTCCCCCCCCCACACACACACACACACATGCACACCGACCACTCACATGACAAAGGAAGCGGAACTGGTGGTATTTCCAGCGGAAGCTTCGGTCGTAGGCACCTGGGGAGCCCCCTTGCTTGCTCCTAAAACACCAAACGCCCCCTCCTCAGTTGGACCGCGGCCGTGCAAGGCAAGCCCCTCCCACCCCCATGCCTGCTGGGGAGGGGGCTCCTCCCAGGGGGGGCCCAGCAAGCACTCCCCATGTCCCAGGCCCCTCCGGCATCCCATGGCCCCCATCTGGAGGGTCTCCCTTTGGAGAGCCCAGCACTGCAAGGGAAGGGCGAGATGCCTGCACTGCAGGGCTGGCAAAGGAACCAGAAGACCCAAGGGGCAGGGACTCACCCAGACTCGAATCCAGGACGGGGGTCTTTGAAGGTGGTCGTGCGAGTGTTGTGGTCCACAAAGTAGCACACCCCTTCGCTCGTGTACTTCATCTCCCAGCCGGGCGGCAGTGCCGGTTCCTGGATCATCCTGGCGGAAGAAGACGGAGGGTTGGCGACTCCCCCTGCCCACGGAAGGGCCCACTCCCACCCCAAACGGGGGGTGCCGCCTCCACAGACTCCCTACCCCTGGGTGCGGGGATCCTCCCATTGTGTGGTGCGGGTGTTGTGATTCACAAAGTAGCCTCGCCCGTTGTCCTGCCGCTTTTCTGGAAGGAGAGAGAAGGCGCCCTCAGCCTTTCTGGCGGGACCCCAGTGCTGAGCCTCCCCACAACCGTGTGAGCAGTGGGCTCCCAGGATGGCGCTGGCTTCCCCCCGCCCCAAAGCCTGTTCTCTCGCCCTGGGCACACACACACACCAAAGCCCACCCCTCTCCTTTACCAAGACAACTCTGGCCCCAATCCCAGAGAGAGAAGGCTGCGCTTATGGCTGCAATGTGCAACATCTGCATAGTGCAAACTCACTTGAAGCCCCCGCCCCCTCCAGACTGCTTCTTCCCACCCGCCCAGTCACTCAACTCTGCCCCGTAACAGAGGGGGAGAGGGGAAGCCCTCCTGCTTCGCATGAACCCCTCAAGCTGCAAAGAGCGTACGGAATCAGACCCTCCTTGGTCCATCAAGGTCGGCATCGCCTACGCGGGCTGGCAGCTGCTCTCCAAGCTCTCAGGCAGAAAAGGCTCTTCTTCCACATCCTCCCCCCAACCACCTGGTGCTCTTAGCGGGAGGTGCTGCCAGGGACTGAAGCTGGAACCTTCTGCATGCCGAGGAGACACAGCCTCTCCCCGAAGGAATACCTGGAGCTGCCTTGGACTCATCCAGACCCCTGGCCCCTCAGGGCCAGCACTGGCTGCTCCCATTGCCAGGGCCTCAGGCAGAAAAGGGTCTCTCCCAGCCCCCTCTGCCTGAACCTTCTCGCTGGAGGTGGACCTGAACTCAGGACCTTCTGCCTGCCAAGCAGAGGTCCTCCCACTCAGCCACGGCCCTTCTTCCTCTCCTTCCCCCAGAATCACCCCTGCAGTCCCCCACGCAGCTGAGGAGCAACCCCCCTCCGCCTCCTCAGAACCCAGAGCGGCCAGCAGGGGACAGCCTGGCTCTGAGAACTTCTCCCAGGTCCCCCGCAGAGTGCAGCAGGCTTCTGAGCACCTGGAGAGCTATGGCCCCAGCCAAGGGCAGGGAGTCCCCAAAGGCTGAAGCCCCCCCCCTCTTGCAAAGAGCTCAGGGGGCTGGAGCATCTCGGTGGGAGCCCATTCTGGAGCAGCCAAGCACCCTCAGCAGGGCAGGGTGGGGGACGGTGCCCCCTCACTTCACGGTTGCGTCAAAGGCCGAGCACCCACTCCCCTCCTGCCAATGGGGGCAGCCCCCCTCCAAGGCCTTGGAGGCCCCCTCCCCTAGGGACTTCCTTTGCAGGGAACCAGGGCCCCCGGCCCCCCAGTCTCCAAGGCAAGATTCTCTCTTCTCACTCCCAGCACTCCACCCCCTTGTTCATCAGAACGCCTATCCCCATGCCCCCCCCCGCCCTTCCCCTTGGCAAGCAGCCCCACCCCCTGGCACCAGAAACCACCACCCCCCCCGCCAGCTCCTGCAACCCCAAGGGAGGAGGAGGGCTTCTTCCAAATTCCCAGCGGGGGGTGGGGGGGAGTCTGAGGCTAATTCGAGCTGGACCAGCATCTATGAGGAAAGCAGCACCATTCCCCCCTCCCCTCCCCCCACCATTTGTGTCACTTCAAGTCAGAACTAAACACCTTTGAAACTCCCCCCCCATACACACATCACACTGAAACTCTTGCTGTGGGGGGGGCTGTCATAGAAATCTCACAGCCTCAGCACGTCCCCTGTCCCCCGCCTCAATGCAGCTCATTCAGCTCCAGAGCACCAGGAGATTTCCTCTTTGGCCCCCTCCTCTTCTTCCTTCTCAGGAGCTCTGAGACAGAGGGCCAAAAGGCACCCTCTCCCCCACCCCAGTGTTTCTGGGTTTGGAAGTCAGGAAACATTCCCAGGATGAAGCCAGGTTTTGAACTCAGAGCCCAGGCAGGCCCTTGGGCCAATCTAGATGACTCAGGGAGTCCTAAACCTGACCCTGAAGGAGAGAGCAGGTGGAAGGGAGAGGCTACTTACCCCAGCCAGGAGGAAGGGGGCCGAGCGGGTCATTGTCGGAGGGGGCACCCGAAGACTAGAGGAGGCAAAGACAACCAGCATGGTGGTTACGAGCGGGCTCAGAGTGCCAGCTGCAGAGAGAGCAAAGCCCAGCGCTGAAGGTGGGTGAGTTGGGGCAGGGGCCCAGCGCTGGAGAGGAGAGGCCAGGCTGCTGCCCTGTGCTGGCCCTGGGGACTGAGAGCCCCACGCTGCTGCTGCCACTATCCCACGTCCAACCTCCTCCTCCAAGAACCACACACAAGAGGGGAAAAGTCTCGCAGGCTTTTCCAATGAAATCATTCCCACAAGCCTTGTCCACGCCCAGTGCTTCCTGGCTCGGCCGGGGGGCCGCCTGCCTCCCCCTCCCCCTTCCCAGCAGCAGCAGCAGCAGGCCGTGAAGCCCAGGCAGCCGGTGTGATCTCTCTCTCTCTCTCTCTCTCGTGCACGGCAGACTGAGGGCACATTCATGCCGCACAGACAGGCGTTTCCCCCCAGCCCCCCACCGGTCCCGTACAAAGCACCTTTATCCAGCCCAGGCAGCCCAGGCCCAGCCGGGGGACACACTTGGCGGGGGAGGGGGGGGCGGCTCTTCAGCAGCAGCACAGCTTGCGGGGGGGGGGGTCCTCTGTTGAAGGCACCGCAGAGGGAAGGGGCCAGGACTTGAGAGGCCCAAAGCCTCCCTGTGGCTCCAGGGGAAAACAGGAGGACTCCTCCTCCCCACCCCCCACAAGGTGCGTTTGGCCACCAGCTGCACTGCCCCCCCCCGTGAGAATGCTGGTTCTGGCCACACCAGAGCTGCCCCTCTGGCAAAGAGAACGGCTTGCGAACCCTCCGCTCTGAAGGCAGAGAAGAATTTGGGAACTTTCTCTGAAGTTCTCCCAGGGGCAGGGGGAAACACACTGCCAAGGCCGGCCCGGTGCCCCTGGAGCCTGCAGCCTGGGGAGAGAGATCGCAGATGGAAGCGGGCTGGGGGGGTGGAGAAGCAGCCAGTTAATGTGCCCCCCTCCCCTGAGAGCCCGGCGGGGTCCACCAGCATCAGGACGCTTCAGCAACCTCCAAAGCATGTCAGAAACTCAAATCCATCCATGGGACCCCGGCCCAGTCCTCAGGTACTGCTGTCCAAATCCTCAGGCACTTCCAGGGTGGCAATTCTCTTCCCGTCTGCCCTACTTTACAGGGTTGTGGTTGGGACAAAACGACAAAATGGGGGGTGGGGGGAAGCTGCCCGCAAGACCTTCAGCAGCTTTGAGGATAAGCCAGATAAAAACAACCACCACAGCACCCACACCCACACACCCCGCATTCATCACAAAAGGCACTCTTCAGGGGGTCATCTGTGGAAGCAGCCTTGGATGGGGGGGGGGGCAGTTGTGCAGAGGCCAGGCTCTCCCTCCCCCACCCCTGGAGCTGAGTGCCTCACGGGGGAGTCTTCTCTCCTGCTTCCGCTGGAATCAGGCCCCCCAACCCAGGGGCTTCTGTTTCAGCCCTCCTCCCCCCATGCAGGATGAGAGGGAGGGAGGGAGTCACAAAAGCCCTGCTGCAGCGCCCCTCCCTCACCTGGTAGAGGAACCTCTGGCTGAACTGCTGCATGGCCCCCTGGAGCTGGCTGCGCTGGCTCTGCCACTGTTGGTAGTTGCGCACGTACTCCGCGGTGGGGCGCTGCCAGGTGGTGGTGCGGGTGTTGTGGTCCACGTAGTAGCGCCTGCCCCGCGGATCCACCCGCTTCTCCCACCTGCACGGGGAAGAGAGGAGGACTGACCTCTCAGGCCTCAGGAGGGTCAGGCCTCGGCTGCTGGGCTTCTCTCCCTGCTCCTTGCAGCTTCTTCCCCCCTCCCCAGGGCAAGGCGGGTCAGAGGGCAGCCTCCTCGTGCTGCTTGGAATCTCCTGGAGCCCCAGAAACGCTCCTTCCCTGGCGGAGCCACCTACCCTGGGGGAAGGGGCCGCTCCCACGTGGTGGTCTTGGTGTTGTGGTCCACGTAATATACTCTCCCGTTCGGCAGCTCCCGCTGCTCCCACCTGAAGGAAAGAGGGGGGCAGTAAGCAGGGAGGGAGACTCTGGCACGGGCTCCACGTGCAACCTTTGCCACGACAGACACCTCGGGCCTAGCACTTTCTAGGACACAGAAATGGCTTCTGGCTCTTCCTGAACCCCCCAAGAGCCCTGTAAGGTAAGCACAGCCCCCCCCCCCCCAGCCGCCAGGCAAGCTTGTTCAGGGAGCAAAGACTCCAGGCCAGAACTCTCCCTGTCCTACTGTGCCGTTTCCAAGCAGGTTCACTGGGAGTTTGGGACCCCCAGCAGTCCCATTCAGGCCAGAAGCTATCAGAAGCGCAACCTCTGCTCAGCAGTGTGTGTGGGGGGGGGGGTGCGCACGCACACTTATTTTGCTTCAGCCAGCCAAAGAAAGAGGGCAAGACCAGGAGCAGTGGGGGTCTGGATTGGGCATCTCCAAGCTCTCACGGGGATTTCAAGCCCCTAAGGACTAGAAGCTTACTTTATTTTTTAAAACGTCTGAACACATATTCCCCGGTGCTGAATTCCTTGTGCCCCCCTCTAAGCCCTCCCTGCCCTCCTCCTGCCAGGGGCACGAGGCGGCTGCCAGCAAAACAGCAGCACGGAGGGAACCTTGCCGGCCAAGTGAGACGCCCGCCTTGACGTAAGGAACCGCAGCCCGCGCCGGCTGCCAGAGAGCATAATGCACTTCTTTGTGTGTGCGAGACGAGGCGCGAACTGGTGTACGCATGCTGCTGCTGCCGTGTTAATGAGGGCCGCCGCTGTCCTCGGTGCACAGCCCGCCGCTGATAGGAACCAGATGCAGGAGGAGGAGGCTGCTTTGCCCCCCTCCCGGCCCAGAGGGACCCATGGCTGGCTGCTGCTGAGGGTGTCGCGGGGGGGGCAAGTCTCTCCCAGGAGCCTGGATTCAGCTCCCCTTTCCCAGCCACTCCAACCCTGGGGGGAGGCTGAGGGCAGGCGGCAGGGCGGGAGAGCCAGGAGAACACTGCCAGCGACCCCCCACCACACCCCACCCCACAAACACAAAGCAAGCACTTTGTGCCCACTGAAAGAGAATGTGGCAAAACTGAAGTGGGGGGAGGAGTGGCTGAGCACCACCCCCCTGCCATAAAGAAGAGGTGGAGGAGGAGGGGGAGTGCGGCTGCCACGATCCACACACACGCCAGCCCCGGGGTGGGGGGAGAGGGTGGCTCCTTGCTCCATGCTGGGGCTGTGGAGTGGGAGCGGCCACTGGGCGCCCCCAGCCCTGAAGTGGGAGGGAAGGAGGGAGGCTTCCAGTGCCTCACCCACCTCCTGCTCCTCCCAGCCATCGGAGGTGGCCCCCCTCTGCACCCCAGGCAGAGTTCGGGAGGGAGAGGAAGCTGAGGGCGGGGGTGGGGAGCCGACCTCGCAGGGCTGTTGTTGTGAGGGGAAAATGAAGAAGGGGAGAGCCATCCTCTCGACTGTTTGGGGGTCCCATTGGGAAGGAGCGTGAGATGCGAGGCCGGGAGGCCCTCAGAGACCAGCAAGGGCTCGGGAAGAGAAGCCTTCAAGAGGCCACGCTCCCTTCAGCAGAAGCACCCAGTATCCGACCAAGAGAGCACCGACCCTTGAACGCTCCCCCCCCCCAATCACTGTGGTCTCTGAAGGGGCTGCTGGACTCAACATCTGGCAGCCCCCCCCACCCCCCGCTGACCAGTCTTCAGAACCCAGTCCCAAAACCTGGCCTCAGGGAACCCCTGGCCACACAGACCTGGCACGACTCAGGATGGGGAGGGGGCAGGTGGGAGCCCTTGCTGAGGAGAGCGGGGGAGGGAGCTTTGGGAATCACCCTCCTTCGGGGGAAAACTCTGCCCCTGAGGTGCTTCTGAGGGTCCGGAGTGCTCCACACACCTCTTTTCATCCTGACAGCAGCCCTATGTGGGGGGGAGCTGCCCTCCTGCCAGTGGGGTGAAGGCTGGGGGTGGGACTCCTCAGAGGGTCCCCAGAGGGGGTGCCATGGCAGAGGCCCTCTTTGGTTTGATGGCTTCTTCGCTGTCAGCCTTTTTCCCCAGAAGACAGGGCCACAGCCATTTGCCCTCTACACTCAAAGCGCACTCCTGAGGTCACCCTTGGGGACTCCACCTTCGAAGGGAGGCAGCCCACCCCGCTGGGACCCACTTACCCCGAGGGCAGCGTCTCCAGGGCCTGCACTGCCGGGGGGGACACCTTGGGCCCCAGAGGTGGGGGCCGGCTCCTCTGGTGCGGCAGGGTCGCAAGCAGGGCTCGGATCGGGGCCCACCGGCTGCTCCTCTTCAGCTTCGGGGGGGGGGACTGGCAGACTCTCCACTCGCTACAATACAGAGCAGGGCAGTTAGGGTGGGGCAGCCCCGAGGTCCACAGCAGCCTCCAGACCCCTCCTCTTCCCCGCCCCCCGGGCTGGCTGTGGGTCAGAGGCTTCCCGTGACAATATCTGCCTGCTCAATTCAACAGGCAGAGCGGCTCCCCCCCTCCAAAGGCAGCCTGGGTGCTGAAGCGGTGAGAGGGGCCGGGAGCTGCCTGACTTCCAAGGCAGGGAAGGGGTCTGGTCTCTCTTGCACGAGGCTCCCCCGGGGTGGTACCTGTGCCATTCACTGTGCCAGCCTGGCTCTTGTCCGGCTGTGAGTGTCCAGCTCTGGGGCTCTGTCCCTCATTCGCCAGGCTCTGCCCGGTCCCTCCAGCGACATGTCTGGGGCCCCTGCACAGGAAAGAGATGAGCGCTCACATGGGAGGCGGGGGGGAGCTCAGGCCAGGAGCTCACAGGAAACCTGAAAGATGCTACCCTGGCCTCGAGAGCCTCCATCAACGCCCCCCTTCCCCGGCAGTCTGCAAAAATGTGATCAAGTGGTTAGAGCATCAGGTTAGGATCTGGAAAACCAGGTTCAAATTTCCATGAGCTACAGAAGCTTGCTGGTTGACCCTAGACCAGTTGCGTACTCTCGGCCTCACAGGGTTACCTCACAGGGTTCTTTTGAGGATTAAAAGGAGAGGAGAATACTGCAAGGTCCGTTGGTTCCCCATTGGGGAGAAAGGGGGGGGGGGAGAAATGAGGTCCACAAGGCCATGCTCCTTTTGCATCACTTATGCAGATGTTTCAAAATGGGGGGGGGGCACACCAAAGCTCTGCCCAGCCCTCCTCTCCAACTTCTGAGGTTTCCTTAGATGTTGGGCTAGAGAATGCCAGGAAGAGCCAAGTCAGACGTGGAGCTCTGCCCCCAGCGCCCAGCCCAGCCTTTGCACAGAGCACGGATGGATGGTGTGTGTCGAATCCGCACAGCCCTGCAGGGGAGGGGGGAGCTACACCCACACGCCTGGCGACACAACCAGGAACTGCCCACGCGGCGTCTGTTTTCACACAGCCAGACAACACTGGCAACGTAGGAAAATAAGGGCCCTCAGCCCTGCAGGAGCATGCCCGATGCAAGCAGCATCCTTTCTGGCTCAGAATCCACAGAGGAGACACATCTGGGGCTGGGCGAGAGGAAGCCACAAGCCGCCCGTCCCTCCTGGGGGATAAACAAGGCCTGAGCCTCCTTGAGGGGTTTTTTTAGAAACCCAAACAGGCTGTTTCCAAAGCGCTGCTCCGAGCGACCGCCGAGCCGGCTGAAATTAGCCTGCCTGCCTTCCTACTTGGGGCTCCGGACTTGGCGCTGCCTTTTAATAGCTGTGTGGAAAGAAACCCAGCGTGGTCACATGTCGGAGACCGTGCCGAAGAGCTGCTTAAAATAGGAGCAGGGGGAGAGGTGGATCAGTGGGAACTGGCTCTGGGAGAAGACGGGGAGGCCAGCTCAGCTCAGCCCTGGCCCAGGAAGGACAGCCTCCCCAGCCCCAAAAGAGCCCCGCTGGCTCTACAACCAGGGCTCGGGGGAGCCATGCCTTCTGGGCAGGCCACAGGGGAAGGTGAGGGAGAGGGCCTGCCAGGATGGGCCTCTCCAAAGCGGCAAGGCAGCCCGGAAGATCAGAGGCCAGCAGAGCTCCCTGCCCTCCAGACTCCTTGAGGAGGCCTCTGCCTCGGTTTCCCTAGAGGGACCCCAGCAACAAGGCTGGGCAGCAGTTTGCAGAGGGCGGGTCACCCCCACAGAGAGAGGGAGGGGGCAGCACCCTGTGCCACACAGCTGAGAAATTCCTCCCCTCTGTGAGAAAAGGCAGGGGGGGGAGAGGGAGCCAAGCTGTGAATGCTTTTGTCTCAAGGAGAACAGCAGCCACACTGCCCTTCTCCTCCCCACCAACTCAGAACCCTTTTCCTTGCAGAAACTGTTGTCCAGAGCTGGAGGGAAGCCCCCCCTCCCTCCCTAGGGCCACAAACTGCGGCTGCCAGAAATGGAACCGCCCTGACCTGTGACAGTCTATCTTCAAGCAGCTGACATGACAACGAGAGGAAAGACATCTCTGGGCTGCCCTTTCCCCCTGCTGCCTCACTGCTCAGGGACAGAATTCCAACCTGGGCAGAGCAGGGCCCAACCCTGGCCGCACAAGCCTTCCCAAAGAGCCCCCCCTCCCCCACACAGAAGCCGCCTCCCCAAGGTGTTTTCTTCCCTGGGGAATTTTGCACCTCCCTGCCAAAGCGCTCGTGCCTCATCTCTCCCCACCAGAGAGCTCCCCCCTCCTCCCTTGAGGGGCTGCCAGTGGGGCGGGGGGGGGAAGGAGCTGAACGGATGGCCAGGGCCCATGAGATGCCCGTGGGTGCCAGCTGGCTAGCCCTGCCCTGCCCTTGCATGGCACCCATGAATCTCCCCCCCGACCCCCTCCCAGTCTGTGATGTTGGGGGGCTCCTCTCCAGCGCCTCGGCCTTGACAGGCCGAAGGGCCTCCTCTGAAACTGGGCCGCGCCCGGCAGCCGCCAAGCTTTGTGTGGGTCTCTGGGCATCTCGGAGGAACAGAATTAGCAGAGTTGTCATTTTTTGAAAAGTCAACTTCACCCTGGGGACTTTAAAGAAGTTCCGAAAACTGCAAGCAGCCCCGGGGTGAAGGCAGCTTTTTCACGGGGGGAGAGTGAGGCTGAGCAGAGCTTCCCAAGGCGGATTCATGGAGACGGGAGGCTCCAATCCTGCAGAAGCAAGTGGTGCAGGAGGCAGTCTGGACAAGCACACCACGAAGGCAGCCAAATGCCCTCCACTCACTCAGCCCTTCGGCCCATCAAGGTCAGAGGCGTCTAAGCCTGGCACCAGCTCTTCGGAGTCTCAGGCAGAGGCCTTTCCCGCCACCTCCTGCCCGGTCCCTTCTGCAAAAGGTGCCCCTGTCAGGAGGGCAAGGAGCACAACTTGCAATTAGGGGTTTCGGTTATGAGCGGAAAGGTACTGGCTGGGTATAAGGGAAAAAGCTGCAGCCAGAGATGTTCAGCGGTGGAATGAACTGCCTCAGGAGGTGGGGAGCTCCCCCCCCATACTGGCAGTCTTCAAGCAGCGGCTGGATGAACCCTGGTCAGGGATGCTCGAGGCTGATCCTGCATGGAGCTGGGGGTTGGACTAGATGGCCTCTAGGGACGCTTCCCACTCTGTGACTCTAACTGGAGATGCCGCCAGTGACTGAACCTGGGACCTCTGGCATGCCGAGCAGAGCCTCTGCCTCTGAGCCACGGCTCCATCTGTATGACGCTCCCTGGGACAGGAAGGCGAGGCCGGAATATGGAAGCCTGAGGCAGATGGCTACAAGAGGCAGCAGCTTCAAGCCCGGAGCGCTGCAAAGGGGGCCCAGGAAGCCACGCAGGGGCTCAGAGAAAAGCCAGCCAAAGATGGAGGGGGAGAGGCAGCCCCGACAGGAGTGGGGCTCTTCCCGCTCTGGATCCCTTACCTGGCCCTGTTCCCCAAGCCGCTGGTGCGAGGGGTCTGGCTCCGGCCCTCTGGCGAGGAGGAAGCCACGCCCCCCGGAGGCTCCCTGTCGCTTGGTGGGCACCCTGGAGGAACGAGGCGGAGACACGGTCAGGAGGAGATGCAGGGAGGCCAGCAGCCCCCGCCCCAGAGAAGGGCCGAAGAGCACTGGGAGCACCTTGGATCCAGCCCCCTTCTGCCCTCCCGGCCTGGCACGGGGAACTCACCCTCTGCCACGAGGCTGCCATTGGGCACGCTGCACCCCTCGATGGCAGGCCCCTCCAGGAAGACGGCCACCTCCCCTCCGGAGACCAGGCTGCCTTTCTGCTCCATTTGCAGGGCCAGGCCCAGCGGCTTGTTCCCCCCTGCAAGGGTCAGAGTGCGAGGAGAGGAAGGTCACACATGGCCCCAAAAAGCAGGGCTGCAGGGGCTGACTGCCTCTCCCGGGACAGCTGGCCCGCTGGGAGAAGGGCTTGGGTTCCAGCCCTGACACACACACACACACACACACTCCCATGAGCTGGCTGGAGCCATCCTGGAGCCGACGGGTGGCCCCCACATTGGGGGGGGGCGCAGAATGGCCCCTCAGCAGCTGGCTCCCATAGGGCTGCTGTCATCGAGAGGCAGAGTCTCTTCTCAGCCAAGCTGAACCTGAGCAGCCCCTCGGGGCCCAGCAGCCCTGGACTGGAGGGCAAGGGAGCAGGGTGCAAATCCTGCTCCACACAAGGACCTCCTATGGTGGCCTGCAAGCCCCCCCCCCCATCTGCTTGAGGTGAAACAGTCATGCTCATAAGAACCCCTGCCTTTCCCTGGACAAGCACCCGAGGTGGAGAACTCAGCTGCAGAAGGAACTCCAGACTGGCTGCTCTGGCCTGGGCAAGCGCCAGCATCCCAAGAGAGCCCCCACCTGAAGGGGTCTGCAGGCCACCGGGGCCCGCTTGGGGAGGCCCCACAGACCATGCGGCCCGCCCTCAAAGCCCCCACGCCAGAGCCAGGCACGCTCCTCCGGCTCTCCGCCTGCCGCTTGCCCAGCGCTCCTTCAGGCCGCGGCTGCTGCTGCTGCGGGCCACACAAGCCCTCTTTGTCCCCAGCCAAGAAAAAGGTGTTGTGTGTGTTTCCAAGCCAGGCGAGGGAGCGGCCTTTGCCCTCCCCCCCACTTCCCTTAAGAAAATAAACACTCGGGAGCCCCTCTGCCCACGGCCCTGCCCAGGCGCCCGCACAAAGGCCCCGTGTGTCCACCAGCCGCCTGTTCTGCTTCGGGGAAGGGGCAGCCTCTGCCCTGAAAGAGCCCTCAGTGCCGCCCCCCTCCCTCCCTCCCTCGGTGCAGCACAGGGAACTCCCAGCCGGGCCAGGAGGTGGATCCGCCGTCTCCCCCACTCAGCCCTCTCCAGGCAAGAGACAGGCTGCCCGGCTGCACAGCCAAAGGGACAGGGAAGAACCTCAAAGTGAGGGAGAGGCAGCTGGCAGCTCTCGCAGGAAGAGAGGCCAGGCATGGGGGGCTGCAGCAAGACCCCCCGTCAGCTTCCCTTCTGAGTCCCAGAGTTGCAGCTCCCTGGCTGGGGCAGGGCACCCCGGGCCTGCCATCCTGCCTTGCGGGAAGAGCCGCCTGGGCCTCTGGCTTCCCCCCATGCAGGGAGCCAAGGAGCACCCAGGCACAGGCCAGCCAGGACTTCCACCTGCAGGCCTCCCAGAGGAACAGAAAACCAGCCTCTGGGGGGGGGGCTCTTCTGCCCCTGACTTCCCCATGGAAACAGAGAGGGGGGGGGGTCCTGACCGTTGCAACCCCACGGTGCCTGCAAGCTCCCACTGCGGGGCGGGGGATTGGGGGGCCTTGAGGAAAAGGGCTCCTGGAGAAGGTGAAGGAGGCCAGAAAAGGAGGCCTCCAAGCTGAAGGGCTCCAAGACGCTCCGGGGGAGCCACACTTTCTGGCCACGAGGCAAGGACACTGCTGAGGGAAAGACCACCTGCTCAGCCCCACCACAGCCCGGCCTCCAAGGGGGGGGGGGCCTCCAAAGCAGCAATGCAGCCTGGAGGCCCAGGGGATCCAGAAGAAGAAAAAGAAGATATTGGAGTTATATCCCACCCTCCACTCTGAATTTCAGCGTCTCAGAGCAGCTCACAATCTCCTTTATCTTCCTCCCCGACAACAGACACCCTATGAGGTGGGTGGGGCTGAGAGAGCTCTGACAGATGCCGCCCCTTCAAGGACAACTCCTGAGAGAGCTATGGCTGACCCAAGGCCATTCCAGCAGGTGCAAGTGGAGGAGCGGGGAATCAAACCCGGTTCTCCCAGATAAGAAGATAATGATGATATTGGATTTATATCCCACCCTCCACTCTGAATCTCAGAGTGGCTTATAATCGCCTGTATCTTCTTCCGCCACAACAGACACCCTATGAGGTGGGTGGGGCTGAGAGGGCTCTCACAGCAGCTGCCCTTTCAAGGACAACCTCTGCTAGAGCTCTGGCTGACCCAAGGCCATTCCAGCAGCTGCAAGTGGAGGAGTGGGGAATCAGACCCGGTTCTCCCAGATAAGAGTCAGCACACTTCACCACCACACCAACCTGGCAGGGGCTGGGAGAGGCCACTGAACAGAACAGGGCCAGTGAGGGCAGCCCAAGCATGGGCTAGAAGCCCCCCCAGGTGCCCCCAAGGTCCCAGGGAAGGGCCAGTGCTCAGAGGCAGCCACACCAAGGGCTTTCTGCAGAGCTCCTCAAAGGCCTCCAGCTTTACTGCTCCTGGCAAGCCATCGATGCTGCAGAGGTTTCCCCCACCAGGAAACTGCAGACTCTCCAGGGTGGTTTGATGGACTGCAGCACAGCCTATCCCCCTGGGTGGTGGGAAGGAAGGGAGAGCCATCCTGGAGGGCGGTGCCGGGAGGGGCAGGGGAGGGGAGGGATGCTGCTTCGCCAGCCAGCCTCTCCTGCTGCCTTGCACCGAGCCCAGCAGCCCGAGGGGACCTGCTGCTGCCTTCCAAGGTGGGCCGAGGCTCCAACCTGGCTTCAGCTGCCGCTCCCTGGGACGCCCCTAACTCCCCGCATGGGACCAGGGCTGAATGCTTCGCAGCTGCAGCAGCTCAGCCCAGGGCACAGCAGCCAAAGAGGGAGCCGTCCTCGGCTTTGGCGGGAACTGGGGGAAGGAAGGCTGCCTGAACAAGAGCCCCTTGCAACTTGAGAAGGGGGGGGCAGGGGGCTGGGTTGCAGCAGGAGCAGGCAGAGAAGAGCTGCCTCATTCCTCCCCCCCCCCTCATGAGTGTGGTCAGGCTTGGGGTTTGGGTGAGGCCCCCTCCCTCTCCCCAGTGGCCTCCTTTGCCGCTTTCCCGCCAGCAGGGACAGGAAGAGGGCCCTGCTGCTCCTCCCCCCCCCCCCTGCAAGACCTACACTCGGCTCCCCTCCAGGCAGGCCCAGGAACAAAGGGCCCCTTTCTCGGGCAGAGCCGCAAATGAGGTGTCTGACAGGGGCGCCTCCTCCAGACAAGCGGGGAGCTGACTGCCTCCCATTCAGGGCCTTTTGCTTTGCCTCCCCACCCCCCCAATCTAGCACCGTGGGGCAGCCCTGGCAAAGCATGGAGGAGGAGGAGAGACTCGGGTTAGAATCCACCCCTGGCTTGGGGGCTGCACAGCCCATGGCAGAAGCTGCTCTAGCAGCCCCCTCAGGCCACGGGGCCCAGAAGCCCACCCCCACGAAGGCCTCTGCACTGCCCCCCTCCCCCCCACGGGCCTCTCAGGCAGGCCACCGACACAGCTGCTCACCTGGGGCCTTGGTGCAAGCACAGACCCATTCGGATGGGGAGACAAGTGCCCCCGGCTGAGGCAGCCCCCCCCCCGGCTCTTGTCAGGGCTTCCAGGCAGAGAGAAGCAGGGAATGGGCGGCTGTCCCACACACACCCCTGCCCCCCCCCCCCCCGCTGCATCTCCCAGCAGAGCCCCAAAGGCAAGTCCTGGCCAGGCACCCCATGGGCTCCGCAGAGAGGCTGCAGCCAGAGCCAGGGAAAATTCCGTCCTTCAGGGGCTCCAGCCAAGCCTTTTCCATTGGCTCCCTCCACTGCCCTGGGCCTCCTCAAAGACTCCTTGTGTCCGCGCACAGAACAGCGCTCAGGGAGGCAGCCGGGTGGGGCAGGACCCCTCCCCTCCACAGGCAGCCTCTGCAGTGATACCTCCCCCCCCCGCCAGCCTAGGCTGCCTCCTGCTCTAAGGCCCCCCCGCCACTTCCTTCCCCCCATCTCTGCACCAAGGGCCCTGAGGTCCAGCTCCAAGGGGCAGGGGACTCGACGCCAGCAGGCCTCCCCCATAAGCAGCGGGACTCTGCCCTGGGAAGTGAAAGGCCCTTGCTGAGAGACCACCCCCCCCCACCGCCTCCAGCCCCCTGAACAGCAGCGGCAGCTACCAGGGGGCCACGCTTGTGACCACGAGGGGCAGCAGCCAGCCAGGGGCTCTCTCCCTCCAGAGCACACCGGCAGCCCTGAGCGCCCGACAGGCCGCCCAGCCGCTCACAATGAGGCCTTGTTCCCTCTGGAGGCCACGGGCCACTCCCACCAGGCAGGCAGAGCAGGGGAGCCAAGGCCCAAGAAGAGGGCGTACCTTTCCCCTTGCGCTGCTGCTGCTGCAGGCTGGAGAGGCTGACGGAGGCCGTGCCAAGCAGCTCATTCCGGAGGGTGTGGCAGCTCCACAGCTTCACGTCGAGGTGGCTCTGGGCCGTGACGTTCCTGGAGACGGGCAGAGAAGAGGCCAGGCAGGTGACGCCACAGCCAAGCAGAGAAGATGGGAGGCGGCAGTGGCCCGCTAGGCGCTTCCCCGGGTTTGTGCCTGGCTCAAGAATTCACAGACCTACACATGGCTCCTTGGAAGTGCCACTTTTCCTCCTAAGGGGGCTGACCAGTCCTTGAGGCTCTGTTGGGTTGCCCTCCCCAACTGGCACAGACGCCTCCACCACACCTCCCAAGCTCTGCGGCCCTGCCCCCCCCCCACCTGCAACCTTTCCCCTCTCACCTCCTCCACTGCACCCACCTGTGACCTTTGCCCCTTGAACTGCACCACCTTTAGCCATCCAGTGGTTCCCTGCTCCCTGCAGCAGCTGCTGGAGCCTGGAACTGCCTCCTGGAACCCCAGCCTCACATCGCCTCGACCTCCCCTTGCTCAAAACCCACCTCCTCTGTGCAGCCTCAGCGCATGTCGCTCCAAGGGCACAGGCATCCTGCCCATGCTGCCCCCCTCCCCCTCCCTCATGACCTGCCCTGCCACCATGAGCCATGCCAATAGGGGGCTCTGACAATATCTTATGCCCCCCTGCCAGGCCTGGGATAATGCCCACACTTCAGCCTGCCTGCAGAATATTCCCCTTCTCCACAGCTGCACCCACTCTGGCCAGGCCGAGTCCACAAGGGAGACCAGAGCTGCTTCCCCGCCCCCCCGCCCCCGCCCTTGCAGGTCCTTACAGCATGAGGCTTTCGTTCCAGAGCACCTCGGAGCTCCCAATCCGTTTCCCCGTTTTCTTGGTCTCACTGCTGAGCCCATCGGCTGCCACCTCCACAAAGAAGTTGACCCGAGACTGGCGGCCATGCACCTTGGGCTTTGCCGACACCACTGGGAAGAGGAAGTGCACAACTCAGGGGCTGGGCCATCCCTCTGGCATCCGTGCAGCACTTGGGAGAGGGCCAGGAATGATGCCATTTCCACCCGAAGGGCCTCTGCTTCCTGAGGAGGCTCCAGCCCTTGTACCAGCCCAAGGCTCCACGGGCCCCGAGCACTCGGGCCTGATAAACTGAAGCCGCCATGCACAAGGCTGGGAAGTGGAGTGTTGCACCATTGCCTAGACACCGGCCAAGTCTTCCATCTCAGAAGCTGAACCAGGAAAGGCTCCTATTTGGGGACCAGGAACCAGCCCAGCTGGGAACTCCAAAGGCAGAGCTGATGCTGTTTGGTCAACCGAAAGGAGACCCGACCCCCCCCTTCCAACATACACACACACGTCCAAGAATAAAGTAAGAGTCCAGCAGCACCTTTAAGACCAACAAAGTTTTATTCAGCTTTTGTACACATGCACACTTCATCAGACAATGGAACGGGGTACAGTAAGCAGAGCTTCTTATAGCTGGTGGGCAGTGGTTAAGCAAGCAAAGTGGTACAAAGTTAGAATCCAAGGGCAAAATAGTGAAATGAACAAACTGAAAGAACGTTTGGTCTGGAGAGGTTTTGCGTGGGGAACCAATAAATCAGCAACATGTCAGGATGGGAGAATGATGGTGAGAGTGTCATAAGGCAATAAAAGCTGTCTGCTAACTGCTCTATTGCTTGCAAGGCTGAGTTTGCATTTTTAACCACTGCCTTCCAGCTATGAGTAGTTCTGCTCACTGCACCGCGTTCCATGGTCTGATGAAGTGTGCGCGACACGGAAACTTATCTTCTGAATCAAACTTGGCTGGTCTTCAAGGTGCTGCTGGCCTCCTGCTTCTGTTCTACCGCTTCGGACCCACAGGGCTGCCCGCCTGGATCTCTCCCATAAGCCCAAGTGGCGGGAGCCCCCTGGTGGTGGACAGTGTGCACTGCTGCCCACAAGCAAAAGGGCCTCCCCAGCAGCTGCCCCACCACTGGAGGTGCAGAAGGGTCAAGTAGGAGCCCAGCAGCGGGATCTCCACCACCAGCAGGAGTGCCCTCCCAACAGAGGAATCAGGATTCAGCCGGGTGGTGGGAGGAGAACAGCCTTGCTGGCAAGTGAGGTGTTTCTTGCTGGTTCATAGTGAGCCAGGAAACGAAATGCTCCCTCCATGTTGTAGCTATGCGGAGGGAGCAGAAGGTGGCTGAGAAGTCGGCCTGCTTCTGACACGGACTCCAAAGCTGCCCCATTCAGCCAGGGTTCGAGGTGCCCCAAGTCAGGGGCAGACGGCTGGCAACCTGCGCCTCACCTGCCCAGCAAAGTGACAAACGCAGCCCGCTTCTTCTCTTGCCACCCCTCCAACCTGCCAGCTACCTGCAGGCCACCCTCACAAGCCCCACCCGTCAAGAGGAAGGCCAGCCACTGGCCCTTCTGCAGGCTTCTCCCCTCTTCTTCTGGCACAGCAGGATGGGATGCCTTGGACAGCAACTTTAGCTGCTCTGGAGTGAAACCAAAGTGAAGCAAGCAGGCTTGCGTATACTGAACCTGTGGCGTTGTGGTTGGGGGAGGAGGCATAACCCAGCAGCACATTCCCCTACCCAAGCCCAGAGGGTTACCCCTTGAGGGCTCACCTTTTACAGTAAGTAGAGACTTCTCTCCCGGTGCAGCCGCAGAGGCCATTTCATCATTGGGAGCCTAAGACACACAGACTGGCAGCATTAGGTGGTTGGCAGGGAGAACTCAACACACCTGGAGCATCAGCACCAGGAGAAGACTTACGAAGAAGGTGACCCTGCACTGCAACGTGAGCTTTGCTCCTCATCCACAAGGGCCTGGCCCCTCTTGCTACACCCAGGACACAGGCAAACATGCAAGAAGCTGCTCTAGACTGGATCAGCCCCTTGATCTGTCCCTTGGCAGTGGCTCTCCAGGGTCTTAGGCTGAGGTCTTTCACCTCACCCACTGCCTGGTGCTTTCAAGCTGGAGATGCTTCCAGGGGTCACACTTGGGATCTTCTGCATGCAAAACAGAGGCTCTATCACTGAGCCACGGCCCCTCACCCAAGTGCGAGCATGCACACGAACACACAAAGCTGCCTTCTACTGAATCAGAGCCTATCAAGATCAGCATTGGCTATCCAGCCTGGCAGTGGTTCTCCAGGGTCTCGAGCAGAGAAAGGTCTTTGACATTGTCTACTGCCAGTCCTTTCAACTGGAAATGCTGCCAGGGATTGAAGTTGGCACCTTTTGCATGCCAAACAGATGCTCTGCTACGGACTCATCCCAGGCACCATCGAAAGCCCCCGATGCAGCCCAGACGCCCTGATTCAAGGCCTTAAACAAATCTTGGGGTTTTAACTCGTGCAGAGGGCACAACCCTAAACGAAGCAACAGCTCTGTAGGGAGAAAAGACTTCCCGCAGAGGTCCAGCAAAGCAGTTTCCCTTCACTGTGCAAGATGACACATGGAAGGAGCAAAGACCTGGTGGCCACGCAGCTCAGCAAACATTAACTAAACAAGGAAGCTTTGCCCTTGGCTCATCACAGCCAAAGATTCCAGAGGGCGAAGCAAAACTCTCCTCGGTGCGCAAAGCCAGTCAAGGAGGGGAGCAGAAGCCACTGCCCCCCCACTCTCGCATGCACTGCAGCCCAGGTGGGCAGGGAGGGAGAGAGAGAGTGGCCTGGCAGAGCGCCCTGTGCTGGGGGCACCGAGTCTGGCAAGAGCCCAGCCTACTGGGGAGTAGATCCCTGCCCAGCCCCTCCTTGCTGCTCTTTCCCCAGCTGGGCACCCGTCAGGGTGAAGCCCAACAAAGGGCTGCAGTGGGAGAGCTCTGGAAAGGCTAGGGTTGCCAAGTCCAATTCAAGAGATATTTGGGGACTTTGGGGGTGCAGCCAGGAGAAAGGTTGTGGCAAACAGAGCTTAACTCCAAAGGGAGTTCTGACTGTCACATCTAAAGGGACCGCACACCTTTTAAATGCCTTCCCTCCACTGGAAATAATGAAGGATAGGGGCACCTTCTTCGGGGATTCATAGAATTGGACCCCCTGATCCAATCCTTTTGAAACTTGGAAGGTGGTTTGGGGAGACGCACTGGATGCTATGCTGAAAATCTGGTGCTGCTGCCTCAAAAAACAGCTGCCCAGATACCTGCAGATCAATTCTCCATTATACCCTATGGGACTCGGGCTCCATAGGGAAAAGCGGAGTGCCCAGCAGACCTTTCCCTCCCCCCCCCCCCCCCCGCCGCCGCTTTCTGACAAGCCTGAAGCAGGGGAGAGCCTCCAAGCCGGGGGATCTCCTGCCCCCACCTGGGGATTGGCAGCCCGAGGAGAGGCGGCCCCCCAAGGAGAGGGGCGCCAAGAGGCCCAGGCTGCACGGTGGTCCGGTTTCCAAGCCCCGCAAGGAAGGCTCCCGAGCACCGCCTCTTCCCCGGAGCCACCGGCACCAGCGACCCCGGCGGCGGATGCAGGCAGGCCCCCCGCCGACCACACGCCTGAGGCCGCACCGGAGCGCCCGTCGGAGGGAGGACTCGGAGCCGCCGCCGCCCCAGTCCCAGTCCCTTGCCCCTCCCGTCCCGTTGCCACCTCCCGCCGCGGACTTACCGGTGACGGTCCAGCTCCTGCCACTTCCGCCTCCTGGAGTCACCGGTCATGTGGGCCCGACCGGTCATGTGACTTCGGCACGGCCGGCAAGGCGCAGGAGAAACTACAAATCCCAGTATGCCTCGCGAAGCCCATAAAGGCTGCCCGCGCCTGAGCCTTCCCTTTGCCCTCCCTCTTGCACTACCGCTCCCGGCATGCCCCGCAAGGAGAGCGCCAAGGAGACTCGCTTTCCCACAGGGCCATGCGAAGGAAGATGGCGCCCGTGGAGCACGTCGTGGCGGACGCCGGAGCCTTCCTCAGCGGAGCCCCCCTGCAGGTGGGAGACCCCGGGACTGACCCGCCCCGCATGGTTGCCAATCCCCAGGCGGGATAGGAGGGGAAGCCACACTGGCATTCGCGCTAAATCAACACCAAATCCTTAGAAATTCACTTATTTATGCAGCAAATTAGTCATAGAAAATGCAGTGCGTCACAAAGTGCAAAGGATTAACACGTGGAACTCACTGCCACAGGAGGTGGTGGCGGCTACAAGCACAGCCAGCTGCAAGAGGGGGTTGGATAAAAATATGGAGCACAGGTCCATCAGTGGCTATTAGCCACAGTGTGTATGTATGTATGTGTGTGTGTGTATGTGTATATATATATGGCCTGATCGAACATGGCTTCTCTTATGTTCTTCTGTGACACAGAGTGTTGGACTGGAGGGGCCATTGGCCTGATCCAACATGGCTTCTCTTATGTTCTTCTGTGACACAGAGTGTTGGACTGGAGGGGCCATTGGCCTGATCCAACAGGGCTTCTCTTATGTCCTTATGTGACACAGAGTGTTGGACTGGATGGGCCATTGGCCTGATCCAACAGGGCTTCTCTTATGTCCTTATGTGACACAGAGTGTTGGACTGGAGGGGCCACTGGCCTGATCCAACAGGGCTTCTCTTATGTTCTTATGTGACACAGAGTGTTGGACTGGAGGGGCCACTGGCCTGATCCAACAGGGCTTCTCTTATGTTCTTATGTGACACAGAGTGTTGGACTGGAGGGGCCACTGGCCTGATCCAACAGGGCTTCTCTTATGTTCTTATGTGACACAGAGTGTTGGACTGGAGGGGCCACTGGCCTGATCCAACAGGGCTTCTCTTATGTTCTTCTGTGACACAGAGTGTTGGACTGGAGGGGCCATTGGCCTGATCCAACAGGGCTTCTCTTATGTTCTTCTGTGACACAGAGTGTTGGACTGGATGGGCCACTGGCCTGATCCAACGTGGCTTCTCTTATGTTCTTATGTGACACAGAGTGTTGGACTGGAGGGGCCACTGGCCTGATCCAACAGGGCTTCTCTTATGTTCTTTTGTGATACAGAGTGTTGGACTGGAGGGGCCCGTGGCCTGATCCGACGTGGCTTCTCTTATGTTCTTATGTGACAGAGAGTGTTGGACTGGATGGGCCACTGGCCTGATCCAGCAGGGCTTCTCTTATGTTCTTCTGTGACACAGAGTGTTGGACTGGAGGGGCCATTGGCCTGATCCAGCAGGGCTTCTCTTATGTTCTTCTGTGACACAGAATGTTGGACTGGAGGGGCCATTGGCCTGATCCAACAGGGCTTCTCTTATGTTCTTCTGTGACACAGAGTGTTGGACTGGATGGACCATTGGCCAGATCCAACATGGCTTCTCTTATGTTCTTATGTGACACAGAGTGTTGGACTGGATGGGCCATTGGCCTGATCCAACATGGCTTCTCTTATGTTCTTCTGTGACACAGAGTGTTCGACTGGATGGACCATTGGCCAGATCCAACATGGCTTCTCTTATGTTCTTATGTGACACAGAGTGTTGGACTGGAGGGGCCATTGGCCTGATCCAACAGGGCTTCTCTTATGTTCTTCTGTGACACAGAGTGTTGGACTGGATGGACCATTGGCCAGATCCAACATGGCTTCTCTTCTGTTCTTCTGTGACTCAGAGTGTTGGACTGGATGGGCCATTGGCCTGATCCAACAGGGCTTCTCTTATGTTCTTCTGTGACACAGAGTGTTGGACTGGATGGACCATTGGCCAGATCCAACATGGCTTCTCTTATGTTCTTATGTGACACAGAGTGTTGGACTGGAGGGGCCATTGGCCTGATCCAACAGGGCTTCTCTTATGTTCTTCTGTGACACAGAGTGTTGGACTGGATGGACCATTGGCCAGATCCAACATGGCTTCTCTTCTGTTCTTCTGTGACTCAGAGTGTTGGACTGGATGGGCCATTGGCCTGATCCAACATGGCGTCTCTTCTGTTCTTCTGTGACACAGAGTGTTGGACTGGAGGGGCCATTGGCCTGATCCAACAGTGCTTCTCTTATGTTCTTATGTGACACAGAGTGTTGGACTGGAGGGGCCATTGGCCTGATCCAACAGGGCTTCTCTTATGTTCTTTTGTGATACAGAGTGTTGGACTGGATGGGCCCGTGGCCTGATCCGACGTGGCTTCTCTTATGTTCTTATGTGACAGAGAGTGTTGGACTGGATGGGCCACTGGCCTGATCCAACAGGGCTTCTCTTATGTTCTTCTGTGACACAGAATGTTGGACTGGAGGGGCCATTGGCCTGATCCAACAGGGCTTCTCTTATGTTCTTCTGTGACACAGAGTGTTGGACTGGAGGGGCCATTGGCCTGATCCAACATGGCTTCTCTTATGTTCTTATGTGACACAGAGTGTTGGACTGGAGGGGCCATTGGCCTGATCCAGCAGGGCTTCTCTTATGTTCTTCTGTGACACAGAATGTTGGACTGGAGGGGCCATTGGCCTGATCCAACAGGGCTTCTCTTATGTTCTTCTGTGACACAGAGTGTTGGACTGGATGGACCATTGGCCAGATCCAACATGGCTTCTCTTATGTTCTTATGTGACACAGAGTGTTGGACTGGATGGGCCATTGGCCTGATCCAACATGGCTTCTCTTATGTTCTTCTGTGACACAGAGTGTTGGACTGGAGGGGCCATTGGCCTGATCCAACAGGGCTTCTCTTCTGTTCTTCTGTGACACAGAGTGTTGGACTGGATGGGCCATTGGCCTGATCCAACATGGCGTCTCTTCTGTTCTTCTGTGACACAGAGTGTTGGACTGGAGGGGCCATTGGCCTGATCCAACATGGCTTCTCTTATGTTCTTCTGTGACACAGAGTGTTGGACTGGAGGGGCCATTGGCCTGATCCAACAGGGCTTCTCTTATGTTCTTCTGTGACACAGAGTGTTGGACTGGATGGACCATTGGCCAGATCCAACATGGCTTCTCTTCTGTTCTCTGTGACACAGAGTGTTGGACTGGATGTACCATTGGCCAGATCCAACATGGCTTCTCTTATGTTCTTCTGTGACACAGAGTGTTGGACTGGATGGACCATTGGCCAGATCCAACATGGCTTCTCTTCTGTTCTTCTGTGACACAGAGTGTTGGACTGGATGGGCCATTGGCCTGATCCAACATGGCTTCTCTTCTGTTCTTCTGTGACACAGAGTGTTGGACTGTATGGGCCATTGACCCGATTCAACATGGCTTCTCTTCTGTGACACAGAGTGTTGGACTGGATGGGCCATTGGCCTGATCCAACAGGGCTTCTCTTATGTGACACAGAGTGATGGACTGGGTGGGCCACTGGCCTGATCCAACATCGCTTCTCTTATGTGACACAAAGTGTTGGACTGGATGGGCCAGTGGCCTGATCCAACATCGCTTCTCTTATGTGACACAAAGTGTTGGGCTGGATGGGCCACTGGCCTGATGCAGTAGGGCTTCTCTTTATGTTCTTATGTGACACAGAGTGTTGGACTGGATGGGCCACTGGCCTGATCCAGCATGGCTTCTCTTATGTTCTTATGTGACACAAAGTGTTGGACTGGATGGGCCACTGGCCTGATCTAACAATGGGGTTGATGGGAGTTGTAGGCAAAAAACATCTGGAGAGCTACCCTTGACCACCCCTGCTATATTGATATCCAACAGTCTGTTCCTTGAGATTGGAGTCGGGAAGTGGTATGCAATGCCGTGGAGACAGAGTCCAATGCTCCAAATCTTCTCTGTTAGCCAGTATCTGGATGGAAGGCAGCAAGGCAATAAGACGCAACAGGGATACGCTAAATGCCGTTTCATGCCAGGCTTCAACGAGCTTCGGAAACGACTAAAACCATTCATATTGGAGACCAACGCTCCTACATTTGACATACAAATGACAGCCTTGTTTCACGCATCGCTTCAACGAGCTGCATAGATAAAAGTGAAAAATCACTAATACATAAACGCTACCATTTCTGAAAATACAATACATAATACTTGTAAAAACCTTCGGAAATGACTAAAACAGTTCATATTGGAGACCAACACTCCTACATTCCACAGACTATGAGAGCAATAGGAAATTGACCATAATGCACTTATAAACAACAGGTGTTGAGAATTTCTTAAGGTCACAGACACAGAGTTTAGAGTGGCATGCTTAATACATAGTAAACTACAATTATTTTGCAAAAAACATAGTGAACTACAATTTAATTACTAAAAATACGACAAGTCCAGTCACCGTTAAGACCATGAGGCATCAGAGAATCCAGTTTAAAAATCCACTTTTCCACATTTCCTGTTTAGCAACCACTTATTCATGTCAACTTTTCTCTGAAGCCAAACAGGAAACTTTTCCAGGACAAAGAATTTTAAATCATGTTTTAATAAGCGGAAATGTTCAACAAGAGGGGCTTCAGAAACAAAAATTTTTGCGTGAGATTTATGTTCCAAAATTCTAGTGCGGAAAATTGGCACAAGTTAGTCTTGAATTAACAGTAACACTGTATTTTCTATGAATAATTTGCTATATAAGTAATTGAATTTCTGAGTATTTGAGGTTGATTTAATGTCAATGCCTGTGTGGCTTTCCCTGCCTGTTCTACCTTTTCATGTTACTCTGTTGGGTTGCTAAATCCCCAGGTAGGAGCAGGGGATCATCAGAAGGGGTGGGGGGGGGGGAGAGGGAAATGTCTTCTGGGCACTCCATGATTCCCTAAGGAGAATGATTCCCATAGGCTATAATGGAAAATTGATCTCCAGGTATCTGGGCAGGGGCTGCTTTTTGAGGTAGACGCACCAAATTTGGAGCATAGCATCCAACACCTCTCCTCAAAATCCTCTCCAAGTTGCAAAAAGATTGGACTGAAGGATCCAATTCTATGAGCCCCCAGAGAAGGAGCCCCTATCCTTCATTCTTTCCAATGTAGGGAAGGCATTTAAAAGGTGTGCGGTCCCTTTAAATGTGATGGCCAGATCTCCCATTGAAGTTCGTTGATGCTTATCACAGCTTTTGTCCTGACTCCACCCCCAAGGTTCCCAGATATTTCTTAAATTCAACTACCTCCCCAGGAGATCGGGCGGCAGATCTACACGACCCGCGAGGTGGTGACTGAGATCCGCGACAAGGAGACCCGCCGGCGCCTGGCCCTCCTGCCCTACCAGCTCCACTTCAGGCAGCCCAGCCCGGAGTACCTGCGCCTCGGTGAGCAGCCTCTGGCACATCAGAACTCCCTCACTCCTCCCCCTGGGCATGAGTCAGGCAGCCCCCCCCCTGCATCTGTCTCCCAGAGCCAGTTTGGTGTAGTGGTTAAGTGCGCAGACTCTTATCTAGGAGAACCGGATTTGATTCCCCACTCCTTCACTTGCAGCTGTTGGAATGGCCTTGGGTCAGCCAGAGCTCTCACAGGAGTTGTCCTTGAAAGGGCAGCTTCTGTCAGAGCTCTCTTAGCCCCACCCACTTCCCAGGGTGTCTGTTGTGAGGGTGGAAGGTAAAGGGGATTGTGGGTTGCTCTGAGATTCAAAGTGGAGGGTGGGGTATAAATCCAATATCATCTTGTTTTCTGGGAGAACTGGGTTTGATTCCCCACCCCTCCACTTGCAGCTGCAGGAATGGCCTTGGGTTAGCCATAGCTCTCGTAGGAGTTATCCTTGAAAGAGTTATCCTTGAGAGCTCTCTCAGCCCCACCCACTTCACAGCGTGTCTGTTGTGGGGGGAGAAGATATCGGAGATTGTAAACCGCTCTGAGACTCTGATTCAGAGAGAAGGGTGTGGTATAAATCTGTGGTCTTCTTCTCTTGCCTCCCCCCAACCCCAGTGACAGAGTTCTCCAAAAAGACCGGCGACTACCCCAGCCTTTCAGCCACTGACCTCCAGGTGCTGGCCCTCACCTACCAGCTGGAAGCTGAACACGTCGGCCTGGCTCACCTCAAGAAGGAGCCCGCCCACAAGGTGAGGCCCTCTGCCCTCCCCACCGGCCACTCTGCATGGGGCAAAGCTGGGGGAAAGTAGCGTCATCGGGCTGGGGCTGCTTGCATCTGCCTGTGAGCTACCTGCTCCTGGCGGGGGCGCTCCTGAGCTGGGCAGAGCCTCCCCTGCGAGGCTGAAGTGCAGGAGCTGAGCTCCCTTTGGAGGCAGGGGTGGGGGGGAACCTGCTCTCTGAGCCCACCATCTGGGAGCCTCCGAGCAGCTCACAGGCACCTGGAAATCCCGGGGCCTTGTTCAGAAGCTCCTCAGCCTCTACCCATTTGCTACAAACTGGCTATGTTGTTATTGATGTTTTGGGTTCAGATTTGCACAGTCCAAACCTTATTGTGCTGTTTATTGAACACTGCATCTTGTTGATTGTGTTGACTTATCCACTTTGAGCTTCACTGACTAAGTGGCAGACTATAAATGATGCAAATGAAATGAAAATCTTCTTTGCCTCATTCTAATGTGGTTGGTCAAATTTAGCTTGCATTTCTGACTCTTTTCTGCCGGGAGCGGGTGACTAGTCTGAAGGTGAAGAGGCAAGATTCTCAAGGAGGGTATTTCAGACAGGCTGTTGATGCATATGCTTTTCTTCCTCTCCTGTTCTCTGGATCCATTCAGGTCACTCTCAGTGCAACCAACCAGCACCCCGAGACACCTGTTCATCTGGCTGGTTTCCATCTCCCTTCTAAGGCAGCTGCTTGCCCCAAGGTACAGTCAGCTCTGTCCTGCTGGGTCTGCCATCTGGAAGGGGTTGTTGCTGGTTCCCATAGTCGTGGCTGGTATGTGGCGGTTGTCTTTGGTTGCTTTTGCTGCTGCTGAGTGGGAAATTGGGCTGGTTTCCCAGCGCCTTAGTTACGCAGCTGTGTCAGTGCTTAGCAACTTCTGCTTCCCTTGCTTGTGAGCCTTTTGGCATCTTCCTTGGGGGAGGACCAGCCTGGCTCCTGGGTAGAGTTCTTGATGTTGCCTCCTGCTTTCTAACTGGAGGCTTTGAGGCTCGAACCCAGGGCCTTCTGTGTGCCAAGCAGGCAGTGTCTTGCTTTGCCCAAACTCTGGCATTTGATCCTTATTCCCTTGGAATCTAGCCCAGGCGCCCAGAGGGTGAGAAGAGCCCTTCGGTTGTGACAGGCCAAGAGCCTCCCGGCTCACCTGGGGTGGAAGATGCTGCCTTCAGCTCCTTCATGTTCTGGAGGCCCCCCTTGCCCAGCATTGAGGAAGACCTTCGGGAATTGCTGGTGAGAGGGCTTGGGGGGCTGCTGTAGGGACACAAGCTGGCCAGGAGCTCTGGCTTTTCGGGCCTGCCCTCATTGACCTGTTTTCCACAGAAAGCGGCTGGTGGCTCCATGGAGCAAGCACAACCCAAAGGCCCGGAGAGTGCCGAGAAGGACGGGAGCGAGGAGGAGGACGATGATGACGACGAAGGCTGGATCACGCCCAGCAACATCCGGCAGATCCAGCAGGACGCGGGGCAAGGGGCTGAGCCTGCAGATGTGCTGGTCGGCTGCTTGACCACAGACTTTGCCATGCAGGCAAGTGCCAGCTCAGGCTGGGGGGGCAAACTGGCCTGGCTTGTCCTGTTCCCATCCATGTCGGCTGGGGCTGCCACAGCCACAATAAGTTAGTGCCAGACACACCCACAAACACAGGGTTGCATTTGGATGCAATCCCCCCCCCCCCCCCGGATTGTGTTATGCCTATTCTGGTAGGGGAGACTGAGAGAAAAGTCCTTTTTGTAGGTAAAGCTGTTTCCATTCCCTTGCCAGCTGTTGGCTTCTAGCTGGAGTTTGAACTGGTCATCATTGTCTGGCCAGAGAAATCACAAGGATTTCTAAAGTGTTGGGTGAGGCTGGAGACAAATTGACTTGATTTGCGTCTTTCTGTCTGTTTTATGCTAAAAGAGAAAAGCTAAAAAAAAAAGGTGACGGTTTTGAACAATCAGAACCTCGAAGTAGAACACATTTTCCCTTAAAGTTAATGTGACATTTCCTATCAATGTTTGTTTGTGAGCCCTGAGCTGGACCAGACACACGTCGGCTGCTCAGTCCAAACAAAGCAAGAGCAGCTTCTCGATTCCTTTGCACAGCCCAGTCCTCTTAGGAGCTGCACTGCACTGAACTGCCAGCTGCCTCCCCTCAAGGGACAATCCTGGCTGAGGGGCCAGTGCTGGAGCTCCCAAGGCAGCTTTTCGGGGCTTCTGCTGCACAGTCCAAGAGGATGCAGGAAGAGAGGACGGAGGGCCCTAACAGCTTGTGGGGAGGGGGGGCTTCAAGAGACATGGATGACTCGGCCTGAGGAGGACAGGAAAGCACTTTTCATTTTGGGAGCTGGAGCGTGAGCCAGAAGCAAGGAAGGAGACAAGCTTTCTGCGAAATCCAGAAGGTTCACAGCAGAGGCAGGGCAGCATTCTCAGGCCGTGTCTTTGTTTGGGACCTGGCCTTGCAGTTTGGGGACTGGGCATCTGTGGAGCTGGGTAGGCTGCTCCAAGCTACCTCTGACCAGTTGCTGTTTCTGCCTGGCAGAATGTCCTGCTGCAGATGGGCCTGCATGTCCTGGCAGTGAACGGCCTGCTGATCCACCACACACGGAGCTACATCCTGCGCTGCCACGGCTGCTTCAGGTACGGGTGAGGCCAAGCACCGGGCTTTGGGCATTCTGTGCTGTCGCCCCAGGCAGGCCGTTTGGGCGCTCACCTCGGCTCTTTCCTAGGACAACGTCCGAGATGACCCGGCTCTTCTGCCCCCACTGTGGGAACAAGACGCTGAAGAAGGTGGCCGTGACCGTAGGCAGCGAGGGCAACCTCCACATGCACTTCTCTCGCAACCCAAAGGTGCTCAACTCGCGTGGACTGCGCGTGAGTGGCTAGGGCACGACGTGGGCTGCAGGAGCGGGGCTTTGGGAAAAGCATCTGCTCTTGTTCCTGGGGAGGGGGGAGGAGCCACAGGGCAGCTGGGGCAGGAGCATCAGTGGCCCTGTGTTCCGTGTGGGGCCCAGCCAATCACGGTGGACGCATCAAGCAGACCTGTGGCACTCCAGCTGTTGCAGGGGGGAAACAGCTTTCTGGGGTTGCAAAGACTTCTTGACAGTGGGGTCACATGTAAGCTGTGTATTCTTTGTCTCTCCCCCCCCCCCCCCAGTATTCCCTTCCTGCCCCCCAGGGGGGCAAACACGCCAGCAACCCCCAGCTGGTAGATGACCAGCGCTTCCCCCAGCAGCGGCTCTCTCGCAAGGCTCGCCAGAAGACCGACGTCTTTGACCCGGACTATCTGGCCGGCCTGTCTCCGTTTGTGGAGAATGATATATACAGCCGGGCGGCCAGCCTGCAGATTCGGGATGGGGCGCTGGGGGCTGGCAGGAGGCGAATGAACCCCAACAGCTCCACAAAGAAGTTTGTGAAGAAGAGATGAGGGGGAACAGCCTGACCCCCCCTGCGGCCACCTCTTCGCCTGCACAGTGCCCTCAGTGCTGCAAGGAGGTCGGAGCTGACGCCCGGACTCCACTTTGAGGCAGTGGCCCCACCAGCCCTGTGTCCGGATTCCCCTGCGAGCCAGCAGCAGTGGGGGCAAGAGACGCATCTCAGGAGGGGAGGGGTTGGGGGAGGGGCTTGGAAAACCTTGCATGGGGGGCAGCCCGTGAGGCCTCTCCTGTTTCCAGGCCTGAGCCTCACAGGCCTTGTGAATAAAGTGGTGAGATCCACCTTGTGTCGTCTGTTTCAGCAAAGGACAAGAGAGCTCCATTGCTTTCTGGCAAACAAAGGCCAGCAGTGGGCCACTGAGACCCCACCCACCTGCCCCAACTGTTGGAGCATCCTTCCCCCGGGCATGGGACCCCCAAGCATGTAGCTGGGCAAGCTTCTCTTGGTCTTCTGCTTGCTCACCCTGGTAGGCAAATAAATATAGAACGCTCTGTGAGGGTTTTTACTCAGGCATAGAAGACCAAAACAATTTTTATACTAAACAGTATTCAGTGGTATTCCAAAACATTCCCTTCTACAAGAATTTCCTTTCTAGAAGGGAATTTTTGGAATACCATTGAATACTTAGTATAAAAATTGTTTTGGTCTTCTATGCATGAGTAAAAACCCTCACAGAGCATTCCATATTTATTTGCCTATTTATACCTGTGAGTTCTCTGTCTTGGCATGCTCCCGCTGGCAGGGCTGCCCTGTGCCCGGATGCCAGTGCTGGCCTGGGCACTGCAGTGCTCCTGAACTGCCCGCTTGGGCTCTGCTTTTCACAAGGAGAGCGTCTGATAGGGGTTTGTGGTCATTAAGACTTATCTAGAAGTGAAGCCAAAGGCAGTGGTTTTTGGCGTGGGGGGGCGCACATCTGCCTCTTGGGAATGGGGGGTGGGCGGTGCTTGGTTCTCCAGAGGCAAAATAAGTTTGTGGCCAGATTCTGGACTGTGCTTTGACTGTTGGCACTAAGGGGGAAAAGTGCTTTATAACCCAGGAGGTTGTTCCCTGCGTCGTCAAGACAAAGAGGGCTGTGTGCTTAGTGTTGTGAGTGACCCCCCGGCCCACTCCCAGCTTTCCCTTCTTGCGTGGCTTCTCAGCTTACCTGCTCTTGCTCAGCTCCTCCCTGCTTGTAAGCTAAAGGTCTTTGTGAGGAGCTGCACTCCTCCTTTCTCAGTTCTGACATGTACATCGAAAGTTTGCTGTTGCCCGAAGCAGACCCAGCTGCCGGAGGGAGAGAGATTAGCTGCCCGCACAATGCAAACACTGTGCCCTTCCCAGGCCCTTTCCACCTGTCACCTACCTAATCCCCATTGTGTTGCTAGGGGAACGCCGCACCCTGCAGCCAAGCCCATGTGCCTCTCCTCTCACATGCAGCTGCTTCTGCCTGCCCAAGAATCAAACGGGTGGGAGGGGCAGTGGGAGGCCCGGGTTCCCCCCTCCCCCCCCCAGGGAAAATGGGTGCCCAAAGCCCTCTGGGGCTGGTGCAGCAGGGGACTTCCTGTGACCCAGCCCGTGTTCTCCTGTTGTGTGAACTCATGGCAGGGGAGCAGAGGGTGAGCAGGCGAGGGCTGGAAGTCCCAGGATGCCTTCTGCCTCGGGGCCCCAGCTGGACTTGGAGCTGCTGCAGCGCTGATGGGGGGGTCTGGTTGGCCTGGGGCTGACTGCTGGCCCCACCCTCTGCTGGGTGACCTTTGAACTGCGTAAGGCTCCTCCCTAGCCTGAGCTCAAGGGCTCTTGCTCTGTGCTCTTGGCCCAGGGGCCCTGTAAGAACCTGAGTAGCCCTAGCTGCCTTTTGCTTCTGCAAACCTTTCACGAGGAGCCTTGTGAGGCAGCCTGGCAGGGGCGTTATCGGGGAAGTGCAAGGGAAAGGGAACCACTTCTGCAATGGATTGCAGCAGCATGACTGGTAAGGGAGCAGAGGCCAAAATGTGCAAAGTCTGCAGCATGTTCATATCCTTATCTGAGGGGAACAGCAATTACACCTGCAGCAAGTGTAAGTTGGTAGCCCTACTGGAGGAGAAGTCTCGAGGCCCACTTGTCTACATTTCATTTTATAAGGGAAAGTGAAGAGTTCATGGACAATGCATGAAGCACTCTTGAGAGGGCAACCGGAAGAAGAGGAGGGAAAGAAGAGTATCTCAGCACATGGAGGAGCACTTGCTATAGGAGGCGGGTGCCCACAGGAGTGGGGAAACCAGGAGCCATTCTGAGCCTCTTGCTAAGCAATCCGTTCCAGGATCTCCCCATAGATACTGATTCTGGACCACTGGAACAAGAGCTACTCTCCTAGCCTCCCCCAAGTTTGAAGGAGATTTCTCAGGCCCCCGTAGATAAGAAGACTAGTGTGAGCTTAGGCTAGTGAGAGATGCTAAAGACAACATAAAAGGGTTATTTTCAAAGTGGGGAGGGGGGAAGCAAGGCCTTAGTAGGCCCACCAAGGGTGAGGGAAATTGTAACAGGTGAGGGAAAAGATGTTCAGCATGGCAAAAATAACACATGATGAGGAAGAAGAAGATGAAGATATTGGATTTATATCCTGCCCTCCACTCCGAAGAGTCTCAGAGCGGCTCACAATCTCCTTTCCCTTCCTCCCCCACAACAGTCACCCTGTGAGGTGGGTGGGGCTGGAGAGGGCTCTCACAGCAGCTGCCCTTTCAAGGACAACCTCTGCCAGAGCTCTGGCTGACCCAAGGCCATGCTAGCAGGTGCAAGTGGAGGAGTGGGGAATCAAACCCGGTTCTCCCAGATAAGAGTCCGCACACTTAACCACTACACCAAAACAGGGAATATCAGCCTGGAGGTAGGACACAAACACCTAGTTTATTTAAATGAAACTAAATACTCAGGGCCACATGAACTGCATCCAAGGGTACTAAAAGAACTTGAGGATGTAACTTCTGAGCCTCTGGCCATTATTTTTGAGAATTCTTGGAGAACAGGCGAGGTGCCAGAAAACAAGGCGGGCAAATGTCCCCATCATCAAAAAGGGGGGAAAGAAGGATCCAGGTAACTACTGACCTGTCAGCTTGATGTCTGTACCTGAGAATTTTATAACAAATCTTCAAACAGTCAGTCCTTGAGCATTTAGAAAAGATGGCCTGTGACTACTAAGAGCCAGCATGGGTTTTTCAAGAACAAGTCAAGTCAGACTAAGCTTCCTTCCTAGTTACTACCTTCCTGGATCAGGAATGCTGTAGACATAGTTTATCTTCATTGCAGTAAGGCTTTCGATAAGGTTTCCACTTACTATTCTCGTTGTCAAATTGACAAAATGTGGTTTGGATCCTATTGCCTTTAGGTGGATCTGTAACTGGGACACGGCGCTATTTTCGCAGGTGTAACGTTGCACCTCTCGGTGGGGGGGGCATGTCATGGGCCAAACTGCTCAGGAAGCCGCCTAAGCCTGGCCACGGCCCCAACTCCACCCCCTCCTCCGCCTGAACTTCACGCTCCGCCTCACTTTCGCCCACGCTCGGGCGCAGCCCTCAGGTGCGGTTGCCCTCCGCCGGAGCGGCACTCGGGCAGCCCCCCGCCCACGTAACTCCTCTCCACTATGGTGGCGCCGGTTGTACGTTGGCGCAAGCCCTTCCTGCGCCCACGTAGTGGCTCATCTGCTCCCAGAAGACTTTCCGCCCGCCCCCCCGGATTGTGCTGCAAGTGTTTCATTAGTTCCCTGGGATTTAAAAAGATCTCATCTTGTCTCACTGATCTCACCGTTGTCTCCCTTTATGGATCAAAGCTGGTTTAAATCAGGATTAGAAAGAACACTTTACACCATGGAGGAAAGCCAATCTCATATGATTAAAAGATACTGTACATAAAGGATAAATTTTGGAAAAATCAAAATTAGACAAGAAAGCGGATATCAATACCCACAGTTCAAGCATCTCTCAGAGAAAGTGGAGATTAGAGCATGTCTATCCACTCCATCCACTATCTTAACAGACAGAAACATGGGGAATCTTAAGGGGGTGATCTCACATATTCATAAAATATTAATTGGTTCAGAGTCACGAAAACCCTTGCCGTAACCAAGGCAACAGGATAGCTCATGGTTCTTCACAGAGGGACAATGGACAAGAATTTGATTTAAGTGTGTAAATATAGATGTACAATCTATAAAAGTTTTGACATACTGGTATGTGACACCAGCAAGATTACATCATGTTAACCTGACTCACCAAGCTACTTGTTGGGGAAAGTGTGGAGAAATGGATACTTTTATTTATTGTTGGTGGGTTTGTAAGCTGATTAGAAAATTCTGGATCATGATAGTGAAACCTGTAAAATTAATAACAGGTGATGAGGTTTGCATGCTCTCAAAGAGAGATTATTGAATCTTTAGAATGACTCTAATACATGTTCCCCAACAGAAATCTAATAGTAGTACAGCCAAAGCAATATTGTGGTATATCAGCACATTGTTGAACCTGTCAATATTATCAATTATTTCTGCAAAAAGGAATAAGGCCAGTTGTGAGAATAAATACAACGGACTCTAGAAAGAGGCTCTGGACAAATGCCCCAGCCTTTGGCACTCAATGTCAGTTTGCTGTGGTGTCATACCATTATGATGATCGCGCAGATGCTGAAGTTCAGCATTCCTTTAATCTGCAGTGCATTGTTGCTACCTTTTCCTGTCATATTCAGCCTTGCATCTTTTAGCATCAGCATGTGCTTTTAGTGTGATCTGTCTTTTTTGGCCTGGCCTTGTATACCATACAGTATGTGCTTCAAGGCAGCCATTTTCTGTAGGGGAAGTGATCTGACTGCAGCTTTCCATCTCTTCCCCACTCCCTGCAGCCTTAACTTAGGAAAAGTACAGTCTTTCTCCACAGTAGGGACCAAAGCAGGAGGGAAGGAACCTCAATAGGGTATAACGAAACAGTCCACCATTTTCTCCAGGAGAACTTTTCTGCCATCTGGAGAGTTGTAATTCTCAGTGATCTCCAGCCCTCACCTGGAGATTGGCAACTGTGGTTCCTCACGAGGAAATGGCTGGTTTGAAGGGTGGAGTCTATGGCATTGTACCCACCTGAGGACTCACCCCTCCACAAACCCCCTATCCAGGCCCCACCCCTCAAATCCACAGGAATTCTCCAACCTGGTGTTGGCAACACTATCTCCTTTCCAGCCAACCATCACCTGTCCCTCTAACTTCAGCTTTCCATCTCCTCCCTGCAGCCTCTACCTTGGAAAGGCACAATAAGGACCAAAGCAGCTTACATCATTCTCTCCCCCTTTTGAACTGCACAACAACCCTGGCAGATCCTGCTGTGCCACATAAGGTTGTCATAGTGGGGCTGCTACTGAACAGGAGCAAGCAGCCATGCCTAGTTAAGTCATGCTTCTGTTGATACAGCCTAAAATTGTAGTGAGCCTGCTGAATGTCAAGAAGAAGAAGATGATATTGGATTTATATCCCGCCCTCCACTCCGAAGAGTCTCAGAGCGGCTCACAATTTCCTTTACCTTCCTTCCCCACAACAGACATCCTGTGAGGTGGATGGGGCTGGAGAAGGCTCTCACAGCAGCTGCCCTTTCAAGGACAACCTCTGCCAGAGCTATGGCTGACCCAAGGCCATGCGAGCAGGTGCAAGTAGAGGAGTGGGGAATCAAACCTGGTTCTCCCAGATAAGAGTCCGCACACTTAACCACTACACCAACTCTTCCTCCCCCACAACAGACACCCTGTGAGGTGGGTGGGGCTGTGATATCTCTCATAGCAGCTGCCCTTTCAAGGACAATCTCTGCCAGAGCTATGGCTGACCCAAGGCCATTCCAGCAGCTGCAAGTGGAGGAGTGGGGAATCAAACCCGGTTCTCCCAGATAAGAGTCCGCACACTTCACCACTACACCAAACTGCCTCTCCATTCAAGCAAGACAGCTCTTGCTTGGTGCTTAATTAGCTTGTTTGTGCTCCTTATTTCTGGACCAAGGACTGCAACAACAGTGGTGCCCTTGGGACACCCCCAAACTCCCCCCCCATTGTTTGTTTCTCTGCAACTGTGGCAGGTATCCAAAGCAAACCGCCCTTCCCAGCAGTCCAGCCCTCCCTAGGTAGCAGCCTTAGTGAAAAGCTGCTCTCCTTGGGTCTTGCCTGTGATGCAGCAGGGAAGGGCTCCGCCTGCCCCCATCTCCATCTCCGTGACAAACTTTCCCTGGCAAGAAGACAAATGCCTCTGCCCGGCCTCCGTGGCAAGGCTGCTGGGAAGGGCACACAGACGAGTGACGGAGATGACAACTGCTCTTGCCTGAGCAAGCCAGCACCCGGCAGGCTTCTCTCCAAACGACGTGTGTGCGTGTGTGCCTGTATAAAGCAAAGGAAAAAGCTGCATTGCCTTTAAAAACCGACTCTTCTGTGAGGCATTGCCATTGGTTCAGCAAAAGCGCACTCAGTTCAAATGCATTAGCAGATTCTTCCTGAAGGTTTTCAGTTGGCGAAAGCTATAATGCACTTGTGGGGAGATACGGTTGGTGTCATTTACAGGCCTGGTTCCTGTCAGTTCTCTATCTTAGCATCTCTGTAAAGCTGCTCTCTTCAAAAGAACAAACAATTTTTGGGTGGTGACTTAAACTTGGCCCTTGAGTTGGATAGTTTGCGGGGGGGGGGGGGGCGTGACTCCTGATTTAGGAAGTTCTTTCCATCAGGGCAGTTAATTAGCTAAACCCTATTATCTGATAGTTCTTGATGTCTTCCAGAGAGACAAAATTGTCTAATGTATACAACTCATGTACAGATTGCATAATTGCCCTTATTGGCTGTAAAAATAAACAGGCAAATTTGTCTATTGGGCTAATCTTTCTGTCTGATCATGGTTTAGCAACTGGACTTTAAGTACTCCTCAAGCAAAATCTAATAGTTGGAGGGAGTTGAAGGAGGAAAGAACTCCCAGCTTCTTGCTAGACCATTGAAGGGTAAATTAGCTCACAAACTCTTAGCCGCCCTGAGCCACTTGTGGGAAGGGCGGGATATAAATCTTAAATAAATAAATAAATAAATAAAATAAAATCAGAAATTTCTGCACTAACCATCCTTCTTGGACAGGGTTTTTAAAAATCATTACAACAGTACAACACCAAGCTGATAAACTCCAGAACCCACATCAACCCTTACCACTCCCATATTTACTTTCCATCATTTCAGAGGCTTGCAAATAGACTTTGTGTTGGGTTTCTATTGCAATTTCACTTCCTGTTGTCATGAGTTAATTAAATGAATGTATATGCATGCTGATGTTTAGCCAGTGAGAGGTATAGCCAATGAGAATGTGTGCACGTATTTCCCGCTCAGGCTAGGTGTCAATATGTATAGTGAGCATTGAAGCAAAGCCCTAATTGGCTAATCCATATATTTGGGAGGTGGTCTGGGGAAAACCATTTGGTCAGTTTTATCGCCCTTTGTGTAAAGCCCTCAGATCTCCATGCTGTTAGTTTTTGGACTCAAGGAGAGTCGAGATGTAGCCTAGAGACTAGATAGGATAATGAATCCTTTTGTTTTCTAGAAATCCCAGTCTACCCTTTCCTCATAGTAAAAGTAAACTACTTTTTATTCTTAAGCTAAAACGTCTGCCTGGCTTGTTTATTGTGGTTCTCTCCACACAACTCTGCTAAAGTATCTGTAAACCCCAACACTTTGACTACTCCAGGAGAGGAGACTTGGTGTTGCGGATCAAGTGGGGAAACTGCTGGACTTGTTGAGCGGCTTGCCAGGGATTTGGCTACGCAGTTGCAGGGCATCTTATTGTAGACTCCTCCGTTCTGAAAATCCCTACTCTCCCTCCAGTTGCCACAGCAGACAGACCCACCACACTGCTCAATCGAAGCCGCAACATTTTTACTTCTCTACTTGCCAACAGATTAGCCCACCTGCTGACTAAGCTCAGCACTTAAAAATCAACATGGTCTTCTGCCCCAGGGGAAGGGAACTTTCCCCCAAACCAAGGGCCTTAGAATCAGAGTTGGAAGGGACCTCCAGGGTCATCTAGTCCAACCCCCTGCACAATGCAAGAAATTCACAAATACCTCCCCCTAAATTCACAGGATCCTCACTGCTGTCAGACGGCCATCTCAAAGGAAGGAGAACCCACCACCTCCCAAGGAGGAAACCTGTTCCACTGAGGAACTGCTCTAATGGTCAGGAAGCTCTTCCTAATGTTGAGTCGGAAACTCTTTTGGCTTAATTTCAATCCACTGGTTCTGGTCCTACCTTCTGGGGCCACAGAAAACAATTCCACACCATCCTCTAGAGCTGACAGCCCTTCAAGTACTTGAAGATGGTGATCCTATCACCTCTCAGCTGCCTCCTCTCCAGGCTAAACATGCCCAGCTCCTTCAACCTTTCTTAATAGGACTTGGTCTCCAGACCCCTCACCATCTTCGTCGCCCTCCTTGGATCCGTTCCAGCTTGTCTATATCCGTCTTAAAATGTGGTGCCCAAAACTCAACACAGTACTCCAGGTGAGGTCTTACCAGAGCCGAGTAAAGTGATACCATCACATCACGTGATTTGGACACTAGACTTCTGTTGATACAGTCCAAAATTGCATTTGCCTTTTTAGCCACCGCATCACACTGTTGACTCATGTTCAGCATGGTCCACTAAGACCCCTAGATCCTTTTCGCACATACTACTGCTAAGACAAGTCTACCCCATCCTATAGCCATGCATTGGATTTTTCCTACCTAAATGCAAAACTCTACATGTCTCCCTGTTAAAATTCATTTGATTGGCCTGGAGAGTTAGCAGTTATATAAATAAAGAGAAATCGAAATTTTTATGCAAAAATATGCAACCAAATCGAATTAAAGAATTGCAAACGGTGACAGGTTGTGAAGTCACTACTAAAGTTAAATATCTTGGATTAGAGATAACCATGAAGAATATTGACTTGTTCAAAAATAATTATGAAAAATTATGGTGTAAGATGGACAAAGACTTGATGAAATGGAATAGACTCAACTTGTCCCTATTGGGCAGGATAGCTCCAATTAAGATGAATATTTTACCAAGAATAATGTATTTGTTCCAAACTATCCCGATTGTAAAAGATACCAAACAATTTAACAAATGGAAAAGGAAGATTTCTGATTTTGTATGGGCTGGAAAGAAACCAAGGATTAAGATGAAGATTTTAATAGATGCTAAAGAGAGAGGTGGTTTTCAGCTCCCGGATTTAAGATTGTATCATGATGTAGCTTGTTTGACATGGATCAAAGATTGGACAATGCTGTTAGATAAAAAACCTTTATGGTTAGAAGCTCATGGGAATAAATTCGGCTGGCACGCGTATTTGTGCTATGGGAAGAATAAGATGGACTGTTTTTTCTCTCACCATTATATCACAAATAGTTGATTAAACACTTGGATAAAATATAAGAAATATGGTGACGAAAGAAAACCGCTCTGGATAGTGCCAGCAGAAGTAATAAAAATAACAGCTGAATCTGATGAAGAAAGAGCTATGTCATACAATCAACTGCTCAAGATTCAAGGAGACAAAATCGAATTAAAATCTTCAGAAGAGTTAAATAATAAGTACGACTGGTTTCAAATGCAACAAATTAAAAGCTTGATGGAAAATGATATTAAATCGGATGGAATTAGATGTGAGCAAAGAGAACTGGAAAGGGTCCTGCTTGGAGATAATGAAAAATTAATATCGAAAGTATACAAATTATTATTGAAATGGTCCACAGAAGAAGTAGTAGTAAAGTCTCAAATGGTCAAATGGGCAATCAGTGTGAATAGAGAAATACAAATGGATTCATGGGAGCACCTTTGGAAGAACTCGATGAAGATCTCAACTTGTCAGAGTATCAAAGAGAACTGTTTTCAGATGATGTACAGGTGGTATATGACTCCGAAAAAGCTGGCTAGAATGAGTAAGAAAATGTCGGATAGATGTTTGAAATGTAGAAATCATGAAGGTTCTTTTTTTCATATGTGGTGGACTTGTGAGAAAGTGAAAGAATTTTGGAAGATGATACAACAAGAAATCTCCAAAATTTTGGGTGATGACTTTAAGAAAACGGCAAAGACTTTTCTGATTGGATTACAATTAGAAAAATTTCCAAAGGAAGACAGGACTTTAATTTGGTATTTGCTCTCAGCTGCTAGGATGCTGTATGCGCAGCTGTAGAAACAGGGAGAAATACCAGAGAAATGGGATTGGATTGTGAAAGTTTTATCTTGGAGTGAGATGGACAAATTAACGAAAACCTTAAGAGACTATGATTTAGATATATTCAAAAAGAAGTGGAAGAAATTTAAAGGATATCTGGAGAAAGAGTGGAATGTTAAAGGACATTGGACAATTTTTTAGCATTAATGAGAAAAGAAAACTAATGAACTTGGTTAATGGTACGTTTATAATAGAAACTAAATTTATAACTTCGGGGAAGTCAAATATTGGAGGGGGGGGGTTGAAACATCATATGGGTTAGTATAGAAAAGAGGCAATTAAGTATTGTAACCATATGTTATGAATAAATTCATTTGATTGGCTTTATTCATTCATTTGATTGGCTTTAGCCCAGTTTTGCAGCGTGTGGAGGTCATCCCGGCTCCTGTTGCTGCCTGCCTCGCTTTCACTTTCCACGGCGCCCCCTCCCCCCGCGCGAGCCTGCCCAGGCGCGAAGGCTGCTCCGGCGCGGCAGTCCGAGGCGCGACAGGCTCCCTCCCTCTCCGGGGCGACCCCGCCCGTCCCGCCCCGGCATAAAAGGCTGCTTCCCTCCCTCGGGCGGCGTCGTGGCGCAGCAGCGGGAGCGGGAGCGGGAGCAGCAGGAGGAGCATGGCGGGTGAGTGGCGGCGGCGGCGGCGGGCGGCGGGGGCAGGGGTGGCGGGGGCGGCGGGGCCGGGCTGAGCGGCTGCGGGTGTCGCCGTGCAGGGCGCCGGGCGCTGGTGGTGCTGGCGCACCCGGAGCGGAGCTCGTTCAGCCACGCCATGCAGGAGGCGGCGGTGGAGGCGCTGCAGCAGCGCGGCTGGACCGTGGCCGTCTCCGACCTGTACGCCCTGCGCTTCAACCCGGTGCTCTCCCGCCGCGACGTCGCCGCGGGCCGCCCGCCGGACCAGGAGCGCTTCGACTACGCCGCCGAGGCCGGCCGGGCGTGGCAGGAGGGCCGCCTGAGCGCAGACATCGTGGCCGAGCAGAAGAAGCTGCAGGACGCCGACCTCGTCATCTTCCAGGTGCGCCTCCGCCCCCCCCCCGCAGACTAGGCCATCGCCTAGGGCGCCAGACGGCCTTCCAGCAGCCCTGCCTCCAAGGCCCCCTCTGCCCCACCCCTCGCAGCAGCAGCAGCAGCAGGGGGCCTTGGCCGGGAAGGGACCTGATGCTCCCCTGCTGCTCTGCTTCTCTTCCAGTTCCCGCTCCAGTGGTTTGGCGTGCCCGCCATCCTGAAAGGCTGGTTCGACCGGGTCCTGACCCAGGGCTTTGCCTACTCCTACGCCGCCATGTATGAACAGGGGCCCTTCCAGGTGGGTCTGCCCTTTGGGACCCCCAGAGCTGCTGCTTCTCCACTGCCCCCAGCTCAAGCCCCCCCACTGGCTCTAGCTGCTTGGCGGGAAAGCCTAAGGGGAGGCCCCGAGCAGCTCCAGCTGGGGGGGGGGCAACCAGGCTGGCAGATGGAGGGACCTCCCCGCCCCTCCAAAGCCACCTGTGGCGTCCTGCATGATTGTTGCTTGGTACTTCCAGAAAAAGAAGGCTGTGCTGTCCTTTACCACTGGTGGGATGGGCTCCATGTACACCCCCCGAGGCATCAACGGAGACATCAACATCCTCCTCTGGCCCTTGCAGGTGAGAAAGCAAGACCCAGCCTGGCTGCTGGAGCTTTACCGAGTCTGTTGGGCCCACAGAGGACATGGGGCCACCTCCCTCCTTTTTTTAGGGGGCCCAGAAGTGTCTCCCAGCTGGTCAAAGGGCTTCTTGTGGGGACTGCCCCCCCCCAAGTCCTATAACAGGTCCCTCCCGCAAAGCCAGAGCAGCCGAGGAAGGGCTCTAGCACCAGCCTGATCCTGCTGCAGGTGTGAGGCTCAGCCCCCCCCCCACATTGGCCCTCTTTCTCCCCGCAGAGCGGTACCCTGCACTTCTGTGGCTTCCAAATCTTGGAGCCCCAGATAGCCTTCAGCATTGCACACACCCCGCCAGAGGCTCGCTCCCAAATCCTGGAGGGATGGAAGAAGAGACTGGGGACCATCTGGGACGAAAAGCCCCTCACCTTTGCTCCAAGCAGCAGCTTTGACCTGAGCTTTCCTGGAGGCTTCGTCCTGAAGAAGGAGGTGGAACAACAACTGCAAGGCCAGAAGTATGGGCTGACGACTGGGCAGCATCTGGAGAAGCCGCTCCCCCCTGACAACCAGGTCAAAGCCCAGAAGAAATAACCAGTCCGGGGAAGCCTTCAGTGACTGGCCGCCTTTTCTGGGCAGCTCAGCAGCATGTCTAGCAGGGTAGAAGCAGAACCCAGCCGCAGGTGGAGGGAAAAGATACCAAGAGGAATCTCTCCCAAGGGCCTCCTTGCTGGTGGCATTTAAAACTCTCCCATCTCTGCTCTGGGTCTTAAGATGTAGTTGCTTCTGTGCTGTGAGACCACCAGGCTCTCTCTGAACACACCAGTCATCATGTCACGGTAGCCTTTCATGTGCACTTCTCCGCACTTTGAACACAGTGGGTGGGGCTGCTCTTGGAGCAGTCGGTCTGTCAATGTACAAACCTGAGTCTTGAAATAAATTTTTTTTTAAACCACTGCAGACACCTGTCTTAAGAAACTGGGCGTGAGTCCCAGCCAGACAGCTGCAGGGTATGCAAAGTGGTTTGCAACGAGCATAGTTGGCGGCTGTAAGCGCTCTTCAGATACAACAGACATGGGGGTGTCCATTGGGCAGTTCTGGAGGGAGGCTGATGAGGCCAACAGCCAGAGTGTACAGAAAGACAAAAAGGGCTGGATTCAAACCTCAGCCGTGGGGTCAAATTCCAGCTCTGCCCTCCTGAGTTCAAGTGGCATCTGGCAAGTCTCCCAAATTCAGATCCCTCTCCCTCCTCCCCTCGAATGCCTGCCTTGCAGGGGAAGGAGTTTGGCGGCATCAGTGCGGCAGTGCAGGTGGATAGTTCCTGAGCAAGAAGCCTGAGAAGCAGCGGATACTTTCTGCCGCTGTTCCCAAAGAGACAGGAGCTCTCTGGCCAAAGCAAAGGGCAGCTCTAAACAGGCTGCAGGAGCCAGTTGCGAGCTCCTGACGGAGGGGAGGGGAGGAGAGGCGGTACAGTCCAACCACCACAAAGCAAGAGCCTTGGAGGGTCAGCTGAGCTCCACCCCACCCGCCAGCTCCTCACCCAAACACTCTGTGCCAGGCGATTCCCCCCCCCCCCTCCAAACTGTTAGCCTTCTGGGAGATTGCTGGCTCTAGAGAGAGGACGGAGACAAGAGGGGTAGGCAGTCCTTTGAGCAAAATCCCCCTCCCTCCCTCACAAGCATAACTGCCTAAAAACAACTACCTTGCTCATTCACTCATGCCTTGATGCTACAATCTTCTGCCACAAGAAGTTGCGATCTTTCAGATGCTGCCAGTTGCCCAGCTAATGTCCCAATAGACAAATGTGATTACCTCTCTGGAACTGCTGAGAAAACAGTTCAGGGCATTCGTTTGGCACAAAGTTGACAGCCAATATTTGGCTTCATGTGAACAGAAAGGGCTGCCGGAGGATGGGGCACAGTTGTTTTCTGTTGCCCCACAACCAACAGGCTGGGATTAAACCAGAAGTTTTCAGCCAAACATTCAGAAGAACTTCCTGCCAGAGTGGCTCCCCAGTGGAACAGGCTTCCTTCCTCAGGAGGTGATGGGCAGTTTTTAAGCAGACTTAAGTGGCCAATGGACAGCAATACTGACTCAACGACTCACTGAATTTAGGCAGATTGTGAGAGGGAGGGCAAGAAGGGACGAGCCAGAGTGCTGCTCGTGTGGCCCTTTCCGACATGCCCAGGCTAATACTGGTCGCCACTTGCAGGGGGGGATGTCAGGAAGGCATTTCCCTCCAAGCTAGGGGTCTGGAAGGTTCTTGCCTTCCTCTGGGCACATGGCAGGAGTCCCTGGGGGAGGGGGGGAGATAGCTGTGGATCCCCTGCCTTCTGCAGAGGGTTGGACTCTGGGATCCCTTCCAGCTCTACGTCTGCTTCTAAGTATGAAACCCAGCTGTGCTGTTGAGACAGAAGCAGGAGTGCATCAAGGACTGAGGCGGAGAAGAGCAATGCAGGCAGGTTGCGGCCTCAGGATACCCTCCTTCACACACGTGTCATGGGGGCTGAAAGCAGTGTTCAGAACTACAAGAGGAAGTAATACAGGGGCCTTGCGAGGACAATCTGTATATTGGCAAGTCTGCAGAATGGCTGTGCCGTTGTCATCAATATAATAAAAGCTCAATGCGTTGGCTCATCCCTCGATTTTTATTGGAAGTTGTGGCAACCTCAGGAGTGGCCCTACACTCTGTCACCACTCCCCCGTCATTGTGACCTGCCTACTGCCAGCCCTGTCAGGCCAGAACCCAATCAGAAGACCACTGACCTTTGAGCGAGGCAGTTCTCTGCTGAGAGGTTCTCCTGGAGCCTTACTCATTGCTACTGCCTCCCAGGGCCTGCTGTAAGAAGTCCAGGACAATCCATCTCTCCCCACACCCCCTCAGAAGCAAAGCGTAAATTGTGAGAGACATGTTCCTCAGGCCCAGGAATGTTAACAGTCTTACCTCAGAGACAGCCAACTCTTGGTGTCTTGTCAACCAGCCTCAGAAAGGGCTGCAGAGCTACTGTGGCCTCATGAAAGCCTCCCAGCACACACAGCCTCCAAAGGCCACACAAATAGCCAGGCCCTGTTTATTTTCCCCCTGGGAAGTGCTAGCCAGAAGCTGTTGCTAGGCAACCCAGGCTGCTTCTCTCAGTAAAGGAAGAGGCTTCAGGTGAATAGAACAGCATACAGTCCACCCTCCAAAGCAGTTATTTTCTCCAGGATGGAATTCAGTTCTGATTCCAGGTCTTCAGGCTCCACCTGGAGGTTGGCTACCCTAGGCCTGACTTGATGCCACCCGGCTGGCGTGACTTAACTAGGCCTGGCTGCTTGCTTCTGTTTAGCAGCAGTCCCTCTATGACAGCCAATATGAATTAGTAGTTGCTAACTCTAGGTTGGGAAATTCCTGGATATTTGGTGGGTGGGGCCTGGAGAGGGTGAGAATGAGAAAGGGTGGGACCTCAGCCGGGTACCATGGCATAAAATCTATTCTCAAAATTACCCATTTCTGCCTAGACAACCATTGTTGCCAATCTCCAGGTGAGGACTGTGTCATTATACCCTGCTGAGGTCACTTGCTTCCTGCTTTTGTCCCCATTGTGGAAAAAGACTACACTTTTACGAGGTAGATGCAGGGAGGGAGGGAGATGGAAAACTGAAATCAGATATTCCCCTACAGAAAATACCTGCCTTGAGGTGCATACTCTAGAACACAACCAGGCCAGGCGCAAAAAAAAAATATGCCACAAGCTCACGCTGATGCTAAACACCACAAGGCTGGATATGACAGGAAAAGGTGGCAGCAAAGCACTTCAAACAAAAGGAATGATGAGCTTCAGTGTCTCCCCCTGCGCCCCCACCATTCTTCCTTCTCAGCATTCTGGACCAGTTTCAGGGTTTTCAGCCACCATAGAGACACGGGGACACACACACATATGCAGGAAGAGGAGATGGAAAGCCAGTGTCTGTTTCAGCTGCAGGGTGGGTAGGAAGACAGCAAGGGTGAGGTGGTGAGTGAAAGCCAAGGGAGGGGGGGGGAGCTTTCAGAGCAGGGTCTGCCAGACCCAGATTTTTGCTGTGGAAGCTGACTGGGTGATTTTGGGCCAGTCCCAGACTTTCAGCCTAACCTAATTTACAAGATCAACGTGGGGAGAGGAGAATGATGCAAGCTGCTTTGGTCAAAAGACTGTCCTTTTCCTAAGTAGGGCGGGGGAGGGACATGGAAAGCTGAAAAGGGGACAAATAAAGGGAAGGAGATGCAGTTGCCAACTACAGGTTAGGAAAGTCATGGAGATTTAAGGGGTGGGGTTTGAGGAGGGATGAGACCTGACAGATGCCACTTCCTTCTGGGGACCCACTGTTGCCAATCTCCAGGTGAGGAGACTGGAGATCATTCAGAATTGCAACTGCTCTCCAGATGAGACATCAGCTGCCCTCCAGTGGGGGTGCAGAAGTGCTGGATGGAAGACAGCAAAGGGGGGGGGGCACTCACCCAGAGCCTCCTTCTAGAGCCCATTGCATTTTCCTTCACAACAGGCCTTATTACTAGTTATTAATAAAAGATCTTCCTTAAAACTGAGGGGAGGACAAAGACTCAGAAGGTCCCCATTAAATGAAAGATACACCCAACTTGGTGACATGAAGGGAATACCCAGATCCAAATGTGTTTCCAAAACAGACAGGCACTTGTGTGGGGACGGGGGTGAGTCAGCTGACGCCACAGCTGTCAGTCAAAGCATGGCTTCATTGGCATCTATCCTGCCTACGTCTTGGTGGGCTTGCTCTGGCTGTGTTCTGTGAAGCCCCCAGAGGAACTGCACAGCAGCCTGGAGAAGTTCGCTTCTCAAACCAAGGCCTCGTAACACATTTTCAAGTCCTCCTTGTGCCGCAAAGCCTCTGAGCGCATCAGGCCTGTGCTAGGAATGCCCAGATAGGTCCAAGTGGGCAACCATGTTGGTGAAAGTCTAAGTGAAACAAAAGGACATGTATTCCCTAGTTCTTGTCCACCTCATTTACTTTTTAACGTCATGTTTTAACCTTCTGTTTTACCTAGACTTTCAGCAACATCAATTAACAGGCAACTTTTATTGCTATCCAGACCAAATATCCAAATATCCAGAACAGTTTATTACACTATTTTGCCATCTGATCCTTTGTATCAGTTTACACTCTTAATCCACCGACTGCATGTATTTCAGCCCACTGTAGCCTATCCCCCTATCTGAAGAAGTGTGCATGCATACGAAAGCTTACATTCTGAATAAAATGTTGTTGGTCTTAAAGGTGCCACTTGACTCCTACTTTGTTTCAAGCACTGTGTTGGGAAACTGACCACGGATACTTTTGGAGTACATGGATCTGAAAAGCACCGGGCACAAGAGCTACTAAACACTGCAAAATAAAAACTTTCAAAGTTTTATTCTTGACTGCAGCTGTGTACAGAAATATAGTCGCAAGTATACAAATGTTCCAATAGAAGCAAAATATTTTTCTTAATATTCAACAAGTTATCACAGGATAGCTAAAAACAAATGCAAATGAGACCCTCCCCCACCCCACCCTTTAGAATGAATTGAAAACAGGTTATCAGTGCTCCAAGAAACCGACTGACACAAGCCAGGTCCACACAAATGCACAAGGGCCCGCCAGAGGCGACATTCACATTGCAGGGTATCGGGGGGCTCATCAGCGGCTGGGCTGGGTGCTGCTCCAAGCAAGGGTGGGGCGGCCAGGCAATGGCCCGTGGACAGCAGATCAAGCCGAGACCAGTGGAGGCAGAGCACTCAGGCTGCAGCTGAGGAAAGCTGCCGTCTTCCACAAGTGGGTTGCAAGACTGCAGCTTCTCGGCCACCACAGGCTGAACTGTGGCCAGATCCTGACCTGTGGCAATAGGTGGATACAGGCTGACCCCAGACAGTGACTCAGTTGTTCAAGGGTTTAGCTCTTGCTATGGGGCTTGAACAATTGGTATCACCACATGATTGCTCCTGCTCCCCAAATGGTGTGTGTGTGTTTCAGAGCTGAGGTGCTTGCAAGGGCAGGGAGGGAAAGAAGGAAGACACAGTGGTGACATAAAAAATATGGAGCAGAGGTCCATCAGTGGCTATTAGCCACAGTGTGTATGTGTGTGTGTGTGTATATATATATAATTTTTTTGGCCACTGTGTGACACAGTGTTGGACTGGATGGGCCATTGGCCTGACCCAACATGGCTTCTCTTATGTTCTTATGTGACAGAGTGTTGGACTGGAGGGGCCACTGGCCTGATCCAACAGGGCTTCTCTTATGTTCTTATGACTGACATGCCCTTGGTCCAATTACTGTGAGCCGCCACAGGCAATACCCCAGGCATAGCAGGTGGGTAACAGAGCCACTTCACTGTGGGCACTTTGAATGGATGGCTCTCTGGACTAGAGATGTAAAATTTCCAAAAACTTTGAACGCAGGGAAAAAACATTCCCCTCTCCTGGTTTGGTTTGGTTTTTTGGGGTGGTGGTGGAAATCTTGGGAAAAGTTGAAATATATTCAATACTTCCTGTCCTAAACAAATTTTACTGCTTTAACAACATAAAATGCATGATTTACTTGGCACACAAAATTCAGTATTTGCCATATTTGGAATGTTAAGAGTTATAATGCTTTAATTTCCTGCGAACAAAACTGCAAATATACTCAATGCTTGAGAGAAAACTACAAGCTGATACACCCGATGCTATTTTGGCATGTGTGCCTGTCTGGTGAGAGAGAGCTAACTTCTCAGTGAAGCTTTCCAGTCTTCCTCTGAGGCTCTGGTGCCATCTCTGCCCCGTCTCCTCCTGGTCTCTTTCCTCCTCCCTGCAAGGCAGGGCAATAAGCTCCTTGTTACCCAGTCTGGGGATAAACCTGCGGCTGTGGTGTGTGGGATAGAGGAAAAGGTCAATTGTTGGCGGTCAAAAGGCCAACCCAAGGCATGCAACAGTGGAGAACCACGGGAGTCTTGCACGCTCTCCTCATGAAGATTCGGTATCCTTCTGAACCTGACCGGGACTGCCCAGGCCAGCCTAACCTTGGAAGAGGCGGGCAATGGCAAACCACCTCTGAAATGTCTCTTGCCTTAAAAACCACACAACAGCTCGCCACCGAGTGGTGCAGAATGATAAAAGAGCTAGAACTTGTAGCTGCCAGACAATTTTAGGATCTCCTGGCTATACTACACACAGAACCATACAATAATTATTAATTATTAGGTATCCTAGATGCAGAAATAAATCTTGGATTTAAGAGCCGTATGTCTACAGCATGCCCATCTTGTCTTCAAAAGCGTATCACTCATTCTAATGAGAGAAAATATTTCATGTGAGTTTTTTCACTACTCCCTCAAATTTCCATAGGAAAAATTTGGGGGGGGGGGGAGTTTCCCCATCTCCTCCCCCCCCGCCCCCACAGGGCCTTCACAGGGTCTGACCCTTCACACGCTGACCTCAGCAGCAGCAAGCAGCCCTCTGCAGAACCAGGTCCCTGGGACTTTCTCTATGCCCAGCAGGTGCTTCTAGCAGTGGTCCCTCTCCTGGCTCCATCCAGCTCTGACCACGACCTGCTCTGCCTTCAGGGCTGGTTGTGGCATGGGGGAGGGGGCAGGGGCACAGGGAAACCTGCCTCTTCATCAAGGGCTGAAGCGGTCAAGCCCTCCTCCTTTCCACCACTGCTGTCCACGGGCCTGGGGCTCGGCTTCTCTGCCCCTGTGCAGGATGACCAAGCAGAGGGTGGAGGCCAGTGACGGGGTGTGGACATAGGCTAAGCTCCAAGGTGACATGTCCACTGAGAGGAACAAGGGGGTTCTGTTCCCAGCACTCCGCAGCCCCCATCCACCTCTGAGTGATAAGAATGATGCAGCACCCAGCCAGACCAGCCGTTGAGCAGGCCCCTCATTCCAAAGACAGACTTTTGTAATCAAATCATGTTGCACATTTAAATATTGACCTAAAATGGACCAAATAAAATTGGAAGCAAACAAACCAAAAGGGAAAAAACAACCCCAAACCAACAGAAGATGGCTGTCTCCATCTCGCACTGAGCAGCAGGAGCCCTTCTTTAACATGGTGTTTGGGTGGGAGGGGGGGATTGGGGCCATTTGGGGAGAAGCAGTGGGGCAGTCCCGGACAGGAAGCTTGGGCTGAGAGAGAATTGGTCCCTGGTGACTTGGCCCTGCCCCACACAGCTTCAGCACCACACAAGGGAACAATGCACAACGGCAGCACACAGGTCTGGCCCCAACTAGCGCCTGCCTCCTCTGGCCCAACCATCAGCAGACTCTGCGCCCACCGGAGACCAGCCCTGGGCTGCTCCTGCTGCCCTCCCTTCACCGCCTGGGAAGGCTCTGCAACCCCATCTCAGCAGGAAAAGAAACACACTGCAAGAGAAGGAGGCGCAAAACTACAAATCCTTAGTGTTCCTGTAACTGAAGCAGCTAGCAATAATGTTAGGCATGAACAGTGAGTACAAGTTGAGTGGGACCCTGCCATTTGGAAGAATCCCCCTCCCCTAAGGAGTCCTGTCTCCTCTGCAGAGAAGTTGCCCCCACAGCCCATCGAGTCCAGATGCCTGATGGAAGGGCCAGAGATGAACAAAAGACATCTGCTGCAAAAAAAGAGAACTTAAATACAATGCAAAGACCTACCAAACCCTCTCCCTGCCCTCCCACCCTCCTCCCAGAACTAGACGCCAAGGTGTGGGAGAACAGATGATAAAACTCACACATTCACCACAAAAATCTGTGGCAAAAAGAATATATGTGTGTGAATATATATATATATATATATATTTTATATTTATGCCAATGTACTCACTCAGTACAAATAGCAAAATAGTTTACCATTTCCTAAATACAAAATAGAGCTTTCCAAAAAAATGAAACACACATTAGATATAAACCATCCAAAACTTGAACGATTGAAAACTGTATTCAAAATTAAATGACCCAGAGCAGGTCTCTTTCAGAAAAGTTCCCTTCATATCGGCAAAATAGCCTGTACGACTGAAAACATCACGTGAGGGAGGGAGGTCTCTCAAGGAGAGACAGACTGACCAACAACGAACGCCAGAGACAGACAAACAACAGTGTGGGGGGGGGGGGGGGAGGACCCAAGGACAAGTCTACACAGCTCAAGGCAGCACACAAGTCAGAAAACACATACTTTGGGGGGGGGGGAGCAGCCTATCAGGCCATGTATAGGCTAAACTCTTCTCTATACACAAGGAACAAAAAAGAAAACTCAAGGTGACTTAAGCTGTTGGGTGACAGATGCCACAAACAGCCATTGACTGGGGGGGGGGGGGGGCAAAAAAGCCAAACTCCAAACAGGAGGCTGTGGCGAGGGCCCTGGAAACAGGCTGCCCGCTGCCCAAGAGGATCTGCCTCTCAGGTTGGAGCGGGTACCGACTCGTGACGCCAGGGCGGACCTGGCGCTTCCTGCCTCTGACGAGCTTGAGGCTTCTGCCAGCAGCAAGTGGGAAAGGGACTGGGAAGCAGAAGCCAGCTGGTCCAGAACTCCTCCCTTCCCTCCATAGGCCGAGGTGGCAACCTTGGCCTTCTGCTCCGCAGCAGCGGGTTTGCTGACCTCAAAAGCTGGGTTTCAACAGGTGGCAGCATATTCAGCAGGAAAGGTACAAAATGGTTAACTAGGAGAATGGAAATTCTGCTAACATCCTATTTTAGGCTGTCGTTGACTCACCTCAGCAAACTGTCCCCCACAACCCCACCCCAAAGGGAAGGTTTACGGAGCACAAGAGACCCTCTGAGCAGCACAACTCCGCCCTCCCAATTTATGCCCAAACCCTCAGGAGAGAGGCCCAGAAGCCAGTTAGTGGAGGCTCTCCGCCTGTGCACATGGCAAGTGCTTCCCCCTTATTGGCTGCAACTTCACAGCAAGTACAGAGCAAAGTGAACTCTCCTCTTGCTTCACCTGGTCCAATGGAAGCCATTTCCACCTGCAAGCCAAGTGACCAGTCATCACAGAAGGCCGGATCAGGATCTGGAGTAACAGAAAGATACACAGTGCCCTTTCCCAGGAGCTCCAGTGGCTGTGAAAGGAAGAGAAGGGCGGACCAGAGCGTGGTTCCCTTGCCCAGCAGCAATGGCAACTGAACAGCCATGCTCTGCATGCCCCCAGCAGGGCTCAAGACGGACTGACCACCCAGCCCAGGCCTGGGCACAGCAAAGCAGAGCTCTTCAGCTTCTCTCCGAGACTCCTGCCCCATGGTTCAACATGGGGGCACTTGGGGAAGGGGGGTGAAGGCTACATTTGCCCTGGGTCCAGGCAATCCTTTGAGGGGGGGGGATTTTACTCCAGACATCCAATATTCCCGAGTCACAAGAGCTGAAGGAATCTTCCAAGTCTCCTTTTGCATCAAAGTGCTTCTGAAATTATAAGTGGGAGCACAGGGGAGAGAAAGGACAAGGAAAAGTTTTAATACTTTACAGCCGCCAGCATTGCCTCTCTTTCCCGCCCCCGTCCCCCCACATTGAAGACATAAGAACATAAGAGAAGCCATGTTAGATCAGGCCAATGGCCCATCCAGTCCAACACTCTGTGTCACACAGTAGCAAATTTTTTTTGTGGCTAATAGCCACTGATGGACCTCTGCTCCATATTTTTATCTAAACCCCTCTTGAAGGTGGCTATGCTTGAGGCCACCACCACCTCCTGTGGCAGTGAATTCCACATGTTAATCACCCTTTGGGTGAAGAAGTACTTCCTTTTATCCATTTTAACCTGTCTGCTCAGCAATTTCATCGAATGCCCACGAGTTCTTGTATTGTGAGAAAGGGAGAAAAGGACTTCTTTCTCTACTTTCTCCATCCCATGCATTATCTTGTAAACCTCTATCATGTCACCCCGCAGTCGACGTTTCTCCAAGCTAAAGAGCCCTAAGCGTTTCAACCTTTCTTCATAGGGAAAGTGTTCCAGACCTTTAATCATTCTAGTTGCCCTTTTCTGGACTTTCTCCAATGCTATAATATCCTTTTTGAGGTGCGGCGACCAGAACTGCATACAGTACTCCAAATGAGACCGCACCATCGATTTATACAGGGGCATTATGATACTGGCTGATTTGTTTTCAATTCCCTTCCTAATAATTCCCAGCATGGCGTTGGCCTTTTTTATTGCAAACGCACACTGTCTTGACATTTTCAGTGAATTATCTACCACGACCCCAAGATCTCTCTCATGGTCAGTCTCTGCCAGTTCACACCCCATCAACTTGTATTTGTAGCTGGGATTCTTGGCCCCATTGTGCATTACTTTGCACTTGGCCACATTGAACCGCATCTGCCACGTTGACACCCACTCACCCAGCCTCAACAGATCCCTTTGGAGTTCCTCACAATCCTCTCTGGTTTTCACCACCCTGAACAATTTAGCGTCATCCGCAAATTTGGCCACTTCACTGCTCACTCCCAACTCTAATCATCAAGACTGATCATCAAGCTCGCCCTTGACACCCACCAGCGACTCCACCTCTCTGTTACCCAACGGCACTCTGCATTTTCTCTTGCTGCTTTCAGGACCATCCACACAATACTGCCTTCTGTTTTTTCTTTCTTTGTTTTGGGGGGGGGGCCTTCATCCTGCCCTACAGTGCAAACAGGCTCAGGGCGGCTTACTGCACATTATCTGACAATTAAAGAGGACAGGAACTCAAATGAGTTCAAATTTAGTTGACTAATCTAAATAGCTCCTGGCAGCTCAGCAAACAGTTTCTTCTTCTTCCAATGTCTGCAGGGCTCCTGCTAGGGAGGGCAGGGCGCATTCTGCTTCAACGGGTCAATCATTCCAGGCACCCAAGATGTAAACAGAGCCATGGCTGCTTGGGCAGGGGAGACCAAGGCAATTTGACATCCGCGGCCTCAACCAAAGGCCCGGCAGAACAGCTCTGTTTCGCAGGCCTGCAAAATTGCACAAAAATCCCTGCAGGGCCCTGATCTCAACTGGGAGCGTGTTCCACCAGGCCCCTCCTGCTTCCGCCCCCCCCCTCCTTTTGCTTGCTGCTTCCCCCAAAAGTCGCTTGAGCATTAACTTCTTGGAACTATCACAGTCACTGTGGAGCACAAGGTGTGCTGCCGCCTAACTGCTGGCTGGGGTCAAATGGCTAGAAGTGAACCAACTGAAATGGAACCCAAACAAGACAGGAGTGAGGCTGGTTGGGAAAGCAGAGATCTTGAAGGACTTTCATGGGGTTCCTTTGTGAACCCTTGCCCTTTGCAGGCAATATTTTCAACAAGCCACAAACTGAGAAAGACTCCATGGAGCTGCATTAGGAGCCAACGGAACAAGGAAAGCCCAAGCATCAACCAAGTTCAAACCATCTGTTCTCAGGATGGCTGCTGCTACAGCCTTGGCGACTTCACTTGAATAAAACTAGAACCATTCTGGCCTGGGCAGAGAAAGAGCCCTGCTCAAGTACTTACTCAGCCCATCAGAAGGAGCCAGCCATGTTATTGTTCCCCTGGTTCTGAAGAGACACAAGCAGGTCATCAATCTTCTTCATGTTCTGATTGGTGGTCATAGCGGAAGGCAGCTGGGGGCTCTCCGCCATTTGCTGAGAGAGGAGAGTGGAGACTGACTGCTGGGCCTCCCCTTGCGGCTGACTGATCGTGAGCATCTGCTCGGACATGGTGGCTGGTCCAGATGTCAGCAGCTGGCCACAGTCTGTGGAGAAAGACAAGTGGCATGCATCCAAGCTAAGCAGCACCTTCTCACTGAGCTCCAGTCTCTCGTGCAGGACCAGCAGACACTCTGAAGCAGGTGCCCCATCCCTGGGCATCACCCTTGTCCCACCCAATAGCACTGGCTCCCCCAGGATGCACCTATCCCCAGGTGTCAGTGGGAAGACGTGCCTGATGCATCTCTTCTGTGAAACCCACAAGGCCTCCAGCTCGCTCTCCTGTGCTTGTCTGTGTACGAACCCTACTGCACGCGGGCACCCCTGCCTGTCTAAAGGAGCCCTTCCTCCTCACAGCCTGTGTCCAAAAAGCACACACAGATACTGCCGCCACAGCCCTGCATTCAGAACTGACCAGAGATCAAGAGCAGCCATCTGAAGGACTCTCTCTTGCCAGCGACACGGACTGACACCAGCTGTTTGGGAGACAACTGGAGGCTTCAGCGTCTCTTTGCCATGATCCTCAAACAGAGACTGGCACCTGTGCCAAAATGGCTGCTACCCCACAGGTGAGGCCCCTGGACACACACACGAAGCTGCCCCGCCTTGGCCCATCAAGGCCAACATTGTCTACTCAGATGGGCAGCAGCTCTCCAGGGTCACAGGCAGAGGTCTTTCATGCATCACCTCCTGCCTGGCTCTTTTAACAGGGGTCTGAACCTGGGACCTTCTGCATGACAAGCAGATGCTGTACTGCTGAGCACAAAGGCTGGCTCTACAGGAATGGCTGGGCACACTTTACTACTGGTGTTCCCTGGCTTGGAACCACACCCAGTCCCAGGCCCTCCACACTTACTGTCTTGGATGCCGAAGAGGAAGATCCCAGAGGTCTGCTGAGATGAAGCTGAGGAGTTCTGCAGCTGGTTCAGGGCACTGCTGTGAGAGTTATGGAATAACGCTGCCTGCTGCTGCTGCTGCTGCTGCTGGGGGGGTGACGAGGTGCTCTGGAGGCTGCCCTGGGAAGAGTAGAGGGAGGGCTGCTGCAGCTCCTGCTGGCTGAGGCTGTTCTGCAAGGCAGACATGGAAGCCGAAGAGATGAAGAGGGTGACCGGCTGCTCCTGAGAGCCGGGAGAGCCCTGGACCAGCTGCATCTGGGGAGAATTGTGGAACAAGGCGGGCTGCTGGGCTTCAGCTTGGGCAGAGCCTGAACTCTGGCTCTGGAACTGCATGGGCTGCTGCTCCTGGCTCATGCCCGTTGGGGGGTGGAAGAGGGACTGGCTCTGCTGCTGCTGCTGCTCCTGGCCAGCCATGGAGCTGGGGCTGGCAGCGAACATCATGCCGGGCTCCTGCGGTGTCATTGGGCCCAGGGGGTTCTGGCTGCTGAACCGCATGTTTTGCTGCTGCTGCTGCTCTTGAGATGGGGCGCTGCTCTGAAGAGCCACAAGCGAGTGTGAGGGCTGGAACATGCCCCCCTGCTGGTTTGGGGAAACCGCAGAGGAGGGAAGGGAGCCAAGGGGCACTGGAGGCTGGAACAAGCCCTGTTGCGGGTTCTGGGGCTGCTCTTGGGAAAGCAGCGAGCCCTGCAGGTGGGAGAGCTGAGCCGCCTGCTGCTGCTGCTGCTGCTGGAATGAGGTCTGCTGCTCGGCATTTGCAGATGTCTGCAGGGAAGAAATGGAGCTCGGGGTGGCGAAGAACGGCATCTGCTCCTCCTGCGTGACGGAGCTGCTCATGGCACTCTGGGAGAGGAACATGCTGCTCGGCTGCTGGTCTGGCACAACTGAGCTGCTCTGCAGGACTCCCATGCTGCTCTGGGAGTGGAACATGGGTGGCTGCAGCTGCTCCGAGGAGGAGGACGACGTGCTCTGGCTGTGAAAGAGCGAGTTCTGGGTTTCCTGCGAGATGTTCTGGGCATCCCCCATCGGGCCCTGAGAGTGGAAAAGCTGCGCCTGGGAGTGGGGAGCCTGCTGCAGAAAGCTCCCGGCCTGCAGAGACATCATCTCCCCGCTCTGCTGGAACAGGCCCCCCCCTTGCTGCTGCACCCCGCTGCCCTGGACAGCCATCATGTCCTCGGAGGAAGAGAAGAGGCTGACTTGAGGCTGGTTCTCCCCGCCGTGCTGCATCTGCACCATGGCCTGAAAGACAGTGTTCTGCAGCTGCTCGGCCTGGCCTGAGGCTTCTTTGTTCTCGGTGGAGCCAGAGGACTGGAACAAAGCGGAGCCGCTGGCAGAGACCTGTTGCTGGGGTGGGGAGGCGGCTTCGCTGCCAGAAATGCTGGCTGGAGAGAACAGCTCGCACTGCATCTGCATGTCTTCTGAGGCCGAGAGCCCACCCATCAGGTGGGAAGCTTGCTGGTACACAGGAGGTGGTGGCTGCTGGACATTTCCGTTCCCTGAAGAAGTGGTGGAGGAGGAGAACAGGTCCGGCTGCATCTGGCCAGCAGCCTGGCACATGCCTTGCTGCATTTCCAGCACCATTGCTGCTGCTGCTGCAGAGGTCTCCATGGCCTGCTGCTGGCTGGACAGGGAGCTCTCGGGCTGCTGGTGGACATTCTCGACTCTTCCGGAAAGAAGGTCCTCTGCTCTTGAACAGGCCGTCTCCGAGGAGGGAAACATCCCTGGGCTGACGCTGCTTTGGATTTGGCTGACCTGCTGGAACATCTCCACATTGAGCTGTTCTTGGACATCCTCATTGTCTGAGCCAGAAAACAAAACGGAGGACAGCTGCTGCTGAGCTTCCAGCACTTGCTGGACCAAGTCCACGCTTCCGCTGCCGCCGCTGCCAGTAGTGCTGGGCTGGAAGCTCCCCGCCTGCAGCTGCTGGATGGTGCTTTGCAGCTGACTCACCCCATTCGCTGAGGAGAACATGTTTGACGAGATCTGCTGTTGTAGCGCCTGGGCTGACTCCTGCAGGGGAGACTGCTGCTGCGACGCCTCGCTCAACTGAGACAGAGTCAGCACTGTAGGGTCTGGCTGGACCTCTCTTGAGGAGAACTGAGTCGCCTGCTGCAACAAGGTGTCACTGTTTTGCAGCTGGCTCGGAGCGGAGGCTGCTGGGAAACTGCCAGGCTGGGCAATGTCCTGTGGTTGGAGGCTGGGCATCACTTTGGGCTGCTGCTTTTCACTCTCTGAAGCTAGATGAGAAACTGGAGAGGAGAAAGTGCCATTTCCCAGCATGGTGGGCAGGCTGCTCTCCAGTGCTGCTGAGGAGGGGCCAACCACGCCGCCTGCCTGAAGGGGGAAACACAGGAGGAAGTTAACATGTCAGCCTGCTTGACTGGTGCGTCAGGCCAAAAGGGTGAAAGGCGATTCCTTATCTGTCCTGACTGATGAAACAGCAGGTATTTATGACAAAGGTGCCTATGAGCAAAATCAGGTAAAGCTCACCCCATCTGTAAAGTTCTTCTTGATAAATGGCTTCCCCTTTTTACACACTGCTGCCTGGACCCAATTCAGGAAGGAATCTGAAGTAGTACCTAGCTGGGCATGGCTCTAGAGTCCAGTGCAATTAAGCAACACAAGAGCAGTCCTACTGGATCAGGCCAGAGGCCCATCTAGCCAGCATCCTGCCCTACATATTGGCTTAGTTGGAGTTCCTGGAAGGCCAACAACTAGGGCAGAGATGCCAAAGCCTTTCCCTGTCAAAGGTGACTGAATGTTCCGGTCACCACGGCTGGCAGCCACTGATGGACCCATCCTCCAAGAATCTGTCTAGCTCACATTCAGAGCCATCTATGCTCATGGCAATCATTAAGCCCACTGGCACTGACTTCTACAGTTTAGCTGCTCATTAAGTAAAGAAGAATTTCCTTTGGTTTTCCTACCAAGCAGGCCACTCCATGAGCAAACCTGAGCAAGGCCACCTAGACCCGAGCAAGCCTATCTGTGATACACAATGCTTCACAGGCCGTTTGTTCACAGGGGTGCCGTGAGTCAGCAGTAGCTTGATAGCACATAGCACGCACATCTGCTGCATGCACAGCTGTATAAATCTCTATCATCCACCCTCCTTTCCTTGTCTTTCTCTAAACCGCAAAGTCCCACACTCTTCAGCTTTTCCTTTGCTCACTGCTAATTCCAGATCATTTATTAACAAATTAAATAGTCCCACCACAGATCCTGCGGGACCTTGCTGCTCACATCCCTCTGTTGCGAGAACTGCTTCCTGTTCCTCTTACCCCATGACTGTTAAGCTCACTCAGTCGTCTCTGGTGAGACACCCTGTCAAAAGCTCTTTGGATGTCCAATTATACGATATCTACTGGATCAACAGGTTATTATTACAAACTCCAACAGGCTGGTGATGTGGGATTTGTTCCTCAATATGCTTAAGAACAGTTATTTTTAATAACAGTTTCTACTAATTTACTCAGAACAATTTAGCACATTGCAGTTAAGTGAACTGGCACGTAATTCCCTGGATCCCCTCTGGACTCCTTTGCCAATTTCCAGCAGTTGGTTTTAGTAATGAGTTACATGTGCTGGTTAGCAGATCAAGAATTTCATATTTGAGTCCCTTAAGAATCTTGAGGTGTGTGTCCATCTGGACCTGGAGACTTCAGCCTCCGGTTTGCCTTGCAGTCTTAGAACTTCCTCTCTAGTCCCCTCAAGTTTTACTTAATTCTTCACCCTTCCCAAAAGCAGTGGCACCTATGTGGGCAAGGTGCCCACATTTTCTGCAGTGAAAACCAACACAAAGAATTTATTCAGTTTCTCTACCATCTCACCAGCTCTCCTAAGCAATCTTTTCATCGCCCAGTGGCCCAACCGCCTCCCTGGTCAGTTTCCTGCCCCTAATATACTTGAAGAAATGCTTATTGTTTATCTTTTCTTTTTTTAGCAATCCACTCCTCAGATTTCCTTTTTTTTGCATATGCACCTGTTGCTGCTGATGTTGTATAAGATGGACATCTGAGAATGCAGACGCCTCCTTCAGAGTCCGCCTCACTTACCTTGAAGACTGCAGGAGACGGTTTCTCAGCTGCAAGCTCCATTGGAGCAGCCTCCTCACTCTTGATCCCGCTGCTCGGCCGCAGTGGACTTATCAAGGCACTGGGAAGGACATTTACCTTCTCGAGGTTGCAACCACTGGGATTCACTGCAGATTTAAAAAAAACAAAACCAGCTGCCACCCAGGGCCACTAGAAACCATGACTTAAGCTCCCACTACACAGCGTATAGGTAAATCAGCCCTTTTCACATGCCTTCTTATGCCAAGGGATGTAAAATAACAATGAGTAAAAGGAGGAAATAACGTAGTCACTGTCTTTCCAGGAATCTTTCACTTTGCTATAGAAATAATCCTACGAAGAACGAACACCCAGAAGAAAGAGTAAAAGGTCTACTCACAAGCACCAAAGGGCAGCCAGCAAAAACACTGGCTCTGTGTGGCAGGGGTGAAAAGGGCAAGCCCTGAACCAGGGATTATTAGGAAAGGGACTGAAAACGGAACAGCCAGTATTGTGGTCCCGCTGAATGTATCTATGGCGAGGGCTCATTTGACTGCTGCATTTTATAAAAGCTACTGCAGAGCAATGATCCCTCTAAGCTGCAGAGTCTTGTGAGCAAAAACTCTACTTTGTGAGCAAGTGGTATTAATGTTGTGAGCTACTGCCATTAAAGTTGTGAGTCACTGCATAAATTATTGTGTTCTGGGGTCATCCTTCCTGTGCTAAGACAAAGGAAGAAGACGACTGCAGATTTATACCCTGCCCTTCTCTCTGGATCAGAGACTCAGAGCGGCTTGCAATCTCTTATATCTTCTCCCCCCACAACAGACACCTTATGAGGTAGGTGGGGCTGAGAAAGCTCTCTCAGAAGCTACCCTTGCAAAGACAACTCCTGAGATAGCTCTGGCTAACTCAAGCCCACACCAGCAGCTGTAAGTGGAGGAGTGGGGAATCAAACCCGGTTCTCCCAGATAAAAGTCCGCACACTTAACCACTACACCAAAATGCGTGAGCTGGAGGCTAAAAATCTGTGCGCTATCTCACGCTAATTCAGCTTAGAGAAAACACTGCTTCAGAGCTGGAAAAAGAGTGGAGAAAGCAACCAAAACAATCAAGGGGCTGGAGCACCTTTCCGATGGTGAAAGGCTAGAGAGGCTGGGACTTCAAAGTTTAGGTGTGGGGAAAGCAACTAAGGGAAGGACATAACAGAGGTTTATACAACTCTGCACATGGTGCAGAAGGTGGAGAGAGGTTTTTCTTGCTCCCCCATAATACTGACACACAACACTGCACCTGACTGTTAGTGCAACAAGGTCAGTCTCGTCTACTCAGACTGGTAGCTGCTCTCCAGAGTCTCAAGCAGAGGTCTTTCACATCACCTGCTGCCTGGTCCTTTTTTAACTGGAGATCCCAGCAACTGAGTCAGGGACCTTCTGCATGCAAAGCAGAGACTCTTCCACTAAGCCACATCTCTCCCCAATACTAAAACTCACGTTGATGGGCAACAGGTTCAGGACAGACAAAAGGAACTACTTCCTTACTCAATGAGCAATCGGCCTACAGGTTGGCTGCCAGTGGACTCAAATGGAAGGAGGTGGGATGAAAATTCCCCCTGGAAGTCTTCAGAAAGTTGCTGTAAGTTAAAACATGCTCAGGAGCCCATTTGCTACAAATGAGATACCTGTGATGGCTTCGTCAAAAGAGCAGGGCTGGGCTGGGCTGTCTATCTCCTGCTTCACGCTGACGTTCAGAGGACCAGCTGCTGAGGCAAGAAAAGACAGCACCAACTTTCAAGAGAGATGTAAAGCAAGAGGTTTCCAAAACAAGGTGAAAAGGCAGTTCAAAATCTGATCCATCCCCCCCCCTCAATAATAACCAATTGCAAAAGGTAAGCCAATGCCATGGTGAAGACAAGCCAGAGCCTCAGTCCCACCAAAGAGGAAGGGGCAGCCTCCCAAAAAGCTGCAGGGGCAAAAGACGTGCCACCAGGGCAGCTGCTCAGGTCTCTGCAGCTTCCCCTAGAGATTCATCAACTCTCATAGAGAAGTTTTAGAGGGGAGATTTTCTCCCTCTCCCATAATGCTAGAACCTGGGATCATCCACTGAAGCTGAAGCGGGGGGGGGGGGGGGGGGAGATGCAGAAAAAAAGAAGCACTTCTTCAGAGTATGCAGTTAATCTGGTATAGTGGTTAAGTGTGTGGACTCTTATCTGGGAGAACCGGGTTTGATTCCCCCCTCCCCCACTTGCACCTGCTGGCATGGCCTTGGGTCAGCCAGAGCTCTCGTAGTTGTCCTTGAAAGGGCAGCTGCTGTGAGAGCCCTCTCAGCCCAACCCACCTCACAGGGTGTCTATTGTGGGGGGAGAAGACATAGGAGATTGTAAGCCGCTCTAAGTCTCCGATTCAGAGAGAAGGGCATAAATCTGCAGTCTTCTTCTTCTGTGGAACTCGCTGACACAAGATGGCACTTGGGTTTTTTGGGCCACTGTGTGACACAGAGTGTTGGACTGGAGGGGCCACTGGCCTGATCCAACAGCGCTTCTCTTGTGTTCTTCTGTGACACAGAGTGTTGGACTGGAGGGGCCATTGGCCTGATCCGACATGGCTTCTCTTATGTTCTTATGAGACACAGAGTGTTGGACTGGAGGGGCTATTGGCCTGATCCAACAGGGCTTCTCTTATGTTCTTATGTACTTATGATGTGGTGATAGGGGCCATCAACTTGGAAGGCTTTCAAAGGGGAGTGCACAAAAGCATGGAGGACAGGGCTATCTGCGGCTAATTTAATTGATTTAATTTAATTTTTTTATTTACATCCCACCCTATCTCACAAGCAGGCTCAGGGCAGCTTACAATAATAAAACAACATATTAAAATTAAAACCACATATCAAGATCATCATAAAAAGAGGTACTATCCAATCAGGGACAGCACAGAAACAATAATTCAAGCATTGGCAACAAACCACACAACAGCATGTAGATTGGTAGCTGGCAACACAACATAAGCACCATGATGATAAGGTGCTTGGGGGAAGCAGTGACTTCCAAAGGACACCTGCTGGCTACTCATGATGATGGATCTCCCCTCCACTAGCAGAGGCACCGTGCCTCTTAGTATCAGTTGCTGGGGGACACAGGTCATCCATTCTGTGGGCTTCCTATTGGCAGATGGCTGGTAATTGTGTGAACAGAAAGCTGGATCAGACAGGTCTTCAGTCTGATCCAGCATGGCTCTTATGTTCTTAAAGAGAAGAAAGATTGTCCAGAAATACTGGGCTGAGGCCCCCTCCACAATGTCAGTCCTTTTCCCATACCTGGGTCTGGAGTGTACGTAAACGGCTGTATGTCGTGGGATCTCCCAGCATTGGTCACCACGTAGATTCCCACGGAAACAGGTGCAGTTATTTGCTGGTCATAATAGGGTGGCACCTTCACAATTACGTGATTCTGTATCCAGAAAAGAGACTTTCATTAAAACAAATCTCAAGAGCCTTCCAACTGCAACACCAAGAGTGAGAATACCACTGCGAAATCTGATGAAGGGAAAATCAGGGAGGGGCGAGGGTTCTGCTCTTTGTCTCCCTGCCCTTTCCACTCCAGAGCCCACAGGACAGCTTGTGTGGTGCGGTGCAGTGGCTAGAGTGTCAGGCTAGAACTGAGGGGGCCCAAGTGGGAATCCCAACACTGCTATGGACACTGGCCAGACCACACACACTCATGTGAACCTACCTCAGAGGGTTGTTGTGAGGATAAAACGGAGAAGAGGAAGATGAAAACTGCTTTGGGTCCCCATGGAGGGTCCCCAGAGAGGTTGGATATAAATGAAGTAAACAGACGGGCAACAAACATATCTACACTGTGCCTCCTTTCCTACAGTTGCTATGGCTTATTCCTCTCCTCCAACAAGCCACCTGCCACCATACTGGCCTGGGAGGATCAGAGGCAACCATGGGAGAAGGGAGGGGAGAGGAAAGCAAGACTGAGGGACTGTGTCTTCTTTTTGCCACCCCTGCACTGAAGAAGCAACGGGAAGCAAGCAGACTACCTGCTCCTCCAGGAGCAACATCTAGAAGGGTTCATGCACCCCAAAACCAGCATCCAGCAGCACCAGAAGAAGAGTCTCAGTATTAGAAGAAGAGTCTCTGGTAGCAGTGGAGGTGGTCAGAGAAAGCTTTAGGAATAAAAAGATCTTTTGTGGCAAAAAGACCCCCTCCAATATGGGGATTTTTTGAGAGCCAGCTTCACGATAACAGGATTCTTTTAATCCATTTTCAAAGAATACATTTAGGAGCAAAAACAAATTGTATCCCAAGGACAGTACAAAACAAATACCTGATGGAATAGCTCCATGTCAATTTCTGCTTCTGCTTTCCAGGAATTTTCATCTGTTGGAAAGGAAAGCGCAAAAACAAAGCTTACTTGTATATGGCCCAGGCAGTGGTGTGACCCAGCTGCTTCCTTGCCTACCCACGAGCAAAACTACATCCATCTTGCCTCCACCCCCTGCTCCATCTCAGGGACTCACCAGACACATTCTCCTGGAAGATCACTTTAGTTCCCTTCAGAAAGTTCTTGCCGATCAGGAAGACTTCCTCTTCCCCCTTTACAGAGCAGCGGTGCAGACTTTTCTTTAGGATTTCTGGCACACCTGCTGGTTGAGCTGTGAGGTGGAAAGAGAGGCGCCTCTATTAAGAGCAGGAGAGCAGTGAGAAACATCCCCATATGAAAAACAAGTGCTGTTGCACAGCACTGCACATGGAAAAATAGGGTGTCACTGACGCTTAAAAGACGAAAAAGAAGACTGAAGATTTATACCCCACTCATCTCTCTGAATCAGAGACTCAGAGAAGCTTATAATCTCCTATATCTTCTCCCCCTGCAACAGACATCCTGTGAGGAGAGTGGGGTTGAGAGGGCTCTAACAGCAGCTGCCCTTTCAAGGACAACTCCTGCAATAGCTATGGCTAACCCAAGGCCATTCTGTTTGAGCAAGATCCTTTTCCGATCCAAAAGCCTGCTTTCACCGAAGATAATTCCTCCTGGCAGCTGACAAAGAACATGCAAGAGCCACCATTACCACAGCCTTTGCCATTAAATTATCACAAGGCCAGCAAAATGGCATGGAATCTCATCTCTGGAAACAGCAGCTACCACATACAAGTAACAAAGAGGACTTCACCATACCTATTGGTTGGGGGTGTTCATTCTCCCTCTGAAATTAAGTATTGGCAGATTTCTACACACAACTGCACTGTCAATTATTTTGCCCAGAAGCATCTTATGCCAATTAAGTTAGTTTGCCTCAAACTGCTAATAAATACTTCTCTGCCTGCCTCAAGCCAGAAGCCTGATCCTCTTCTGCAGGAGAACTGCAGGCACAGCATCTTCCTGCTGCAACTACACTCTTCTCCAATGACTCCAGGAGGTCCCAGGGAGCTGAGACCCTTTCCACATCAGTGCTGCTTTACACTGCCTTGAGCCTTCCAGTAAGCCAGAGTGACACCATTCTATCATAGCTGCCCCAAGGAGAACGCTTCTGACAGCAGGAGGTTCCTGGACCCACTCTTTAGCAGCTACTGGTGAGTCCTGGGAGTGAGGGTGTGGCTACTATAGGCGAAGGCTGCAATCCAAACCATAGCCAGCTTCAAGAGGGGATTGGATAAAAATATGGAGCAGAGGTCCATCAGTGGCTATTAGCCAGTGTGTGTGTGTGTGTGTGTGTGTGTGTGTGTGTGTGTGTGTGTGTGTATTGGCCACTGTGTGATACAGAGTGTTGGATTGGATGGGCCATTGGCCTGATCCAACATGGTTTCTCTTATGTTCTTATGTTCATATTTACTGGGAAACAGGTTTCAGCAAACACAGAAGGCCTTACTTTGAGTAAACATGCACAGGATCATAGTTTGACTTGTCTGCTAGTTTCTACCAGGGCTGGCTTGACTATACAGTGATCCGAGTGGCTGCTGGAGGCTGACACATTTGAGTCAATAAGATGCTGGACGAAAGCCTCCAATGCAGAAGAGGAATGCTGTGGAGGACAGGATCCCACATTTTAACACAATCTGATATGATGGGATATTCTTCTCTAGAGCAAATTACAGGGTAGCCTGAACACATACTGTAGCTGTTATTCCTAGTATCAGAACGTAAGTTGTTTCTGAGTTGACAAACTATTGTTAAAGCTCTGTTTACCCATCTATGTTGTCCATGACCCTGAAACCAACTAGTGAGAGACCATGACCCTGAAACCAATGGTCACCTTATTTATTTATTTATTTATTTATTTATATTAAGATTTATACCCCGCCCTTCTCACCTAAGTGTCTCAGGGCGGAGACACTTCTGAGGCCCTTCTGAGATTAGGAAGGTAAAAACCTGGAAGAGGGTCTTCTCAGCCAGGGAACCAAAGTTCTGGAACTCTCGCCACAGGAAAATTCGCCTGTCCCCTTCTACTGCCGTCTTCCACCAGCAGGTGAAGACTTCTTTGTTTCATCTGGCATTCCTCCAATGACCCCTCTTTCCTAACCAAACTCTGTTTTTTAATTGTTCTAACAATATGTGTTTGGGAAGGGAGGCTGATTTCAATGGTTTTAAAATGTAATTTCATGTGTATGTTTTAAGCTTTTAACCACCTTGGTGGTCCTGGCAAACAAACAAATGAAACTGCAGAGAAAGAAAACACAGACCAAACTGTAGGCATGAAATATAGTGGTGGGGTGTATGTGTATATTAAACAATAAACTACATAAAAAGACCTTTATGCCATGTTATGAGCACAGGGTCTGTCCCTTGTAGGGTCAAAATAGATAGCACCTTTTTTTTTAAAGGAACCTGAGTGATCTGTGCAAATATTGACCAAGATTTATTCAGTTCTGTGGTTAGTGTATCTGGGTTGCCTATTCTATTACCTCAAACTCTGTAACTGGATAAGACTGAAACACCAAGCTGTTTGATAAGGGGTGTGTTAACGGAGGCAGGCGGAGCTCTGCTCGTGCTGGAGGCAGACTTTGCTACTTACTGCACAGAATGGGGGAGGAGGGGGTCTGCAGGGTCAGAGTGGAGCCGTCCTTCCGAGGGATGTTCACGCGGAACACCAGTCTCGCTCGTGTGCTTTTCTTCTTGGAGCCCACAATGCCTATTCTTGCTTCAACATCGGCATTCCTCAGCTTCAGGATTCCTACACAGTCAACCCTAGCACAATGGAAGAGTAGTGTTACTAATACAGAAACAGAAGAAAGCTCCCTAGAGCTTCAGCCAAAGCCTTGCCGTTGGAACAATGAGCCAGAGTTGTTGCCACAACCAGAGCAGCCACAAGCACAGAGAGAGCGTCCCTTCTGAAGAGGGCAGGTGTGGCTTCAAAGCTTGGCTGGCCTTGGGCAGTTCAATCCCTACCAGAGGAGAGCAGGGGAGGGGGATGGCAGTCCATTACTTGGCACATTAACCACTCTAGGTAAAACAGACATTAAGAACACTGAACTTTTAGAAGCAGCAAAACCAGGATCACCTGGCCTAGGTCTAGACTACATCTTCCAGTGGAAGTTTGCTACACAAAAGCTGCAGCACTTCCTGCAACTTCGGCGCAGATGGTAGGAAATCCGACCAGACGCTGCGGAGGGAACAGGATTGTGACTGCGAGGTGAGCTGTGTGCGAAAACGGTCAGTACTTCAGACCCAACTGAGGCACCAGCAGTGCAACCAAAGGGACAGATCCAATTTACCCCGACAGCAGGTAGCAGAGGGAAAGGCAGCTCTGCTGGTTGAGTGCTCATCACTGCAGCACCCAGCCATGGTTCCAGGACTGCTTTGCATCTCCCTGATGCCTGAAGCAAATGCAGGAAGGCGTGAACATCCCACAGGTCTGCAAGACCTATTCATTGATGAGTCAGGTTCTCATTAGCAAACCAACTCCTCAAATGTCCCTTTAGCATCCACAGCAGATATTCTGGGTCCTTCTCCAGCTTCCCCTCACCCAGGGAGACGTGCAGAGTTCCACCATGACATCCTGCACATCTCACCATGCACGGAGAAGGAAGACAGCTGCAGAGAAACAGGAAGCGCTAGGCTGCTCTGTCTCCCATATTGCCCTCAACCACTGCAAAAAGTTTCCTTCCAGGAAAAGACAGCTAAGCTAAGTAGCCCTGTTACCCTGAACACCAATATAATAAGTAAAAACAAAAATGCAAACTACTGATTTACTGTAGTTTGCTTTACTGTAGTTTACTACAGATTTACTGTAGTTTAGGACAGATTTACACCCATAATCAAAACAGAAAACAACTTAGGTTATCTATGAAGTAGAAAGAACCGAGGAGAACAAAGTTCACAAGATCATACACAACTCAAATCCCTTGAGGGGGGATCCTGAACAGGACCACCATTAATGGAGGCTTTTCCACCAGCACAGTGAAACCTCCCCACCTTCCCCCTCTGCATGCCACCTCCCAATATCCCCCAACCCTGCTCCTGAGGAATGGCCCCTGCCCCTGGTCACAGCATAAGGGAGGGGCTAGTGGCCCATGGTGAAAATTGACACACGCCCCTTCTGCCAACAGAAATCTTCCTGCTGGATCCAACCTCTCAGTTAGACCAACACTCAGAAGGAATTTGAACACAGCCTTCTCAGCCTAATACAGTCACCACTCTCTAGATTCTTGTCACACTCAGCACCAATTACAAGAAGAACTCTCTGTAATAATCCCACAAGTCCCGCCCCCTCCCCCGCCAGAAGAACTGAAAGTTTTATTGAGACAGAAGCAAGGTCTTTCCTGGTCTCTGCTTGAACAAAAACTAACAGCCAACGACCAGAGGAGGAAGTATAAACACGGGCTTTTTGACCAGGGGAAAATAACTAAGCAGTTCAATAAGGGAACATCACCAAATTCACAACTTGCCGTGATAAAACACTCTCAAAGTTCAATATCTGTGTATGTTCAACATCCCTATCAAATGCCTCGCCCAACTTACTACCAGGTAGAATTGTCGAAACTGGGAGTATCTGCAGTACACAGACAAACAGTAAGCCGAGAATATGACTTACGCCAGGGTCATGTTGTTGTTTGGATCCAGGCCCACCTCAATGACGGTGGTGCCCTCGATGTCCACTTCTTTGCATGGGGTGGTGTTTCGGCCCATGACCCTGCAGGCCTGATAGAATCCGTGAGGCTTCACCCGGCCAGAGTCATTCCCTACGAACACCTGCAGGGTCACTGGCTCACTGTGCCCTTCCAGCTGAAAGAGGAGAGGAGACAGGCAGGAATGAACACACAGCTGGTCACTCCGAGCAAAACACTAATGTGGGTTAACAGCCACTTATGCATACAAAGTACTGCTTACTGTTTCCACTATGAAGAGTTCAACTTATGGTAACCCATAATCCAATATTGGGTTGGCAAGCTCTGGGGTCTCAGTTTGTAAATAGGGACAATGAAATACCAATTGCAATTGTTGCAACTAGGACGGCCTGGGAAAGATTAAGTGCTAGATTACAGTTTGAAAGATTTTCACATGAAAAAATGACATTGTGGGACAATCCTTTAGTAAAAATTGGGGGTCAGAAAATTAAATGGAAGCAATGGATGTATGCCAGTATACTTACATTAGATCAAATTAAAAATTCTCAGGATGAGTTTCTAGCTAATCAGGAATTTTTGCAGAAATTTAATTTGAAGAATAACCAGCTTTGGTGTTATTATCAACTGAAACATTTATTAAGAGCGCAATATGGACCAGATGCACTGGCTGCTCCAGAGTGTCCAGAGATACTACAGGTAGTAATTGATAAAATACATGAACAGGATGGTCGGAAAAAGATTTATAATAAGCTGTTAATAAAAAATGTACATGAGCTGGTTGAATTAAGACATAAATGGAATGTGGAGCTGAATAGCGCCTTATTGCCACAGCAATGGAAAGCGATTTGTCAAAATGTAAAGAAAACGGCATTTGAACTAAGATTAATATTAATACATCAAAAGATTATTTTTAGAACTTATTGGACGCCGATGCGGCTTTATAAACGTGGTATGAAACCGAATTCGAGATGCTGGCGCTGTAATAACTTAGAGGCAGACATAAAACACATGTTATATGAATGCCCAATATTATCAGAATTTTGGTATCAGATTACTCGATATGTGAAACGTGTGTTGAACCTACAGTGTCGGTTTCCTTTGACATTATATATTTTAAATTATGTTCTGGCACTGTGGGGGTTAACAAGGGAACAGAAAATGTTGTTATGTCGGGCAATGATAACAGCTAAAAGAATTATTTTAAGACAATGGAAAGGTCCTTTTTCTGGCTCTCTGTTACAATGGAAAGATGAAATGTTACAACTGGCATGTCATGAAAAAGTATTTTGTGTACGACAAGGACAGGGGGCGAAATTCGAGCGAGTGTGGTCAGTTTTTGTTAATAGCATTTAGGATATGAGAAGGACAACTAAAGGTCTACGAATGGCGAAATGCATGAGGTGTGGAGAAAAGTGACACTGGGTGTTATATGTTGTATGTCTTAATATAGTGTAAAATAAATTAAAAAAAAAAATTTATGGTAACCCAAGATAATCTTATCCAACTACACAAAGTATCTCACATATACTCCTGAAGAGAACTAGACAGAAAACAGAATTCCTATCTCTTAAACCGAAATAATCTCTTTGTGATGTTGTTCTTTAATAACATATCTAAGATCCTGTAGATATCTGGTTAGACCTCATCTAGAGTAATGTGTTCAGTTTTAAGACGTACAAACTGGAACACATCCAGAGGAGGGCAACAAAGATGGTGAGGAGTCTGAAGACCAAGTCCTAGAAGGGAAGGCTAAAGGAGCTGGGGATGTTTAGCCTCGAGAGGAGGTGGCTGAGAGGTGATATGATCACTATCTTTAAGTACTTGAAGGGCTGTCCTATAGAGGATGGTGCAGAGTTGTTTTCTGTTGCCCCACAAGGTCAGACCAGAACCAACAGGTTGAAATCAAAAGAGTTTTCAACTAAAAACATTAGGAAGAATTTCCTGACTGTTAACGGCGGAACAGTCTTCCTCCTCAGGAGGCGGTGGGTTCTCCTTCCTTGGAGGTTTTTAAGCAGAGGCTAGATGGCCATCTGACAGCCATGCTGATTCTGTGAACTTGGGCAGATCAAGAGAGGGAGGGCAGGAAGGGTTGCACCAGTGCTTAGTTCTCATGGCCCTTTCTCACATGCTCAGGGAAATGCTGTTTGCCACTTTGAGATCAGGCAGCAATTTTTCTCCAGGCCAGTATGTCAGGGATCCTGGAGGGCAATCTTCTGGGCATGGGACAGGGGTCACACAGGGGGTTTGGAGGAGGTATCTGTGAATTCCCTGCATTGTGCAGGGGGTTGGACTAGATGGCCCTGGAGGTTCCTTCCAACTCCATGATTCTATTTTGGAGAAATTGAAGTGTTTTCAGAACTCCAATTCGCAAATATATATTTTTAAGCAATAAGCCATTATGCAGGATCATTCCATGACACAATAGCGCCCCCCCCGCCCAAAAAAAGCAACTAAAGCTAAAGAACAGCTTTCTTTAGAAAACTGACATGTATCTGAGCCATTGAACTGGGCGGAATACACAGTTAAGCCATTGGCATGTTTTTAAAATAAACTGAAGCTGTGTCTGGTTGTGCAGCACCCAAAAGCACTCAGGACAGACTGGGGCATGGAAGGACCACTCCTGACAGGACCAGAAGGGCTCAGCATTTTCCTAGCTGCATTACTGGGTTGCAAGGCGACTGCTGCCCCCACCCCCATTCTGGTCTACCTGCAAACCGAAGTAATATTCTGCAAGGCAGGCTTCGCAGTGCCCCCCGGAGGCACAGAGCCTTGTTCAGCATCGCAGGGGGGGCGGGAGGGAGAGCACGCAAGAACACTTTCCCTGGTTTCTCTCTGCATGATGACAGCACTGAGGGGTCTATATTTAACACACCTTCCACCCAGCAAGAAAGGCTCCTCTGTCTTGCTCAGAGAGACAGCCAGTTCTCTGCTACACTCCAAACAACAAAACAGCCACATCCTGGGGAAACTGTGTACACAAAACCTAGTCCAGAGCCATTTGAAACTCAGAATGGAAACAGCACGATTAGAGGCCAGCTCTGGGCGAGAGTGAAAAGCAGGGGGATCCTCTGCTTTACTGCTGTGAGTCAGACTCTGTCACAGGGAAGGACAGGATGGCAGCTCCCCCCGACCGGCAGCCTGCGTTTGGCTCCCTGTCTGCCATACCTTGACAGTGGGGAACCCTTGCTGCGTCCCGTCTTTCACAGAGCCCCGGCTGCCCTCCGTCAGGTAGCGAGCTCGGTGCTGGGTCTCTGGCTGCACCAAGATCTTCAGCTCCTTGCCTTCACTCTTAGTAGGGTACTGACCACACAGCATAGGGCTCTTCTTCCCTCCAGCTGCTTTTGCTGCTTCTGATGTTCTGAGGAGTCAAAACAAACCATTGGTCATGTTACCAGGGGCACTCCTTCAAAGACCATGAGAGCCCAAAGGGCAGGGCATGAAGCTGGGCTGCCGCTGATGTGCCCATCTAATCACAGAATGGCGCCTTGTTGTGGGCAGGGAACGGTCTGGAGGAGCAGCACGGGTCCTCGCACCCCCCCCCCCCGCATCAAAGAGGAAGTCATCCTGCACCGAGCACTTCCATTTCAGGACTGGCGTTTTGTGGGTGGTGACGGGAAAGGGACATGGCTGCATGGCCAGCCGGCTGAGAGGAGACGGTGCACCATCTCCAGGCCCCCTGAACCTGGCACTTTCTCCTTCACTGGGACCAGCTGAAGCAACTCAGCCACCCTGAGCCTGCTTCAGCGGGGAGGGCGGGATATAAATCAAATCAATAAATAAATTAACTAACTACTGATCACGGAAAAGTGGCTGTTTCAAAACTTTCCTGGACACCATCTCCAAAAAAATACTGTATTAGCTACATATATACCACTAAGCAGAACTCTCACTTTATGTGCAAGACCTGAATCCTCGTTAAAGAAGATGTCACAAATATCAGTAGTTCTGAAACGGGTACAGCTGAGCCACAAGAAAAGCACACCTTTTACAGGCATACGTTACACTCTGACAAGGCTGCACCCGCTGGGGATCGGGAGGGGCCACACTCCCATCCGACACAACTGGCAGACTCAGCTTTTCCCCTCTCAAAGAGCTTGCACAGCCTCTATGGGTCATGACGCTTTGCTTCTATATGCTGGGCACACTCCAGCAAAGCTAAATCCATTTAAGACTCTCTGAAGTCAGTTAAGAATTTAATTTGCTTAACTTTATTGCATCATCCCCATCTTTTCTCTTTAAAATCAATGTTACTTATAAAAAGCTGAAAGGTCATTTCCATCCCAGGCTGAAAAAGCAGCGCTCAGGATTTCATCGCGTTGGGTTCAGATGAACAATCCACTTTTCTCCCTTCAGCCTGGCCTTTTCAGAGGCAAATTAATCAAACCCCTGCCTAGATGTCAGCAGTGCACATTCCGAGTGGCATCCAAGGTGAAGCAGGCAGTTCTGGTGCCAAGAGGAAAGGCAGCTTCATGCCTGCTTTGCTGCTGACCTTGCAACAGTTCAAGTTCACAGACACACTGGGGAGGGAGGGAGGGAGGCTGACTGGTTTTCAGGACCCTCTTTCTCCAGCTGCGTTCACAAAGGCCCAGCCTTGGGCTGGCAGGTCTCTGAAGAGACGGCATACACATTTTCCAAACAAATCTAAATCATAATGCTTGGAAGCCAGGCTGCACTATCAGTTCTATCATTAGAACCTCTGTGAAGAAACCCTCCAAAATATGCTCTTTTCTGGCACTCCGAAGGGATCCAGAGAACGACCAGTGTTGAATTAGAACAATGGCTCATAAATTTCAATAAGTCATTGTTAGGTCATGCATGCCAAGTTATTTACATCCAGAGGTGCTGCCGGTCTCTGCACTAGCTGGGACCAGCACAAGCTGATGTCCACGGGGCAGTCTGTACAGCTGGCGTGCCCATGGCCAGGCTCGTGCCCCAAGCGCCAAATTTCTTCTTGCACTCCTGGATGCACACTCAGAATCAGGACATGAGCATGGGAAGCCTACGCCAACTCTCACATTCAGGCCCCATGCCAGGACCTCTCAGTGTCTTATGGGTTTGCAATGGGAACACGAACAAGCCAACAGAAAAGCAATACAATGAAGACTGGTGTGTTTTCATAGCTGTGTCCAGCACTGGACCCTGCATCAGATGGCTTCACCAGCAGATCTGTAGACAAAAGACTAAACTCCAGCAACTGCCTGTGTTCAGGGCCCTGTTCCTGCACTGCACCTTCACAACACACACATTTAATATTCTCCAGCTGCGTAAAAGGCTCAGCAAAAAAATACAAAATAAACTCTTGCTACCAAAAGCGCTTTTTAGCCAGCTCTACATGAACTGCGTTTCTGCATTCCTGAAGGCGAGGCACGTTTCAGGGTCTGATCTGTCCTCAGGATCCAGCACAGCATTGGAACACCTCTGCCATCCCATGCAGCCTTGCCTTGCTGTCTTGCCGACTGAACAGACACTGAAGGGCAGACAGATCTGACAAGGGATTATCATTTCACATGTACCGTTTATACTAGATGCAAACCAACCACAGCAGCGACAGACAGACAACGCTGCTTCTAAAGAGGGGTTTGGTCAGCTCTTGAGGACAGGAATCTCTCAAACCTCATGAGACATCAAACTGCTATCTAAAAAAACAGGCCAGCTGCCCACCTGAGGCACAGAACCACAGGACGTTTTGGTAGCTTTAGTTCAGGCTCTTTCTGGCTTTGATGCAACAACAGCCTGTCCTTGCGGTCTGTACTAACAATTCAACACCAGAATTTTAAACCTTGGTCTATTTATGGATTTAAAATTCCCTGCTGCATAAGAACCTGTTCCCTATGAGAAGTGGCAAGTGGCACGATGTGAATGGACTCCCTGCAAAACATGTGTAAAGGCTTCTTGTCAAACAAGCGGCCTCTTTTGACCAAGGCTCTGCTTTACCCTGAAACCCAGAATCCTGCCTCCAGCAGCCAGAGGTAGATGATCTCAACTAGGTACCATGTACCTCATGCCTTTGATGGCTGCATTTGCAGAACAATTTACCTGAAAACCAAATCTCGGTCCTAAATAAGACATAGCAACCAAACTGGCTAGCTTGCACATGCATCCTCTTGGTGACAGACAACTAGGCTTGGAGACCCAGGCTGAAATTAAAAAAACCACCCTGAAGCTCACTGGGTAGACCTTGAGCAAACTGTTGTCTCTTGGCCATGTGGCAGCTGCAAGATACGAAGGCGATACTGTAATCTCAGCATCCTTATGAAGGGGTGGGAAGACTTCACAAACAAAACACACCAGTCTAGCACTGAATTCCAGCAGTCAGTTTGCTACCCAGGGTTACCTGGCACCAAAGTAATGTGATTATGCAGCTTTCAGAGACACCTCGCAGCTGCTGGGAGAGACTGCACACAGCTCTACTCTTCAGGGCCGGGCCAGCCCTGCCACTAAGCAAACTAGGCAACTGCCTCAGGCACCAGCCTTCTGGGGGGGCCAAATGGGGTGCTCCCCATACGACTTGGTGACGTTTTCAGTGGAGGGGGGAGGAGTTAGCCTTACCTAGGGTGCCAGACAGTCTAGGGCTTGCCCTGGTCTTCACAAATGGAACTTGCAGCCTCTAAACTCTACCCAGCTTTCCTAGCCGACTTTGGATAAAAGCCTGGCGATGCTTGCTGATTTGGGGATCTGCCAGACAAGCACAAAGCATTTACTGAATTCTCATTTTGTCCTCACACAGTTATCAGTTGTGTCTGAGGAGAACAGACACCAGAAGACTGTGGGTTGTGCTAGGAGAAAAAGGTTACCCCAACCTTCCCAAAAACATCCTTTAGCAGCATCAGGAAAGCCACTGTGGACAGTCATCTTTCCCAGACAGTTTAATATTCACTAACCCAAGGGTAAATATAAGAACATTTAAAATGTATACGGAACATGTAAAGGAAGCCTACCACCTGATTATGAGGTACCACAACAACAGGACTGTGTGCTAGTGAGCTGTGGCTCGGATCCAAAGGTTTTGCTGGGCAAACAGAAGACATTTCTGCTCATGCAGTGTCCTTTGTGCAACACCCATAGATGCAGCCTCCCCAAAGGCACTAGAAATATCTGGAACCAGTTTGGGGGGCTGCAAATGAGGGAAAGGGGAAAACAACACAAACAGAGAGAATAACCTTTTGCTTATGCAGTGGGATCATCTTTGATTCAAACCATTATCTGTAAAACTTACGTGAAGAGTGTGAAGTGGGAGAGATGAGGAACCACCACCCAGGCATCACCACAAACGACACACACACACATGCACACAACCGAGAAGCACACAGCAAAATAGGATTAGAGGTTTATTTTTGAAAAAATCAAATACAGAACTGAAGTGACATGGAACACAAATTTGGTCCAGCGTATCTTAACATTTTAGTAAGTGTTAATGTAACAAGATCAAAATCAGCTGTCTTTAATTGATGGAGTAAGTGAAACAGAAGGAGGCGAAGCGCAGACTTAGATCCTCACAAACAGCTGTGTTTGGAACTGTTGAGGAAGACACGGAGGAGCCGATTTCAGCTTCAGGGATTATGTTTTTAACAAGGTTTTTAGTGAAAACCTTCCTATTCACTAACCAGGTTCCAAAGGGAAGTGGTTAGACAACTGTTCCAGGACTTGTTAGTTCAACGGCTGCTAAAATGGTTCACTTTTATGCCACATAAGTGTACCTTGAATTTTAGCATAAGAAACCACAGAACTTATTAAGTGCCCACATCAGCTCTCCCACACATCTGAGAGAAAACCTGAGCTGAACACTAGAAAAAAGTCAAGGTAATGTTTTTAGGGTTTGTTTTTTTTCTTTTTCAAAACAACATACGTTGATAGAACTTAAAAAGGCAGATACCAACCCATTTCCTGCTTTCAGGCTGCTTTTGCTGTCCGTGCTGAGCTGAGAAAGGACATAGTGAGGCGCTTTGGCACTGTCAGCATCAAAGATATCCATGGTCGATTCTTCACAGTCTCGGCGTTTGATCCCCGGCCTCTGCTTTGGATTTCGCTTTCGGGATTTACGTGGCACCTCTGTGTTATCATTGTAGGAACTGGTGCTCATGTTACTGAAGTTGGAGGGGGAATCCTCCATCCACATACTGCAGCTCTGCTCAGACTCCAGGGTGCCCCCCTCGTCCTGGCAGGACATCTGGCTGTTGTCCAGCAAATCTTCTGGTGGCGGAGAGATGTACAAGACCGTGTGCCTCTTCGGCGTGGACTGCTGCTGCTGCTGCTGGGCTGTGTTATTGGTTAACTGGTTGTCACTTACCCCTCGGTTACTTACCCCCATGGCTGAGGAGCAGCTCTCCACTTGCATAGCTTTGCTGTCAGTGACTGAGGTAGAGTGAATGGTGGGACTGGAAGAGGTGGTAAAGGAGCTGCAAGCACCGCCCATGGAGGAAGAGGAGGGAGCTGAAGAAGCATCTGCGGTGTACAATTCAGAAGTAAATACAGGGTACATGATTCCCAACTGTGCTGGCTATAGCAGTCCCTTCGAAATAATGTGATTGGTCAACTGATTTTTCCCCCAACGAATATTTGGAATTTGGTGAGTTTGGAATTTAAACACTTCAAGCGATACAAGGCTTAAGCAACAAAAAAGTTTTGCGGGAAGTGTCCAAATGGTACTTCCATTTCCACAAGTATGTGCGGCAATCAGGCTTTTAACATTTCCTTTAAGTCATAAAAAGGCTGCAAGCAAACAAGGGCACTTTTATTGCCTCAGCAGGACTGAATAAGTTCAAGCCATTTTTATCTAAGTCCCCAACACAAGATGGAGAATGCTTGTAGGCCACATTCAGCGCCAATCATTCAGCATTTGAAATTTTCGAAAAAGGTGGGACTGTGCTTAGCCACAAAATATTAAAATAAGTTTCTAACCTATGAAGCAGAGAACTACAGGTCATTTTTAATGCAGACACTCCCTGCTTCAGAGGCAAATCCTGGAATAAAAATATGAGAAAATAAATGAGAAAAGAGCTGCTGATTATTCCAGATATCAATTATTAAATGAAGAAATAAAATATAAAAGTAACTTAACTGTAACAAAATGGAACTGGTACCAATCACTATTTTCTGGCCTTTGTACACACTGCATCGCCTGAGATTTTAAATCAGAGCATGCTCAGCACTTAAAGGTAAATGATGGAGTTATGTGCCTTCCAGGGATACATTAGTTGGGCTTCTGAAGGACATGGTGTGCACGTGAAGTCAGATTCTGCCTGCAAGCTGGAGCAGCTGAGAAGGAGCGCTGAACAGAATAACAGCTGTGAGAAGCATTTCTAAAAAAATCAGTGCAGGCAAGAAGGGGGCTTAGATACAGAAGGGTTAACCGTCCACTAAACCTTCAAAGAGTGGCTCCAATTTAAGCAGACTGTGTACTTCCTGTCACACTCTGGATTTGTCCCAAAACACAGAAACAAAAATGGCATCAATGGGTTAGCTTGAGATATTCACCTACCCTTGAATTATGCACTATCTAGAAGCAGTTTTCTTTACTAAATATGTAGGTGGTATCTGCTGGAGAGAGCAAAAAGTGTTTTGAAACTTCTGTGAAAGAAGAATTCTGATGGTGCCATTAATTCTGGAGTATAAAACCTCAATTCTTTATTCTGGCCAATGAAGACCATTGCAGATTTTGTTTTTCTAAATGCAATGAACAGGCAACTTGTATGCTCGTCTTACACACCTCCATCTTGGCTGAGTTAAAGCGATACCACTGCAGTAGGAAACCCAAGAAATGTAGACCAGGATCAAAGCAGACTTGTCTTCTATTTAATTTTAGTTGCATAAGTTTCAGAAGAAAATTTATCAGTTTGGTACCAGCACGTTGTCCCACAACCCATATCCAACCAATCTCTGCAAAAATCTGGAGCTATTGAGTGATACCAGTTCCATTTTCTGAGCCTGTTCCTTGGCAAATGCAGTGACTGAAACTGGAAGATTCAGTCACTCAAAACTGCATTTTATTTAAAAAAAAAAAACACTTTTCAAATCCTTTTTGTATTCATGCATTAATGCAGAGCTTTAGATGTAAAATTTGCTCATTTCAGTGACTATGTAGAGTTGCTGATTTGCAGCCACTTTGAATTAAACAGATTGCTACCCGAGATTTGGTTTTGTTAAAACAGAACTACTTTTCATTCGTAAACTCCCACCCACTCTGAAACACCACTATGCAGACTGCATATATTAGGTGTTTGCAGCTTTCTTCCTGCATGGTCCCCAATGCATGCATTACACCTAAGGTATGCAATGTGTTTCCCCTCTCTGGGATCAATCCCCCGTAAGGAAGCCTCATGCGAAACATCATCATCTTTGGATTTCTGTCCCAGACAAAGATGATAATAAAATGGCCATGCAAGCTGGGAGATTGCCTTGTCTTCAGGCAGGTGCAAAGAGGTCTCATCCACTGAGCCTGTGCCTGGCCCACTATTCTGGCAAAAGTTTCCTTCAGCAAAGAGAGCAGGTTAAACACTGTGTTGGCACCGGCAAAGAAGCAACCCTGCAACTCTCCAAAGTAGAATGATTTACACCAGTCCATATTGGGGTGGGTATGGCCGGCAGGAAGCATTTATTGGGTAATATCCTATCCAAAAAGCCAACGATAGTTTTGACTAAATAAAATGATGATGATGAACACACGTACCCTCCTCCGCCAAGTGGAATTCCCTCTAAAGTGGCTGCATGAGGGATTTAGAAAGACTGATGCTTCTGCTCTGGCACAGGCCACGAGGGCCCTGTTCTTCTGCCACCAGCCCCGAGCAACAGTTCCGCAGATCACAACCCAGGCAGCCCAGGGCCACCTAAAAAAGGGCTTGGTTTGCTCAGCAGTGACAAGTCAGACGCCTGAGGCTTTGGAGGCTTAAAGCGAAGTTTAGCTAAACAGCTGAGAAGGGGAAAGCAAGTGAATCATCATGGAGGATAACCAAGAGCTGCCGCCTTCTTCTACAGTTGTGGTTGGCTTCCTCCTCCAGAGGCTGAAGGAAGCTCAGCCAGAGCAAAAGGCTGAGCATCACTTAGATGAACTGAGCAACTGGGGATGCAATGGGAACTAAGCGTGATCCTTAAAGAGTTTAAAATGTAATGGCTCACTCTCAGCTGATCCCACAGCGCAACAAAGCAGTCTCAGCCCAACTTTAAAAGTACATTCTAAACCAGCCGAAGAAAGATTTAGAAAAATTTAGAGGCCACCTCTCACCCTTCCCCTGAAAAAAGAAAAGGGGGGGGGGAGCCACTGGGAAGAGAGCTACACAATTAGCTTAAGGGCCTGTCATTTCCTTGGGCATCCTTACACTGGACAACACACAATCTTCCCATTAAATTTCCCCTCTTTCACTCTAGGATGGAAGTTATTCTCTAGGACTCCAGAGATGCCTCAAAAAGCACAAAATCAGTGTTGGGGGATGGTTGCATAACTTTACTTCATTTTGTGAAATACCAGATTAGCACGAATAAGGACTGGTTACATCTGGAAGCCATTCTATACATAAACGCATGAAGCCAGCCACTGGTCCATCCAAGTCAGAACTGTCTGTGCCGGCTCTGCAGGATCGCAGGCAGAGGTCTTTCGCATCACCTCCTACCTTGTCATTTTCAAACTGGAGATGCTGGGGGCCTGAAGCCGGGGGCTTCTGCATGCAGGGTGGGCGCTTTCCTACTAAGCCACAGCCCCTCCCTCTTCTAGAATTATAACCACATTCCAAGAATGTTTTTAGGAGCCTCCTGGAGCATGGCAACAAAACTGCAATGCACAATATCTGTGTTCCCTAATTAATTCACAGAAGATTTAAGTGAGAGAGACCACACCGGAAGAAAAAGTCCTGCGAGATTCAATACCTTCCCATACACCAAGGTGAAATAAAAAGTGTACTTCCATCGTGCACAGCCACCTCGGTGCCTTGCTGACACTGTCCTGATTAGTAATTGGCTTGAGTCCTCTGGCCTAGAAACGGAAGGCCCCAAAGCCGAGGTGCTCAGGCTGCCCTCTGCTTCAGCTGAAGCATGTGCCCACAACTATCAACAGGGTCAAAGGCAGCTTTGAGCCTAAATGTCCCTTCTCTTTTTATGGCAAAGAAGCAGAATTCTTGGAGCCTCTCCCCTCCCCTCTTCTGAACTGGAATCAGGAGCTGACAAAGAGGCCTAAATGGCTGCTCAAGTTACTAACTCAGGCGATCCCAAGGGAGATTGCGCATAAGCCCTTTGACAAGTCAGCCCTTCATCCACGGACTGCTGTCGTTAGGCAAAGGCTGAAGGAAGCCGAGTCCAGCAGGGGCACAAAGATTCTCAACCCCAACAGGTGTCAGTCCCATGTTGAGAAGGTATCGGACAACTCCCTTTCTTTAGGGTTTGTAGAATCTTTCAGGCTCAAGTGCCGTGTTCTACTGGAGAAAGTTTTCCTTCCAGACATTTCGTTCTCAGCTGCGGAGAACATCCTCAGTGGCGTTGCAGCCGGAGCAGGTGCTCTGACCTTCTTGGCTGCTGTGCATTAACTCAATACTCAATACTCAATGCACAGCAGCCAAGAAGGTCAGAGCGCCTGCTCCGGCTGCAACACCACTGAGGATGTTCTCCGCAGCTGAGAACGAAACGCCTGGAAGGAAAACTTTCTCCAGTAGAACACGGCACTTGAGCCCGAAAGATTCTACAAACCCTAATGATGTTACCAGCCGTGAAAACCTGAAATCTTTGATAACTCCCTTTCTACACAAGACATCTCCCACAGTGGAAAGAACAAGAGATGATCATTAGATTGGGAAACATCTGCATATCAGCAACGACTAAGCACGGGCAGCCAATGGGTGAAATTGCTGCTTTCCAGAGCCCTAGCATGCCTGTCGTGTTGTTCAGGAAAGAGACTGAAAAAAATGAGCATTCAACAATGCAGGGATTCTGACAGGCCACAGCCTCAGAGCCTGTCCCTGCATTGGCATCATTTATGCTGCTTGGCAGAATCCGCTGTCCATATTACCTACAGCTTTGGCGTCAATTAATTTTGTGGGAGGCAGTTTTGAAGTGAGCCATTGTCAAAGGCAGACGTGTGAACCGAGATGCACAAAGTGGCTGCAAACCTGCTTTCAACACCTCACATGCCAGCTGGGGCTTTCTATTTTTCTTCAGCTTCATTTATTGATGTAAAGTCAAAAGCTTTACAAGAGTTTAACTTCAATCAGTCAATCCACTATGTAGGGAAAAAAAACAAAAAGAAAGGAAAGAGACTTAAGAAGTCTGAAAACGAGACCGACCTACACCCTGGGTGAGATTGGATGGGTTAAGTGTCTCTCGCACTATTTGTCTTCACTACTGACAGACACTGCTGTCACACAACCCACCACACGATGCCTGCCTCTGAAGGGCGGAGCTAGAATGCAAGTTAAGTGTATTAATAGAGAAAACAACTAGCAGCATCCCAGCACATATCATCAAGCAATCCAATTTACTTCACAAATTCAAAACAGATTCAAAGGAGACTGGTTACTTATGTACATTAAGCCCCACATTCCCCCTTACGCCCACATGCTAAAAAGAGGTCGCATTTAAAGGAGTAAGTGCAGGATTCAGTCTGCTCTGACAGGCAGGAAATCCATCACTTCAGCACTTATGCTGACAGGTGCACAAGTGGTTATTTCTTACCTGGAATTTTTTCTAGGTGACTCGTGTTCACCAATTCAGACGACGAGGCCTGCCACTCAAGAGTGACAATCTGCTGCAGCCAATTAGCAAGCTGGAATTTGAAATCCTCACACTGACTGCTTTTCATCCCAGTTTCTTTCCAGGCAGAAAGCAGATGAGCTCTGCTGTGGTATCTTGACTGACATCTGTTTCTTAGACCTACTAATCTACCCAAAATTTCTATTCTGAATTCTGAAGCTGGTAAACGTTTCCATTTTCAAACTATCACAGAACTGCTTAATCCACAAAAAGAAGATATTGGATTTATATCCCGCCCTCCACTCCGAAGAGTCTCAGAGCGGCTCACAATCTCCTTTATCTCCCTCCCTCACAACAGACACCCTGTGAGGTGGGTGGGGCTGAGAGGGCTCTTACAGCAGGTGCCCTTTCAAGGACAACTTCTGCCAGAGCTATGGCTGACCCAAGGCCATGCCAGCAGGTGCAAGTGGAGGAGTGGGGAATCAAACCTGGTACTCCCAGATAAGAGTCCGCACACTTAACCACTACACCAAACTGGCTCTCTCTCTAAAAACAAACTATTCTTCTGTAACGGGCAGCTAGCATTCAAAGTCATCCCAAACAGTAGATGCTATAAGAAATATGTCTGGCTTATGGGCTTTAGGACATCTAAATTTGGGGAGGGATGGTGGCTCAGTGGCAGAGCATCTGCTTGGAAAGCAGAAGGTCCCAGGTTCAATCCAGGCAAATAGGTGTGAAAAACCTCAGCTTGAGACCGTGGAGAGCTGCTGCCAGTCTGAGAAGACAATACTGACTTTGATGGACCAAGGGTCTGATTCAGTATAAGGCAGCTTCAAATTACAGTTAGTCAGTTAAAAAAAAAGTTATACTAGAATAAAAACAGCTGATGAATAAAAGGTCATCTGTCACTGAATCCAGGAGACAGAAAGAGTAGGTAAAACTTGTTACAGGTACAACCGTTCTGTGTGGTACGCACCAATTTAGGCAGATAAAGCAGCCCTGTCTAAAACAATCATACTGGGGGGGGGGGCACGGGGGAGTCTGAAGTCTCCTAAACTCTGCTGGGCTTGCCTCTCTGATCATTTCTGTGCTTGTGCAATTCCAAGACTAAACACCTGAAATACCAGGCACTGCCCCAATATGCGGGAGAGCAGCCAATCCCCCGTTGGGGGCAGGGGATTCCCCGTTTGGAGGCCTCCCCCCTGCTTCAGGGTTATTAGAAAGTAGGAGAGGGGGTTGAATGTCCACTGGGCTCTCCATTATACCCTATGGAGATGGTCCATAATGGAGAATTGATCCATGAGTATCTGGGACTCTGGACGGGCTGGTTTTTTGAGGGAGAAGCATCTGGGAAGTTCTGGCAATGTGATTGCCAGAACTCCCTTCAGAGTTCAATTGTGCTTGTCACAACCTTGCTTCTGGCTCCACCCCCAAAGTCCCCAAATGTTTCCTGAGTTGGACCTGGCAACCCTGCTTCAGTCTGCATTCCCAAGCATGAAACAAACCATTCAGCTCCCTACAAAACATTATACTTTATTCTTTGCATTCTCAGTAATCTTTGTTAATTCACTTGCCAATTTGGCAATTCAGAAGGATATCTGAATAATCTCAGTTCTCATTTGGCAGTAAGAACTGAACTAAGCCCAAGGCCTCATTAACAGTTTCATAACAGTTGAAATATTTTCCCAAACAAAACAAAAAAAGAGTTCCAGCTTTTAAGGAGAAAATCAAAGGAAGGTAAGACAGATCTTGGTTCTTATAACTGGAAATAAAAAGTAAAAGCCACTGCAATGTCTTTCTTATCTATAATAACAAAAATTAGTATTTCTGATTAGCAGACTTTCACAGTAGCTGCTAACACAATCCTGCAGATTCTGAAACAAATTTTACTTCACTACAAACTTAAAATATGCCAAGGCTGAAATAAAAATTAAAGCTGCAACTAATCATGCATTTCCAACACTAAGCATGATAAAGAGAACAAAAGCAAACTACCTCTGGCCTTTCCTCCACCTCCCAGAGTTATGGCCTCTCTTTAAAGAAAGATGTGCATGGCATGTTTAAGAGACCTGGTGCAGCGCCATAAAGTTTTACATCCAACCGTGAGATATTTGTGTGGCAAACTGGAGGGAGGTCACTCCTTACACACACACACTTTCATAGCATTTTCTCACCCTCCTTGCCTCTCCTATAGATCACAACTCTGGGACACGAAACAGAGGCACCTGAACTCTTGCACCTTTTAGCAAGAGACTGAGATTGCAGGGAGAAAGTGCTTCAACGTTAAAGAGTCCAGTAACACCTTAAAGACTAACAAAAGTTGTGGCAAGGCATGAACTTTCATGAGTCACTGTTCACCTCAGCAAGCAGTGACTCATGAAAACTCATCCTCTACCACAAATTTTGTTAGTCTTTAAGGTGTCACTGGTCTCTTACTCTTTTTTTCTGCTACAGACAGACAGAAGAAGAGGCTCTGATAGTCCAGGCAAGCCTGATCTTGTCAGATCTCAGAAGCTAAGTAGGGTTGACCGTGGTTAGTATTTGAATGGGAGAGTGCCCTTGAAATACCCAATTGAGGGAACAGAGGCAGGCTTTCAGCCACTTCTCTTAATATCCTCCAGGCTCCCAGTAGGGGTCAGTCAGGACATGTCAACATGACTTCCAAGTGCAAACACACACACACACACCCTAAAAACCCCACAAAAATGCAACAACAAAAAAGACAAAGAGCTGGTTTTATACACCACCCTTCACTACCCAAAGAAGTCTCAGAGCAGCTTACAATCGCCTTACCTTCCTCTTCCCACAACAAATTCTCCGTGAGGTGCACGGAGATGACAGAACTCTGAGAGAACTGTGACTGACCCAAGGTCACCCAGCTGGCTGTAGGTGGAGGAGTGGAGACTCAAACCCGGTTCTCCCGATTACACTCAGTCGCTCTTAACCACTGCACTAAACTGGCTCTAAAGACAGAGAAGTTTCCTCTGTGCAAGACCCCTTGGCCGCTCCCTCCCTTCAGGAGGTACCTTTTCTTTTTCTCATGAAATAAGCAGAGGGCTATCTGGACATTCCAAATTGCTAGTTGGCTGATCTGTAAAGAAACCCGCTGTTTGAATGGATGAACATGAAACACACCTTTAACATGAAAATAATCAAATGTGCTCTTGAAAGGCAACTGCCAAGACTCCATTTTAGATTTTTAGATTGATTTGCAAATTGGAAGCCAAACATTAATAGCAGAACTAGCAGTCTGTTCCTGCAGGCCCTCGTACCTGAAATCAGCCAATCCTGTTCCTCCAGAAACCTGAAGGTAACTGCAGCAAACCTTTTTGTAACCCGTGAATGTGTGTCCCAAAATCTCAGATCAAAGCTCTGAGACAGACAGACTTGGGGCAATCTGATTTGCAGCCCATGGCTAGGGAAGCAGAGAACACATGAAGTTAAGTTTCAAATGAAGAAAGACTGGCGTCAGTAAAGGCAACTGCATCAGTGAGCTTAAAGAAGGGGGGGGGGGTCTTTGTGATGCACCAAACACAGAACACCACCGTAGCTCTGCAGCCAACTTTTAAAAAGATGGCTCGAAGTGATAAATTTGGGTTCCTGCTATCATCTATAAGATAGGCCAGATCAGACACAACAGGTTTACACAAAACAAACTGTGAGATTTGTTTTTAGGACACACAGGAACATATTCCTACAACTCTGGATTGTCCAAGGTCACCTTCCCCACCCAGTCATTTGACACTGTGAACAGCTAAAATCTTCCTTGTTTGCCTGAAAGAAGCAGCAGGGAGAGAGAAGGTGGGGGAGGCAGGGAGTCTTGACCAGTGACAAAATGATTCTGACTCTTGAGTTCCTACCCCCTGGCTACCCTGGGAGAGCGTAACCAAGCAGGTTATTTCTCTGGAAGACATGGCCAGGCAGGAGAACAACTCTGTACCAAGACAAGATGGCCACTCCAGGGTCCGTTGCGCTAAGAGAAGCTACCCTGTGCTTTCCACTTCAGCCTCATGGCACTTAGTCCAGTGAAGCACCCTATCTACAAACCACTGGGCAAGAAGCAGTCATGCCCACCTCTGCTACCCAGTCAAGCTACTTCACTGAGCCTAGCAACAGCACACGGCTGGGCACACTCAGAAATGTGAACACCCCCAGAAGAAATAACCAGCAGGAGCATGGCATGCACAGTATTCTGACCAGCCAATGAGGGTCACCCGGATTTCCAGAACTCAGGGGGCTCCTGCTACAATTCAGCCACTAGCCAGGGACCACACTACCCTTTGCTGGTGCCTTCTGATCTGCTTGCGAGGAAGCAGTATATATGCCACGGCTCAGGCCTTTCCACCCTCCCACTCTGGGAGGCCTTTGGGGTCTACCAACTGCCCTATGAGGGAGTTCCCCCTAAATCTCTACCGACCAGCACCTATATATTTTCTGAGGAGTGTGTTTTTCCCAATGGCTCAATGGCTTCCTCAGCATCCAAATGAAGTCCTTTATGAAGGCTGCAAACATGTTTCAGCATCCTCACACATGGGCTAATTCCCTTCACTGCCCCTTTTTTGGGGGGAAGGCAAGTTTCAAGCCAAGCTATCTGAGTTTTAAGATCTAGGCAAACAAAGCATTGCTGTTATAGTCATCTCATCTCACTTTGTACATTTCCAGTCCTGCTCACTTTTTTCTACATATTCTTTGCAGCATGTTAATGTTAACACTGCAGTCTTCCAGTCACCCTATAGTGATGCAACTGGCACCTGCTGAAAATACATGGCGTCAGATTCTGCTGTGCCTAGACCCAGTCTTTCAGCCATGCAAATGGACCAAGGTCTCTCAGTTCCTCTAACCCATGCTTCTAGGGAATGTTACTGTGATGGGAAGGTGAGCTGTAGGCTACCAGTTCAGAAACTTTACAGGACACAAATCATGGCAATTCAAGAGAATTATTTTGGGATGGAGTCTTTAAAGATGAGCTAAATAAACATTCCTTCTTTGGAGGTTTTTAAGCAGAGGCTAGATGGCCATCTGACAGCAATGCTGATTCTGTGAAATAGGCAGATCATGAGAAGGAGGGCGGGAAGGATTGCATCAGTGATTAGTTCTTCTGGTCCTTTCTTACCCATCCAGGGAAATGTTGATTGTCACTTTGGGGTCAGTCAGCAATTCTTTCTCCAGGGCAGTTTGGTAAGGCATTCTGGAGTTTTTGCCACATTCTGGGCATGGAGCAGGGTCACTGGGGATGTATGTATGGGGGGGGGAGTATTTGTGAATTTCCTGCATTGTGCAGGAGGTTGGACTAGAGGACTCTGGAAGTTCCTTCCAACTCTTTGAATCTATGCTGAAGAGAATTTGCTATCCAAAATCAATGCTGTCCTGAAAATTCCTTTGGATTCTATTAATATGTTACTTAATCTTAACATTCTTGTAGCTACTAAGCTACTTCTTTGCCATTTTAAGTGAACTCTGTGTGTTCAGTTTTTGAAAGGAAGTGGATTGACTGTCAGACAATTAAAGCTGCCCAGAAGTAACAGACATTCAGTTCTCCCCATCAAGACCTTCAAATGTGTGGAAATGACATCAAAATACAGAAGCCAATAGTTACATTCTATCTGTGGATTTAAAGCGTTGTTCATTTTCCAAAAATTCACTTAAATGAAGTAGACTTTAAGTGTAAAACAAATGATGTTTCAGATCTTCCATAATCCACAATTAAATCCACAGATTTCATTAGAAAAAGTCTTAAAATACATCAACATTGAGCAGTGTTGTAAAGTTTCTATGCCAGGTTTAAATCTTGCACTCTCAAACGGAGTGGCTCCTTTCCCACAGAAGCCCCTTCTAAATCACTCCGTTCAGCTACTCTCTGCTAGGAAAACCTGAGGCGTGTTACAAAGTCTACCAGTGGGGGTCATCAGTGTAATTTTGGCCCAGAAGGGGAAAATCCCTCAACACACATTTAATAATGAGAACAGTCCAAAGGAGAAGACAGAAGCTTTCCAGATGTACATCCAATACTGACAAGAATTCTAATGTCATCTGGCCAAATCAGGCTAGCAGTAACAAAAGCGGCCCACATTTTAAAGAGGGGTGGTGGGAGCTTAATAAAAACCCACACTACAATGAATAGGAGTCATTTCAGGCAAATGTCTGAAACAGTGCCTCACACAATGCATCACTTAGTCTTTGGATTCAGTTCAACATGTAATTTGTAAATTTACCTGACATCAACTGTCCCTTTATACACTATTTAAGCAACGAAGAGATTATACATAAATGTGGCTTAGCCACAAAATCACTGCAGTGGGAGAAACACTATTTGTTGTTGCTTAACAACATAGAAACTCAAAACATTGTTGCACATTCTATTTTCCGCCTAGCCTGCAAAGCAGTATTTGCTAGCGTATTCTAACTCGGTTTTAAACTGGCAGTTATCACATTCAAAAAGAATGAATCTGAGAAGTTAGGCACCATATCTGGAGTATAAAAATGTGCCAAAAGCTGAACAGAATATAAAGATGTATTATGCACTTTTCCACAAAGGTTTAGGGTGGAGTGTGTTACATTTCATCTGCCTTTCTTGTGATTTAAGACTGCAAACTTTTCCAGCACTGCTCATGTTGTCAATAATATTAATATGCACTTAAAACATAATTTGATCAAAGGGAAATACTTACCAGCAGCAACTACACCTGGAGGAGGCGAACCTGCCTCACCACCACTTGTTTGACTCATGGATGCTACCAAGAGTTCTCTGGAGGGCGGTAACTGCAACTCTTTCGGGAGAAGGTCATAGACAGACTCTGAAAGGGAAAAGAAAAATATGTTTAAGGCTAGAATCAAGGGGTCCATATTTCAGTAATACAGCACATCATGCCAGGAATTTCATAGATCTCTGGTTAATGAAATCCGGGGGACAGAAGACAGCTTACCCCCATCACCAGTGAAACATGTCCCACGCCTCTGCATGGCAGATAAGGCACAGAGAAAATCAGGCTGTTAGACAAAACATCAGGAGAAAATATAAACCAAGGTATCCATATCTTTAAGAAATATCATAAGCCCCCGTCTACCACAACGGTTGCTCAAACAATCTTTGAGTTCCATGCACTCAGTAAGACTTTGGACATGTTTCTTGAACAGCACACCTACCCACATTGTCAGAGCGCAAACCAGATTCTGTGATACAGGTATGTCTGTAGAAAAAGGGTGTCCACTCTTCAAGGAAGGGTTAGATTACTTGAAATTTATTTAAAATATTTAATGCTACCTTGCAGCAAAAATATTCCCAAGGTGTACTACAAAAAATTAACAAATACCAAGTTGAAACTTAGGAGTGTGGGATAAGAATGCCAGCAATTTTAACGCAATGATAAAACACTATCCATTTTAAGTGGCTCTTCCAAATGAAATCTATAGTACAAACATGCTTGACAAATAATTTTACCTATGGCCCAGTATCAAATACACTAAATTCAAAACAGCATAAAAACAAGCCGGGGAAAATATCTGACCTCTAAGGTGAAGTATCATGAATAATAGGCCAAATATGTCGCTGTCTACTTCCTACTGGATCCAAGACTGAGCAAATCTCCCCAAGCAAGAGATCCAGGAGATGTGACTCTGTATCTCATCAGGGGTTCCCACTCAACTTTCCTGAGTGATCTTATAGCTCTATTTTTGCCCCTCTGAACTCTGCAGTGCTTTCATTTCTCAGATTAGAGCCAGCTGCAAAGGGTGACTTCTCACTTTGCACTCAAGGTAGCCAGATGCAGGCAGCATAGAAATGTTTCAAATAAATACATCTGTGGTCCTTGAATCAGTACAGACAAAACTCAACAAGAACATGTGAATTTTAAAACTGTTCCCTTTATCTCTACCTAGAAATAATTCTGCAGTGCAAAAGACATTTGGGTAGCGCTCTCTCTCTCTGTCCCCCCCCCCTTTTAATATATATATATATATTAAAAGAAGTAAAGGATCTGTATATAAAAGGGGCCGCTTAAAGAGGCTGTGGTCCGTCCCCTCCTAAAAAAACCATCTTTAGACCCGGCCCAATTGGCACACTATAGGCCGGTCTCAAATTTGCCCTTCCTGGGCAAACTTATTGAGAGGGCAGTGGCAAGGCAGCTACAGACTTTCCTGGAGGACGCTTCCATCCTTGACCCACTCCAGTCCGGCTTTCGCCCAGGTCACGAGACGGAGACGGTGTTGGTTGCCCTGGTAGATGACCTTCAACGGCATCTGGATTGGGGTGGCTCGGCAGTGCTGATGTTGTTGGACCTATCGGCGGCGTTCGATACAGTCGACCATCGGTTACTGACTTGCTGCCTTGCCGACGCGGGGATTCAGGGGCTGGCCTTGCAGTGGCTTTCCTCTTTCCTTGAAGGTCGGGGACAAAGGGTCACGATTGGGGGGGAACTATCCCGGAGGCGCACACTTAATTGTGGAGTGCCCCAGGGAGCGGTTCTCTCCCCGATGTTATTTAACATCTATATGCGACCTCTTGCCCAGATTGCCCGAAGGTATGGGCTGGGGTGTCACCAGTATGCTGATGACACCCAGTTCTATCTACTTATGGACGGCCGACCGGTCTGCGCTCCAGAAAATCTAGATCGGGCACTACAGGCCGTGGCTGAGTGGCTCAGACTGAGTGGACTGAGACTGAATCCTGCGAAGACAGAGGTCCTTTGCTTGGGCCGTCGAGGACCGGGGGGGGGGGGGGAATCCCCCTGCCAGCTTTTGACAGTGCGCCGCTGATGGCAGCGGACAGGGTCAAGAGCCTGGGGGTGCTACTAGAGCCGTCCCTAAAGATGGAGGCTCAGATAGCGGCCACTGCCAAGTCCGCGTTTTTTCATCTTAGACGGGCAAGGCAGTTGGCCCCCTTCCTGGACCGCGACGACCTAGCAACAGTGATCCACGCTACGGTCACCTCGAGGTTGGATTACTGTAATGCCCTCTACATGGGGCTGCCCCTGTGCCGGACCCGGAAATTGCAGGTGGTGCAGAATGCCGCGGCCCGGCTGTTATTGGGCCTCCCAAGGTGGGGGCACATTCGGCCGGGTCTTCAGGCTTTGCACTGGCTCCCAATAACATACCGAGTCCAGTACAAGGTGCTGGTCATTACCTTTAAAGCCCTATATGGCCTGGGACCTGCCTACCTGAGGGACCGTCTCTCCCCACATGTTCCCCAGAGAGTACTGAGGTCTGGGACTCAAAACCTTCTCACCATCCCCAGGCCTAAGGAAGTCCGTCTCAAGACAACCAGAGACAGGGCCTTTTCTACAATGGCCCCTACATGGTGGAACCAGCTACCGGAAGAGGTGAGGGCCCTGCGGGATCTTACCCAGTTCCGCAGGGCCTGTAAGACAACCCTCTTCCGGTTAGCCTACGCCTGACTGGATAAATGTAGCTTATTAGACTCTGTGAATTATACTGTATAGTTTTAATGTTAAGATTTTAAGGTTTTTAGGCTTTTAAATGCTTTGATTTTTAATTGTAATAACTCTGCACTTTGTTTTATTGTTTTATCGTTTGCTGTGAGCCGCCCTGAGCCATTTTGTGGGAAGGGCGGGATATAAGTTATAGAATAAATAAATAAATAAATAAAAGTATATAAAACAGCAATAAAAGCACCTGCAATTTTGGCCACTGTGTGACAGTGTGTTGGACTGGATGGGCCCACTGGCCTGATCCAACATGGCTTCTCTTATGTTGTTATGCTATCACAATAATAGTAATAATAAATATTAAACAAGTGCTTACTGAGCACCAAAAAGTCCTCAGCTATGTCTTCCAAAGACCTGTCTCTTAACCAAATACTGCACCCATATACATTGACAGATTTAACTTTTCCCAGAATTATCAGACATTTTAATCGTTACATGAACCAATTAGTATGCACATTTATTCAGGAAATATACTGCAAGAAAAAGCTAAGTTTACATTTGTTTTTAAGCATGGTGTTAAACCAATGGTTAATTTAGAACTTCACTCTGCAGTCCGGACCCTACAAAGCAAATCCAGGGGTTACTTCAGTAATTGTTTTGGAACACTTATTCTGCCATGTGCAGAGGCAGTATCCCGGCCCATCTGCCATGCCTGGCAGCATCCAGTAAACATATCAGTTACAGATCAGCTTTTGAAAAGATGGCACTAAAAAATAACTGACAGTGCACAATACATAATCTAGTATCTAGAGTATTCAAAAACTGCTACTTGCTGAACTAAACACAGCTCCTGTCAGCCAGCTAAGCACGGAGGACACAATGCACAGCACACCCCAGCTTTGAGAAATGAGCTTCTGTGCTGAGAAAGGCCAATCCCAACGGCTCCAATCATCAAATAATACCACTGAATCTGAATTCCACTGACAGTCTACCTAGCCTCTATCTTGGCTAAAATACAGAAGTGCTTTTGTTATATTTTTGCCAAATGCATAGTTCCACTTGCTTGAAGAGATCAGATTAAACTAGGTTACTTGCAGAAAAGCCAGGCAACTCAGTTAACATACTCTGTTCCGTTCTCTTTGTTCTGAGAGCTGCAGGCCAAGCCCAGCAGCCGCCAGTCTGGAAAGAACCACACAGTTCCTTGTACTACACTAGCTACAGATGTGTACCTGCAGGGACATGAGCCCGTGTTTCCATCCAGTGAAAAATGAACTGATTTGCCTTTCCTTAAAAGTACTGTTCTACTTATTCACGTAGCAAAAATATGTCTTTCAAAACCAAGAGATGAGTGATAACTTAGAACATGCAGGACCTGAATAACCCACTGCTTGCTGCCCTGTGTTGCCACAATGGCCAAGGGGCTTCCTTCCACACCTGCCCGAGGCTCTGCCGGATGTCAGCTTCCTTTGAAACAGAGCAGACAATTCTCCCTCCATCAGTGTCAGACTAGGATCTGGGAGACCCAGGTTCAAATCCCTCCTCTGCCAGACAGCCTTGCTGGGTGACCTTGGGCCACTCTCTGCTAATCTACCCCCAAACAGCTGATGTGAGGATAAAGAAGGGGAGAATAGCGTAAGCCACAATGGGTCCCCAAGTGAGACAAAAACAGGGTATAATAAATACCTTCTTTGCATCATTTCCTTTCAGGTACTCATCGTATTACATTTATAGCCCACCTTTCTCACTTTCCTGCGTGCTAGAAATTTTACAGAGAAAATCATTTGTATGCTTTATATCAGCTGCTGAAACAGAAATTTTTCTTTCTTTGCAGAATTTGAGACTGTCAGGATATTACATCTTTATTATCTTTAATTTTCTAGATGTTTAAGTATAGTATAAGGTATAGCTTTTAAGTTTTATGATCTGAGAACTGAAAATTGTTTTTCTTCCTCTACTGTATTTTGGGTACACAGAGAAATAAACGCTATCATATATTTAAGGAACACTGGGTTTTAGTCTCATGAATTTAGCAGCTGGGAACAACATTATGTTATGAGAAGTTGTGGTAAGTTTTGTGATTGGGTAAAACTCTAGGATCGTCTAGAAAATTAAAGGTAATCAAGACGTAATTCCCTGACAGAGACATTCTACCAGACTTGGAAAATAAAAGACAGGGCAGGGGCTGAGGAAAAAAGCGGAAGTAGGAACCAACTATTGGAGCCCTAGTCTTAGGGAAGAGATTAAGGGTTAGCTGACCAAAGTCCAATTACATACACAAGGTTACAACTGTCGCATTGTCACTGAAGCTATTCTCTCAACATTTTACCTCTAGATCAGGTGGATCACTGGAGGGCCAGACAGCAACTCTCAGAAAACCAGATTAGAACCAGAGGCCAATCCAATTACTAATCCTATGTAAGAACAAAGGAAAGGGCACAAGAAGAACACAAGAGTCCCCACTTTAGCAGATCACTGGGCCAAATAATCCAGCATCCTGCATCACACAGAAGCCGCCTAATTGCCCTGGAAGGACAATCTACAGGGCGTAGAGACAAAGCCTTCCACAGATGTTGCCTCCTATAATGAATTTAGAGGTTTACTGCCCCTGGAGGTGGAGGCTTACTTTAGTGACCATGACTACTAAAGCACTTTCTATATCTATAGGCAGGAAATCTCACAGTTAATCACCTGTTACATTTTTGTCTATCCTGAATCTATTGCCAATTAGCCTTCATGGGATGTACGTATTTTGGGAGAGAAAGTTCTCTCTACTTCTCTCTCCACCAATGCATACATTTTATAAGCCTCTATTATGCCCCCTTTAGCTATCTTTTTTTCTAAACTGAGAATCCCAGGCTCTTCAACCACTGGAAAGGTGCTCCAACCCTTTAATCACCTTGCTTGCCCTCTTCTGTACTTCCTGCCACCCAGCTCCACAATGTCCTTTTTGAGTTGTGGTAACCAGAACTGTGCACAGTATTCCAAATGAGGATGTGCCATGAAAGCATTACAACAGTGGCCTTTTTATTTCCAGTTCCTTTCCTAAAGGCCTCCAGCACAGAGGGAGACTGTCAGTTGTAGATGCCCATTTCCAGACACTGAAGCCCTACCTGCTCGATCCACAAATGCCCACACACCATTGCATTTGTCTTCAAAAATGTACGAGCTAGAAGAGGATTCTCAGAAAGTTCAGATTCCAGACCTCTTTCTCTCAGCAAAGGCACCTATAAATAGCACTCACTATTACTCATGTCCCTGCCAGATTACATTCTGTAGTAAACACAGTCTGTTAGCAACTTAATCAACGTCACTGAACTTGGCTTTCCTGCCATGCAAGATTTCAGGCTTACTTTTGGCATCCTGGCAGAGAATGTGCACACATGAAATACTGTGGACTACCAACCTGGTGTAAAAACATGCACATACATTGCCATTGTTACCAATGATAACACAAATGCCATCAAGGAAACTCCTAGTCCACAAGATGATATTGGATTTATTGGATTTATATCCCACCCTATACTCTGAATCTCAAGAGTCTCACAGCAGTCACAATCTCCTTTACCTCCCCCCCCCCTACTACAGACACCCTGTGAGGTAGGTGGGGCTAAGAGAGCTCTTACAGCAGCTGCCCTTTCAAAGACAGCTCTGTGAGAGCTATGGCTGACCCAAGGCTATTCCAGTAGCTACAAGTGGAGGAATGGGGAATCAAACCGGGTTCTCTAATATCAAAATGCTGCATTACTGTATGTATTAGTGCTTGTGCTACTTTTGTTAGTTCTATGTATAGCCCTGTTTTTGAACTGCAATCTGCCCTCAGTCTTTGCAAAAAGCATAACTGAAGTAAACAAACTGATGAAAGCTGCACACTTCCCTGTTAAGCCCATTACGTGCCTCTTAAGTGATCTGGGCAAAAAGTTCAAAGCTTATTTGAAGCACATCTCTTACCACTTGCGTTCCATGTTTATGGTGACTTATTAATACTCTTTAGTATTTTTTTGTATACAGAAAACTACTTGTATCTTCTATATATATCTTTAGTCATTTCCTTAAATAGGGTATCACCGAGCAGGGGGGTACAGCTAGAGACTCACACTAACACTAAAGCCACGGCATCAACTTAACTACATTAATTTAAATTAAATTTCCAGAGTTTAATCTTGCAGAAATGCATCCGGTCAGCTTTCTTCTTTCAAAAAGGGAAGAATGTCTGAATTCCTAGCACAGTCACGATCAAATCAAGCTGCCTCAACTTTATTAATGGGATTGTGCCTTAAATCCTACGCCTATGTGGAAGACGCAGCGGAAATTCACAAGAGGCCAGTGAAGACAGACTTCCCGTCTCTGAGGTAATGATGAGGAAGAAACAGCAATGACACTGCCATCACCAGAAGTTCATGCCCCATCCTTTCAACATTCTTCTGGCAAGCATTCTGTTCAGGTTTTTACCAACACTTTCCCAATGAAATGGTCAACCCCACACTCCACAAGCAATACAGAATACATGGGAGCTACTGCTGCCAAAAGCAGTCCACAGTGAACTTAAACAATATACTGTTTTTATTGGTTTTGTTCACGCCACCTTTCTCTCTAATCAGGACCCCCAAACGAGGCTTACATCATTCTCCTCTCCCCACAAAAACCTTGTGAAGCAGGTTAGGCTGAGACTGGCCCAAGGTCACCCAGGAAAGAGCAGGGATTTGAACTTGAGTCTCCTAGACCCTAGTTCGATACTATAACCACTAAACTACACTGGCTCTCAATAAACATTTAAAAGCCATATCATATGCAAAGCAAATCAAGAAAGCCTTTTACCCACAAATAAAATCATCAAAAAAAGCTTGTACTTCATTTGCCTGGGAGCAACAGACTATAAACTGCTGAACTCAAGAAGAGTCAAATCAATCTTCATTTCTAAGTTAATTGCAGAAGTCACAGAAGCTTGCTAACTGACATAAATATTCCAATGTACTCAAAGTCCAAAAAGTATCTGCAACAGCTGAATTTCAGTGGTGGTCACATTCCTCTTGATTCTTATGTACCCGGGGAGCTTGTCGCTAACTCCTCCTGAAAATACCACTGTCATCTTCCTTTTCAGATTCAGAACGAGTGACTGTCCTTTGAGGTTTGATTAATATTTTTTTGGCACTAGCTTCAGTAACTCTTGCCCTTCATAGCTATTAAAAGCCAACACTGGAATGAGAGATTATCAATGCCTGATTAAGCGTAGGGAATGGTTTTGATGAAGATCAAGGAATCAACAGCACAACCCATGGTAAGCCCAGGCTTGCCAGTGCCTGTTTCTGCACCATGAGGAAGGTACTTGGCCAACTCTGGTCCCAACAGAGCTCCTCTTCCTCCACTGCCACCAGCAGACCAATTCCCAAATGTTCTGTCAAGTCTAAGGATTTACACTTCAGCCCCTCTTGCAGTTAGTCTATAAAGACCTCAGTACTGATTTTGCCATCTCTCCTCCCTCCAAATTGCTAGAGGGGAGCAATCTCTCTTATGGGAGCCCTTGGTGGCTAGGGCTTACCAGCTGCCCCCCACACTCCTGCTAAGTGATAATTGAGCTCAATGTGGTCTACAGAGATCAGACTGGCTGCATTTAAAGTGAAAACAATTTTAGTAAGTAAATTAAAAGCTCATTCTGAATAGGCAATGACAACTGACTGTACAAGGGTAAAACATATGAATGCATGCCTATCTTCTTTCCCTTCCCAGGCATTAAACTTACCTCTTAAGAAAGGCTCTCAAAATCTTTTAAGTGGCATTCAACATATCTCACCCACTACCTTGATTTCAGTGTTCAGGGATCATCCTTTGTTTTTAGGAACATGTACTCCTGGCTGCTCTTCTGAGTTGTGACTATTCCTTCTTCCTCATGAAGGTGTGTGTAAAAAGATGGCCTCTTTCCTCAAAAAGCTCCACCAACCCCCCCCCCACACACACACACCTTTCCCTAGCAGACTCCCCATTTCTTACATTCTGCAGGTAGTTCCACTCTAGGTCCCCGAGGCTCTATTATTGCTTAGGTGCATATATATATATATATATATATATATAGGCATGAAGTCTTGTCATCTTATGCGACTCCATAGAAATTTCAAGGCAAGAGATGTCCAGAGGTGACTTGCCACTGACCACCTTTGTGTTGCAACCCTGGACTTCCCTGGTGGTCTCCCATCCAAGTGCTAAGCAAGGCTGAGTCTTCTTAGCTTCCAAGATGAGGTGAGTGTGGGCCGTCTGGTGCATGGCACAGGGGCAACTAAGGGCTGCTCACTGTCCAAGGGCATATCCACTGCTGTAGCACTGAATGGCTCTACGCCAGGAAGGAGACTCATTCCATTTGTTTCACCACCTGCCTCCAACTAACCAGCAAGAAGCACATTACAGCCTGTGCCAGCACAGAGTGCAAATTAAAGAATTATCTTGCAAGTTTATAAACCTGGGGTTCCCAATGTGGTGCCTGTGGGCATCATGGTGACTGCCAACACCTTTTCTGGTGCCCACCAAGTGTTTCTAGGAGGTGGGTGGGGACAGGTACAGCCTTTTGCCCAGCAAGGCTTCTGATTGGCTGTGCAGATTTTTAAAAATGTGTTCTGCAGCAGCCTTTTTGTTGCTGGGCCCACCATGTCATGTCAGAATTCCAAATGTGTCCACAGGCTCAAAAAGTTTGGTGACCTCTGTAATAAACTATTGTACTCAAGTCCTGGAATAGAAGGCATTTCCCCACACAACCAACTCTTGAAAAGCTATTCCTTGCCATTGCCTTCATAATTTTAGCTCTATCTTCTCCAATTTTAATCTCTGAGTAAGAGGACCAAACCTATGCTGGTCTCAGAGCCCCAGCTTTACTTGAATGGAATAAATTATTTGGGTTCTTACCAATCCAGTTTTCAACCTGGTTTTTGCACTGAAACAGCCTTCATCACTTTTAACGTAGATAAGAGGTAACACAGGTAGATAAGAGGTACCCACCGCAGTGGTTCCAATCCTTTTGTAAGACCCAGACAGTGGTTCTAGAACAAGTAAGAGAAATGAGAGGCCTCTTGCTTGAGGTGACCAAATTAAGAGCAAATACAGGTCTGCTCTTTCCCTGGCCTACTTGGGTTCTGCAAAGCTGGTCACCAGCTTGACACCCAGCTCTACAGCTCATTTATATTATATCTCCTAGGAAGCCTGGATTTACTATACCAGTGTCCAAAGGCAGTAGGGGGCCAGATGGGGAAACATTAACAGGAGCTTAATCCAGACAAGACAGAGGGGGTTTTAATAAGAGGTTCAGCTGATTCAAAGGCAACAATCATCTGCACTTCCTGTGAAGAAGACTCGTGCTTGCAGTCTGAGAGTACTTGTGGACCAGCCTTGCTCTTGATCTGTAAGGTAGTAATGGCTGCCAAAAGGGCCTTTTATCATCTTAGACTAGTTGGTAAACTGTGCCCAAAGTCTGACTTGAGCACAGTTATAAATATCCTGGTCATATTTAGATTAGACTGTTATCATGCACTCTGTATGGGGCTATCTTTGGATTTTTTAAAAAAATTCTCAGTCAAAACTGCAGACTACCTGATTATCTTGCGCAGATTGCTGTGATCATACTACACTTATCTGGATCCATCCTAATCATGGGTGTCAAACATCCGGCCCAGGAGCCGAATCAGGCCCCTGGAGGGCTCCTATCAGGCCCCCAAGCAACTGGCTGTCATCTGCTTCCTTCTCCCTCTCTCTTGCTTCCTTCTGCATCACAGCTTGCTTTGCCAGGCTTGCTCAATAACACAGGCGCTATAGAGCAAAACTCCTATTTTCTTCATTGGCTGAGGCTCCTCCCTTGGGGAGGAAAAGGGGAAGGCAGAACATGTTTTTCCAGGCACTCTCAATCACACAGCAGAGCTACTGAGCCAAGCCTCTCTTCCTTCTATTGGCTGAGGCTCCTCCCTTCCCATCCCTTGGGGAAGGAAGGAAAGAGCCACAGCTTTCTCTGCCCAGTTCCCAGGATCCCATGGGAGAAATACAAAGAAAGCACCTTTAGGACCAATGAGTGCTAATGTTTTAAGCTTTTGAAAAATATATATTTAATTGTGTTTGTCTGTGTCCTTTGTACCTCTGCTACCTAATCTTAAACAGGCACACACACGGCCTGGCCCAACATGGTCCGGCCCAACCTGACAAGGCCCATCCCAACCAGGTCTTATTTATGTCAGATCTGGCCCTCATAACAAATGAGTTTGACACCCCTGATCTTCATTGTCTTCCAGCTGGTTCCAGGCCCAAAGCAGAGTGCTGGGTTTTACTATTAAATCTAGAGCCAGGATTGCCTCCTGCAGCATCAACCTACATAAACATCAAGAACACTAGGAAAACCAGTTTAGTGTCTCACTGTTTCCAGAAGTTCAGCAGATGGCAACACCAAGGGTATTTTCTGTAGAAGCAGCAGAATACTGAACACATTCCCAAAGACCGTCCAGCACCTTCCTTCATGGCTTTTAGGAGCACAGGAAAAACCTTCCTCTCCCATACAGTTAACCTGTGCTCTGGCTGCTCGGTAAACTGACTGGAATCGTGTTGCTCATTAATACTTTTGCTGGTATTTGTTTTCTCTGATTATGCAACCTTTTTATGACCACCTCCGGCAGGTTTCATCGTGACTTTACAGTAGCACAAGTGGCTTCAGATCAGTTTGGTGCCAAAAAGCAGCAACAGTTCAACAAAACAAATAAGCAAACACCACCACATACTCAGCTGGACCCCTTCCAGAGATCCTCTGGACTCAGGCTGTCTGGATTCCTGAGAGTTGTGAGCAGGTTCCTAACTAAATATATCCAAATCTATACAAACTGAAGCATGTCTACTTAAAGGACTATCCACAACAATGACATGCAGCACCTTTCAAGAAGTTTCAGTATACGTGACATCTCTTCTACGAAACTGCAAATGAAAAGAGATCTCTCAAAGTGACACTCAATGCTCTTGTAATCAGGCTGCAGGTCCAGTCACCGCCATCATTCTGAAACAGAGTAAATTTCAAAACCCAACTAAAATGTAAGGAAACGGTTTTACTGGGTTATTTGCTCTCCAATAACCACTTAGAAGGAAAAAAACTCACTAGACATACTAATTAGTGGACTGCGTAGATCAGGGATCCCCAACCTTTTTGAGCCTAGGGGCACCTTTGGGATTCTGGCACAGGGTGGTGGGCACAAGTACCGAAATGGCTACCACAGGAGACAAAGCCAACCACAAACTGATCAGGACTATGTCACACATAACTTGAAAAGCCAGTCTTCAACATTTCAGGCTAAAGCTCTGTTTTAGTAGGATGCCTTTTAAAATGAATGCACTGTTCAAAAACATTTTCTTGCATACATACAGCTCACATTCAGTCACACTGTGAATATTTCTGTGCTGTGGTAGCAGCTGCTGAAGCAACTTTTTTTAAAAAGCTGCCAATTAGACCTCCAGTGGCCAGTCAGAAGCACCGCTGGGCAAAAGCCCCCTAGCCCCACCCTTTTTCTAAAAATGTGCAAAGAGTACCACAGGACACATTGGAGACAACTGGTGAAGATTAATAGTTTGTACTTTGAATCAGCCCTTTCTAGAAAGCGGAAAATCAAGCGTAGTACAAGCAACTCATCTAAGTTTAGCAGTTTCTAACATTATGGCCAAGATGGACAGGTTCCAATCACTGCAATCTCTTTTCCTGGCTTCCTGCCACATCCCTTTGACTCTTATCAGAAGCCTGCAACCCTCTGCTTTATTAAGTACAAAGATTCAATCCACAAAAACAATGTTATATCACCAAACAAATTATTAATTACTTAAACATTTACAGTTTTCTACAGTTTACCAAATAAATTCCTTGTTACTTCCATAACTGTTTGGCACTGAACAGCAGTGATTTTAAGACAAAAAAAGAGCCTTGAAGTATTTTTCACCGTTCTGGTGCCCCACAGCCCACTTCATTAGATGCTTGATATGTGAAGGATATTCTAGGCTGATGCCACAATTAATCTGCCAGGCTTTAGGAGGACAAAAGAGTTTTCTGTCCTGCTGTAATGGACTGGCATGGATGACCCTGTGGAGCTGGTAATTTCATCCTGCTTGCACAAGAATTAGTGGGCCATACTCTTCCTATAGTAAATGACACAAGGAAGCTCTTATTACTCACCCAGGTGAAGAGTGAGTTTCCAAAGAGAAAAGATTGTACTTTAAACTGCTTTATAATGTTATTTTTAGAAGTCACCTTCAGGTACAGGTTTTCCACGTTGGATATTATTTTCATTCACTATTACAGTAACATGTTTTAAATAATAAACAGAACTCTTCCTCCTGACAATTTAGAAAAGGGACAGAGTTTATTTAAAATGTCAACTATACGAAGAATATTCAAATGCATTTAAACTAAAGCAGACAACATTACTTAGAAGGCAGATAATTATAGAACTTGCAATTGGTCAGTTGACCATCCTAAAACAGATTTCAAACCCCTTCCGTGACATATTAAAATACAAGCAGTGACTCCTGAAAGCTCCTCCCCTGCAGCCACAAATTTCGTTAATCTTTAAGGTGCTCCTAGGCTCTGGCCCTTTTCTACCTCCACATCAAATACAACTACCCATCTTGATCTATACCTTAAGGCAGTCTGAAGTAAGAGATTCATTTGCTTCCAGTGCTCTTAGAATCTTAGATCACCACTGATGGCAAAATAAACACAACTCAGTCATGAAGGGGTTTGTGTGTGGAGGCCTGAAGCTCAAAAGCTGTTGCAGTTTATCAAACACTTAAAAACCTGAACAACAGATATTCTGACTGGTTTACTCAGCATATTCAATCTGGCCAATATCTGCCATAATTCATTGAGAAGTGTTTCTAAAAGCAAACACATTTTAAATTAAAACTTATTTGCTGGTTACAAAACTGTCAAGTATTCCACATCGATGCTTACCATTTATCTGGAGTTTGTGATACCAGCTACTGATTGTTGCTGGGAGTACACTTTTATCCCCCAAATTATCATCATTAAATACTCTGCATATGTGCCAGCTACACGAAGATCACCATTTGTGTGAAAGGAGACTAGAACACACTTTTAGGTGGGCATCTTCAAAGCAGGCAGCTCAAGCCTGGGCCAATAAAACAGGCAAGTGCCGTTAGCTTGTTCATTAGCACAGCCTCTGAAGCACAAGCCTGGCTACTGTGCACACCAGTCTGCAGAGGGGAGGTGGGTGGCAATCAGAGATGGGACATTTTTAGTGGTACCTCACCCACGGAACACTCACTTTCCGGAGCCTCGGCTGGCACCTATCTACTCCCTCCCTTTCAGGCACCAGGCCAAAACATATCTTTTTACCCAGGCTTTTTAAAGCAGGGTTTTCAATTGTTTTTACAGTCAACTTCTAGCCTGAGAACAGTTTTATGATGATCATTTTAAGTTGCAAAATGTTTTATGCTGTTTTTATGCTGTGACCGGGCTTCCAACAGTTTGTTAATTTTTAACAATTTTATCTTGTTTATATTTTACTCTGTAAGCTGCCTCAAGCAAGTTCTCTGAAGAGGTGGCACAGACATTTTCTTAAACCCAACAGTCTCAGACACATACTGCAAAATGTCTACATCACATTCACTCATACCCATATTTCAGTAAATTAATGGCTTCAGCCCTCTTATGATCAAAACCCTCGAGTGCATGTGACTTCACCCTCCTCCTCATTTGACAGTAATGTCTGCAGGTTCATAGAGTGTTATTAATTACAGACTTTGAGAAATGAGAACACTGTTTGTGCTACTAAAATACAGTGCCAGGACAACAGTGATGACTGCTTAGAACAGAATATTAGCTTTTCACCAACCCCTTTTCTCAGTTTTGAACAGATATTTCCAATCTGTAGGTCCTCATGTTATACTCACAGAACCAGTCAGAAGCTAGTGCATTGGCAACAGAACCACTTGTGAGTCTAAAGGAGGAAGGCACTCACAAAGACTACCTAAATGTTGCCAGCTCTGCTGTTTCTTGCAATAATCAACTGGAGAGGGAGTATCAACAGTTACTACTGTCATGCCCGAAACTAGGTTTTCTGAGGGAAAACCATCAATAAACAAGCACTCCCAACTTGCTTCAAACTGCTTTTTCCATCTTGTCTTCCCAGTTTTGAATTTACACCCCCATGCCAAGAAAGCCAATTAACAAAACTCTAGTCACTTGTGGATTTAGACACCTGCCTTAACCAAGTCATTTTCTTGACCTTTAACATGTTTTGGCAACAAAATAGTTCACATCTACCCTGCACAACCCCCCCCCCCAACACTGGCATTTGTTTTCCTTTCAATTAAATCCCTCTAGTTTCCCTCAGCCCTTCCAAGGCAGAAGGCGCTGCAAGGCCAGCCTCCCCCTCCCCCCCCTGGAACCCCAACATGATCCAGGACAGGGCTTTTTTTGTAGCAGGAACTCCTCTGCATATTAGGTCACACCCCTCTGGTGCAGCCAATCCTCCTGGAGCATACAGTAGGCCCTGTACTAACAGCCCAGTATGCTTTTGAAGGGTTGGCTACATCAGGGGGTGTGGCCCAGGGACTTTTTTGTAGCAGGAACTCCTTTGCATATTAGGCCATACCCCTCTGATGTAGCCAATCTTTCAAGAGCTTACAGGGCTGTTCTTACAGGGCCTACTGTAACCTCCAGGAGGATTGACTACATCAGAGGGGGTGTGGCCTAATATGCAAAGGAGTCCCTGCTACAAAAAGCTGGGACTCCAGGCTAAAGGAGGCCAAGCAAAGCTGCTGGGGAAGGGGGGGACCACCAAGGCTCCCTGAAGGCAGCAGGTTAGTCTGGAGAGACCCCGGCCCCATCCCAGCCCTGTACACTCTTGAAGGATTGGCTACATCAGAGGGGTGTGTCCTAATAAGCAGATCAGTGTAGAGCCCCAAGCCAAGCAACAAAACTCTCTAGTCACGTGCCTTAAGCGAGTCATGTTCTTGACCTTTAACATGTTCTGGCAACAACCCCCCCCCCACATCTACACGGAACTCCTTTGCATCTCAGGCCACACCCCCCCCCCGATGCAGCCGAGCCTCCCGGAGCTTAAAGCGCCGCCCTGCGCGACTGGCTACGCCGGGGGGCGTGGCCTAATATGCAAAGGAGTCCCTGCTGCAAAGAAGGCCCCGCCCGCCCCCGGGGCCGGAGCACGTGCAGAGGCCGCCCCGCCCCGCCGGACTCACCCTTGGAGTAGAGGGACTTGGGGGACTCGAGGTCGAGGTCGGCGCTGAGGAGAGAGATGAAGTCCGAGGGCATCGCAGCTCCGCGGCCGGGGCAGAGGCAGGCGGGGCGCCGCGCTCTCGACGCCGAGGGAGGGAAGGCGGGCCGGGCCGGGCCTTCCGCCGCCGCCGCTCCTGACAGGAATCCGGTGCCTGCCGCCCAGCGGGACCACCCCCTGGCTACTGACTCCGCGCATGCGCCGCCGGGCCAGCTCCCGAGTGGGCAACGGAGCAGCGACAACCGCGGAGGCGACCGAAAGGCATCGAGAATGCGGGGCATGCGCAGACGCGCGCACGGCACGGGGGGAGGGGCGCCCGTGTGCGCATGCGCCTCCCGCGAGGGGCCGCCGCAGCCGCCGAACAAATCTCGGCGTCCGGGCACGCACCGCGCATGCGTAACCAGGCGAAGGGGGAAAGAACCTCAGCCGCGCAGCAGCTTTCGCGCAAGCGCCTAAGAACCGTCTGCGCCTGCGTTACGAGGTGGGCCCGGGGGGCTTCCCCTCCCCTCCCCTCCCCTCCCGTCGGTGCAGCAGGCCGAGCCCGCGGCCCTTGCAGTTCAGTGCGTGGAAGGAACAGCAGGGGCTGCAGCGGGAGGCAGGAGAGCAACGAGGAGGCGCCGCCCCTTCGACGGCAAGGCTGAGCGCCTGCTGCGTCGCCCCCGCGCCCAGAGGGCAGCAGGACATTCCGTTGGCAGGCTGGCATGCGGGGCGCTCAGGTTCAGGCCCGGCATTCCCAGCTGGGGAGATTGGAGCCGCTGCCCTCAGCACCGATCCCGAGGGACATCCCTGCAGCTCCCCGTCCATGCATGCGCACGTGGCTCAGCCCGCCAGCAGGAGGTGCTGCGCCCACGGACAGACCAGGGCCCCCAAGGGGAGAGAACTGCAGGAGGAGGCAGAGAGAGCAACGAAGAAGGGGCGCTCGCTCCCTCGACGGACGGCAAGGCGCCAGGCTGAGCGCCTGCTGCTTTGCCCCTGTGCCCAAAGGGCTGGGCATTCCGTTGGCAAGCTGGCACACAGGCTCCGGTTCAAGGCCCCGCATCTCCAGCTGGGAAGGTTGGGGCCGCTGCTTCAACACTGACCCCATGGAAGAGCCCTGCTGCTCCTCGTCCATGCATGTGCAGGTGGCTCAGCCTGCCAGCGGGAGGTGCTGCACCCACTGACAGACCAGGCCCCCCCAAAGGAAGACACCTGCAGAGGGAGCAGCCCCCCCCCCCACCCTTCCCTGGGCCAAGCAAGTTCCCTCTGGCCACACTGCAAGTAGAGAAAAGCAATGAAGAAAGTCTCCTGGGCAGCCTTCTCCCTGTATTCTGTACCAGGCTGAAAACCAAGTCCTTGTTTCTGCTTGGGTTCCAGCCCAGAATGTGACTGGCCATGCATTCTCAACCCCAGGGCTTTTTTTGTAGCAGGAACTCCTTTGCATATTAGGCCACACACCCCTGCTGTAGCCAGTCTTCTTGGAGCTTACAGTAGGCCCTGTACTAAGAGCCCTGTAAGCTCTTGGAGGATTGGGATTCCTGCTACAAAAAAAGCCCTGCTCAGCCCCATCCACAGCCCTTGGAGACTGCAAGGAGGGCCTGGCCCAACCACAGACAGTGGGTGGGGGGGAGCTGTAGGACAACGAAACCACATGCTCTGCATGGTGGAGTCACACACTGGAAGTGCCTAAGGAAAGGAAGCTCTTTTACAGGGAAATTGCACTACCCTAAGCAGGGAAGCCTCGCTGGGGCTGATTTGCTGGCTGTTCCACGACTGGAGGTCTGCTCTGCTTCCAGGACATCCTGCAGCCGTGAATCTGCTGCTGTCTAGTTAGACACAGTGGGAAAAGCACTTTTTAGAAAATCACGTTCTGAATTTGCTATTATTCATTTCCTACAAACATTCCCATGATCTTAAGAGATTAGAAAAACAATCACTTTTTCTGCATGCCATTTGTTATGTTCTCTTGCTGTGTCCTTTGTAAAAGAAACAAACCCAATCTCTCTGCTTAATCTCAGAGTTTCTCCAGGGTTTGGAGGCTTTTCCCCCCCTCCCCATTCTGGCTGGCTCTGTGTCAACCTCCTCCTTGCTTGCAGTACATTTATGTTGCACTTTGTCCAAGTTTCCCGATCTGCATCCAGGATTGTTCGTTCTTAAGCTTCGATAAAAACAGGTCATTTTGTTTCTGCTACTTTTAGAGAATCCACTCATGTGTCAGGACTCACAATACAGTGGTGATTTTTTGTAACATGCTGACAATAATATTGATAGCACGTTCTCCTGAAAGGCTGTGGAAATATCCCATTGTTACAGGCGCTGGAATCTTAACAATGAGACATTTTTACATTGTCATGGACTGGTGCTCTGAAGGATTCCAAAGGTCAAGCCCTGCTCCACAGACACACACCCACCCACCCAAGGACAAGGCAATCTCCGTGGAACTCACTTGGGGCAGCCAGGCCTGGGCCTCACAATACCATCACTTGCATCAGTTTAGAGCCCCAAGTGATTCTAAGCAGCTTTGCAGGTCAAATCAAGAGTTTCCCAGCTCAACATTAGGAAGAACTTCCTGACCGTGAGAGCGGTTCCTCAGTGGAACAGGCTTCCTTGGAAGGTGGGGGGGGGGGCTCTCCTTCCTTGGAGGTTGTTCAACAGAGGCTAGATGGCCATCTGACAGCAATGAAGATCCTGTGAATTTAGGGGGAGGTATTTGTGAGTTTCCTGCATTGTGCAGGGGGTTGGACTAGATGACCGTGGAGGTCCCTTCCAACTCTAGGATTCTAGGATTCTTCAGGAGGTGGTGGGCTCTCCTTCCTTGGAGGTTTTGAAACAGAGGCTGGATGGCCATCTGACAGCAATGAAGATCCTGTGAATTTAGGGGGAGGTGTCTGTGAGTTTCCTGCATTGTGCAGGGGGTTGGACTAGATGACCCTGGAGGTCCCTTCCAACTCTGATTCTATGAAATCCCTTCCAGAAGCAAATGACGGACTGTTCCCTGACCGCATTTATTATCTCTAAGGAGCTCCAAGAGAGACTCAACAGCGACCCGAATGTCTGCCTGATACAGAAATGGCAGATCCACATTACAAAACAGGATGAAGTCATTAACATTCAAACCAGAGACTATGACTGGTTGGGAGAGAGAGAGAGCGGTCATCTCCCCATGGGAGGCAGACAGGTAAATGCTGCTTAGGATGGCCCTGGAGATCCTGCCTGCTGCAGTGCTTCTCAGAGCAGCGGTCAACAGGACAACCCTCCAGCCAGGACCCACAAATGGGGAGGGGGAGCAGGTGCTTCCCTAATGGGTCACTCGTCTCAAGTCACCGCAAGCCCAAGGGAAGTCACTGCTTATTTTCCAGTGACCATTTGGAAAAAGCAGTCAGAAAACAGCAAGTCTGTCAGCAGCTCCGGTGATCCCAGGTCACGCCAGCACTTCCTGCCTTGCTACGGAGCATAGCGGAGACTTTGCCTCATGGCTTTCTCTCCCCAGAGCAGGGAGAGCTCTTGACAGGCTAGGCCAAAGTCAGCTCTGCCACTGTGCAGCCTCCCCCCCCTTCCAAGCTACATCCTGAAAGCAGACCCATCCCCTCCTTGGAATCCCAGAGCTGACAGGGGCCCCATAGGTCATCTAGTCCTACCCCCTGCTCAATGCAGGACCAACCCAGAGCATCCCCAACAAGCGTTCATCCAGCCGCTGCTTCAAGACTGCCAATGCGGGAGAGCTGAGTCCACTGCTGAACGACTCTGACTGTAAAAAGGTTTTTCCTAATATCCAGCTTGTACCTTCCAGCTCGTGCCCGTGACTGCAAGTCCTCTCCTCTGCCGCCAAGGGGCAGAGCTCCCTGCCCTCCTCTACGGGGCAGCCCTTCACAGACTTCAAGGGAGCAAGCCTGCCCTCTCTCAACCTCCTCTTCTCCAGATGGAACATTCCCAGTCTTCCAAGAATCTGCAGCCTTCGCACCCAAGACCACCCCAGCAGCTGCATCCTTAAAGGCAGACCTGGCTTGGTGCCGCTTGCGTGCTCCTTTCAAGGGCTCCCAGGACTGATGCACAATCCCCTCCCAAGGAAACACAGCATGATCACCTAGCACTACAGGGGTCAATCCCCAGGTGAGGGCAGGGGATCCCTCAGTTTGGAGGCCCTCCACCCACTTCAGGGGCATTAGGAAGAAGGTGGAGAGATGGAAATGTCTGCTGGACACTCCATTATTCTCTATGGAGACCGATTCCCATAGGGTATAATGAAAATTGATCTGTGAGTATCCAGGGCTCTGGAGAAGCTGTTGTTTGAGGTAGAGGCACCGAATTTGCAGCTTAGCATCCAGCGCCTCTCCTCAACACACCCTCCAACTTTCAGAAATATTTCCCCCTGGGAAAGAGGTTCAGCTCAAAGTACCCAGCCCAAGGACCCTCCGCAGGGGCTGGAAGCCAGGTCCCCCCAACCCTCTCTGCCCCTTGACCCACCATGGTGCCCTCCAGGCCCTCAGGTCACCTGCCCCCCCCTTGCTGAAGCGCTCCATCTCTTTGCAGCCCAGACTGGGGAGATTCTTACTGGCCCAGCGGCTCTGACTTCGGAGATTATTCCACTTGAACCAAAAGTGTTACCAGTTTTAAGTTATATTGGTTTTACCTGTTTTTTAATTATGAGATTATCGTCTTTCTATTGTTGTATTTTGTCCTGGGGATCTGCCCTGAGCCCGCTGGCAGGGAGGGTGGAATAAAAACCGAATAAAATAAATAAAAATGGCCACATTCCCCTCACCCAACTGGCCAATTAATATACCCACCTACCCGGCCCGTGTGCCATCACCCCCATGTTGTTCTTGCAGTTCTCCTGGGAGGTGTTAGGCGGGGAGGGGGGGCAGAAGCAGCAGTGGGTGAAGTCCTTTGGAGGCCCCCTCCTCCCCCTGCAGTCCTCCCCGCCACCCTGGCTGGCAAACTGCTGAGGGCCAGGAGAGGGTGGCATGGCCTGGCACCCCAGGGATGGAGCAGCCCCCGGTCTGCCCCTTGGGACAGCAGGCAAGAGGAGAAAGGGAGGCCTCTTTTCCAGGGAGGGAGGGAGGGAAAGCGCCCTCTTGGTCCGGCGAGACCGCCACCCAAGGGCCCCTTCGAGAGAGCCCAGCAGCGTTTCAGGGCCTCTGGAAGTTCACCCCCCGCAACAGCCTGGTTGTGGGGTGCTGTGGGACTCAAAGCGCCGGTGGGGGCCAAGGGTCCAACCCCCCCATCCGGCAGAGCAGAGGCCTGGAGGACCGCCCCCCCTTCCAGCTGGAGGGCCCCGATCTGCCCCCTTTGCTCCCCGCCCCTCGAACAAGCTGCTGCTCTTTCCGGGCAGAGTTGGGGAGAGCCAAGAGGGGCACACGAGAAAGGGGTGCGGTGGGCTGGGCTGGGGAGCGGAGCTGCTGTGAAGCGCAGCGAGCTTGCGGAACTCCAGGCAACTGGCGGCGCCACCAACCCAACAACGCCTGGCGCGGAAAGGCGGCCCAAGGAAGCCGAGAGCCCTGGCCGACGGCAGGGCAGGGGGCGGCCCTTGCTGCAGCGGGATCCCGCGGCCGGCGCCGAGGCTGGAGGGCAGCCAGCGAGAGGCGCCCGGGAAGGGAAGCGGGGCGGGGCGGGCGAGGGGTTACCTGGGCGGGCGAGGGGGCGCCAGGGCCAGAGGTGGAGCGGGGCGGCGGCGCACAGGGCGCCCTGGTCGGCGAGCGCGGAGGAGCGCATGGCGGCGGCGGCAGCAGCAGAGCGGGGGCGTCCTCGACGGGGTCCAGCCTGCTCGCCCGAAGCCCAGGGCAGCAGCGAAGCCGCGAGGGAGACTCAGGCGCAGGCGGCCGCCCCTCAGCCTCGCCTCCCCCCTCCTCCTCCTGCACGGCCGGCGTCGAAGCCCGGGGGGGGGTGGGGGGGGAGGAGCCGCTGCCGCCCTCGGCCCTCCCCCTCCCTTTATGGCTTCCACCGGGAAGGGCTCTGCCGACGCCGGGCAGCAGCGGGACTCCCGCCCCGTCCAGTCCTGGAGCCCGGCCAGGCGAGGACGCCCCTGCCCACCTGCACCCCCTCAGCCCGCGGGTGGGGGCTGGAGAGAGACACTGGCTGCCTTGACGCCTGGGCTCGCCCCTCCCCAATCTCCTGGGATTTCCACACCTGAAGTTGGCAACCCTACCTGCCTCTTCCGAGGGGCTTCCACCAGAAAGAACCCAGGGCCTGCTCCTTCTGCTGGCTTTCTGCTTGCGGGGAGTTTGGCATCTCCTAGGGAAGGCCCCTTCCCAGCAGTACAGGGAGGGCCTGCTGTGGGGCGAGGTGGGGGTGGGCCTTATCAGCAGAGCAACTGGAGCCAGGTCTGTTTCAAGAGCACAGAGCAGGGGGGAGGTGGCTGGCTTCCAGCACAGGCCTTCTTCCCCGGTGGTATTTGCATGCACCTGCAGGGGCACATGGGGGAAAGGCTGTGGCTCAGCGGCAGAACGCCCCAGGTTAGATCCCCTGCATCTCCAGCAAAAGGGATTAGGTTGGGGGTGATCTGGAAGCAGCCTCATAGCTAGGGGCAGGGGGGGGGCTTTAATTATGCACAAGGCTAGTGCCTGGCCCCTGCCTCCCCTCCTAGGTGATTTTGACCCACCGATCAGCTGATTTGTGGACCCTTTAAATGGCATGGGAGGCGGCAGTAGCAGTCCAGGGATGAGGGCTCCCCAAGACTGGGGGGGGGGCAGGCCCCATGGGCCCCGTTAACTACAGGCCTGTCTGGAAGACCTCTGCCTGGGCCCCTTCAGAGAATTCCACACGTTAATCACCCTTTGGGTGAAGAAGGACTTCCTTCTATCCGTTCTAACCCGACTGCTCAGCAATTTCATCGAATGCCCACAAGTTCTCGTATTGTGAGAAAGGGAGAAAAGTACCTCTTTCTCTACTTTCTCCGTCCCATGCATAATCTTGTAAACCTCTATCACGTCACCCTGCAGTTGACGTTTCTCCAAGCTAAAGAGCCCCGAGCGTTTCAACCTTTCTTCATAGGGAAGGTGTTCCAAACCTTTAATCATTCTAGTTGCCTTTTTCTGGACTTTTCCCAATGCAGAAGTGGCCTGAGGCTTCTTCTCCGCCACGCAGGGGAACTTTTGCTGCTCTTCAGGGTGCTCCTGGCCTCTGGCTCTTTTCTGTCCCTGCAGTCCCAGCTCATCTCCCCCAAGTGGCGGGCGTCCTTGGCCCACTGCCCCGTCCTTCCCTTGCTGGAGGCAGCACTCCAAGAGAGGCTGGACCCAAGACCCACAAACCGTGGCAAAAGACTGCCCAGCTCAGGGAGAAAGGGGGGGGGGCAATGGCAATGAGACCCCTGAGGCTCTGAAGGGGTGGGAGCCAGCAGAGGGGCAGTCTTTGCAATTCGCCTTTAGGGAGCCCTTTTGCCCCAGAGGACCGAGGAAGAGAGCAGACCCAGAGGAAACACTGCTGGGCGAGACCAATGGTCAGTCTGCTCCAGCATCGCATTTCTCAGGGGCCAAGGAGATGTCTCTGCGGAAGCCCCTAGCGAGCCAGGAAGACAGCAGCCCACTCCCCTGGCCCCTAGCAGCTGGCATCCAGAGGCACAGGCCCCTGCCACCCTCCCTATCTCCTTCTCCCTAAGCTCACCCTGCAGTTACCCTCCTGCTCCCCTTTAGTGGGCATTTGGTTCACAAATGGGGAAAGATAGCCCCCCCTCCAGCACTGCTTCGATTGAAGCAGGCAGTGATGACAGGTCACATATCTGATAGGAGCGCCAACGTATTCCTATAATGCCCACCATAAAGCAAGGCTCTTCCTCCTTTCTCTCTTGGCCAGATATATTCTTACAAAGCAGCTACTACAGAACAAACCACTGGAAAAGAGACACCCTCCCCTCCCCTCCCCCAGGTAAAGCGTTGGTTGCTTGGGCAGTATCGTTCCAGCAGCAGACTAGCCGCTCTGCCTTCCTGGGGGGGGGGGGGATGGACAGGAAGCCAACCTGGCTTTTACGCCCGTTTGAACTTGGTATGAAGGGGTGCATCTGCCTACATCCTTGGCAGGTCTCAAAGGAGCGGAAGCTAGATTTGTAATGGGCTTCAGTCCCTTGGGGTTTTGTGGGGGCAGGATTCATTATGGAGGGGATTCACTATGGCAGCAGGAGACAGGCATGAAATAACTGCTGGGGATTTTGTTTTGAGCAGGAACCTCCGGGGAGTTTCATTTCACCTGCCTTTTCACTGCAGAGAGTTTGCACAAGCCGCCCCTCTCTCAGCAGCAGGCCATTTCCTCTGCGTTCCCCACCATAACCTGCATTGTGGATGGATCAGTTGCCAAGACAACCAGCTCTGACCCTTGGCTTTCCAGAGGGAGCGAGAGGCAGAGACACACATGCCCCTTGGCCTCTTATCAGCCCAGCCCAAGAAGCACAGGGGAGCAGGTCTCAGCCTGCAATCCAGCTGCCTCCCAAGAGTCCCCCACCCACCTGCTTGCCGCCTGCATTTTTGCACAGGAGTCCCCAAGGCCTTTCAGCCCCCCAGGCACATGCAGGAAAGCCAGCTGCTGGCTAAACACCACCAGGAAGCCACATTTTGAAGAAACCTGACCCAGAGTATCAGCTTCCTTGACTCCTTCCAAAACATTCCAGATCAACCGGCTTTGAGAAAACAGGTCCTGATTGCAGTGAATGACCAAGCTAGAAAGGGGGGTGGGGAACAAAGCTTGAGCCGAGAGGCACCTTTAAGACCAACAAAGCTGAACTCTGGGTAGAAGCATTCAAACTTTGCTCCGTTCCTTCAGACCCACTTGAATCTATCTCCATAGCTTTGCAACAGATGAGATTATTTTTTTGAAGTTGGCTTGTCTCAGACATGGCTGGCGAAATGCAAAACAGAAGGCAATCCCAACTCCTGCTTTTGTGCAATGCAAAAGGTTACAAAGGCAGAGCTCAAAATCATATTCTATGCAGCCATTCCGTACCCCCAAACTACAGTCCAAATTACTACCATCTGAAGACAAAGCTGTTCATCTCAACAGTTTCTGAATTCATTCTACACATTTCAAGTTCCCTTCAAGAAGCTGTAGTTCTTTCTCCAAGAACTCACCAAACAAGGGCACAGGAAAACTTCAGAAGATAGCTTTGCTTTTATGAAAACCCCTCTGGTTAATACCCTGGGTTCAAATTCAGAATTATATTGCAATCCCCACTTTGTGCTGTTTGGTTACACTGCTTGGGGCTGGCACAATAGCAAACACAGGAGAGCCCTGCTAGATTAGAACAGTGAGCAATGTTCCCTCTAAATTGTGTAGTCTTGTGAGCAAAAAATTCTACTTTGTGAGCTACTGGGATTAAAGCTGTGAGCTACTGCACAAATTAGTTTGCTCTAGGGCCATTTTACCTGAGCTGAGACAAAAATGTGTGAGCTGGAGGCTAAAAAACTGTGAGCTAGCTCACACTAACTCAGTTTAGAAGGAACAGTGCCAGTGAGGGTCCATCTAATCCAGCCTCCTGGATTACAGTGGCCAACCAGTTCCTCTGGATGGTCAACAACAGGGCAGAGAGGCTGAGGCCTTCATAAGAACTTCAGAAGAACCCTGCTGGATCAGACCAGGGAGGGTCCATCTAGTCCAGCCTCCTGTCTCACACAGTGGCCAACCAGTTCCTCTGGAGGGCCAACAACAGGGCAGAGAGGCCAAGGCCTTCCCCTGAGAAGAACATCAGAACAGCCCTGCTGGATCAGACCAGTCCAGCCTCTTGTCTCACACAGTCCATCCAGTCCAGCCTCTTGTCTCACACAGTGGCCAACCAGTTCCTCTGGAGGGCCAACCACAGGGCAGAGGCTGAGGCCTTCATAAGAACATCAGAAAAGCCCTGCTGGGTTAAGACCAGGGAGGGTCCACCTAGTCCAGCCTCCTGTCTCACCCAGTGGCCAGCCAGTTCCCCTGAAGGGCTTACAACAGGGCAGAGAGGCTGAGGCCTTCATAAGAACATCAGAAGAGCCCTGCTGGGTCAGATCAGGGAGGGTCCACCTAGTCCAGCCTCCTGCCTCACACAGTGGCCAACCAGTTCCTCTGGAGGGCCAACAACAGGGCAGAGAGGCTGAGGCCTTCATAAGAACATCAGAAGAGCCCTGCTGGGTTAGACCAGGGAGGGTCCACCTAGTTCAGCCTCCTGTCTCACCCAGTGGCCAGCCAGTTCCTCTGGAGGGTCAACAACAGGGCAGAGAACATCAGAAGAGCCCAGCAGTAGCAAGTTCCTGATTACCCACCGAAAAAGACGGCTGAGACAGAGTACTTAGTGATGGACGAGTATTTAGTGACAAACAAGAGCTGGAAGGTGGATGGGCGCCAGAACGTAGCAGAACTGCACTCCTTGGAAAGGCCAGCTGCTTCTCGATTGGCAAGGCTGAGGCCTTCATAAGAACATCAGAAAAGCCCAGCAGTAGCGAGTTCCTGATTACCCACCGAAAAAGAAAGATGGCTGAGACAGAGTACTTAGGGAGCTTTTTTATTACAGAGCAGGTAGGAAGACATTAAAAAGGCAAACCAGAAGCCAGGAAAACACGAACGTTTAACCATTTCAAAAACAAAGAGACCACAGAGAAACATTCTGACGCAAGTGGGGCACTGCTGTTCTGGTCATGCTGCCCAGCTGCGCTGGTGGAACCATTTCTCGTGCTGGTCTCATTCTAGACAGGAATGCTGACTGCATGTCATCCCTTCTCTTAGGTCAAATGGGACAGGGTGACATGGGTCACAGGTGCCCACCAACACAAGCCAGAAGCTGCTGCTCAATGAAAAACCACTTGCAAAGCTGATGACGAGGGATGGAGATCGTCACGGAGGGATGGCTGGCAGCTGTGGGTTCCCCTGAGGCAGCAGCAGCAGTGTGGTGGGGCCCTCCCAGATCCCAGCTCAGCTTTGCAGGCACCTGGACGGTGAGGCTGACTAGTGACGGACAAGAGCTGGAAGGTGGATGGTCGCCAGAACGTAGCAGAACTGCACTCCTTGGAAAGGCCAGCTGCTTCCCAATTGGCAAGGCTGAGCAAGATCCCACATCAAGACGACCTCCCGTCCATCACGTAATAGCGGTACATTAAGCCCAGGACCAAGGCACCCACGATGGGGATCAGCCAGACCGCCCACACACTGAGGGAACAAGAAAGGACCAGTTAACCCTGAAGAGGAAAGCTCCGGTTTGCAAGACTGTAGAGAGGAGCCACTGGCCACAAACTCTCCAGGGATCGTCCGCCTGGCAGCTGGAGCCGGCTCGACCCCCACCCCCAACCAGGCCTCAGAGATGCATCAAAAGCTTCCCCCCCTCCAGCTGTGACTGCTCAGAATGTCTGTAGGTGGAGATGTGCGGAGTGGTCTCTCGCACAGGGAGTTCCAACACACTTGATGGTGGAATCATCCCCACTGGGGCTCAAGCGACAGGGCCGCTGGCTGCAGACGTCAGCTTGGATCCAGGGAAAGGCACACTGAGGTTTCCCACATTCGTTGTTCCAGAGAAGCCTCTTTCAGCCCTGCAAAGATTTCTCTTGAGGTTGCAGGCGGCATGCAGACAGCGGCACGGGAGAGGGAGTGGGATGAACCCCCCCCCCCCAATAGCTACATAATCTGTCAGAAAAGCTTCTCCAGCAGGAGAGGGGAGGCAGATGCAGTCCCCCAGCCCCATAACTAGGGGCCACCGGGGGGGGGGCTGGTGCTGGCTCCTGATTTGGACCCCACTGGTCAGCTGATTTGTGGACTCCTTAAATGGCATGGGAGGGGCAGTCCAGGGGTAGCCCCACCAAACTGTCAGGGGGCCAGGCCCCATAGGCCCCTGCAACGTGCAGTCGGTGGCCTCGAAAGGAGGACCAGCCCTCCAGGAAGCCCCCCCCCCAAGAAGCGCCCTCTGGCTCCATGAGCCTCCCAGTCTCCACATCTGACACAGCTGCTGAGCCCCCCACCCCGCCCTCTGACAGACGGACGGGTGGCCACTTCACAGCCCCCAGTGCAAAGAGGGGGAGGGGAATCCAAGGTTGCTTTCACAAAAACTCTTGGGGCTGCCTTGGTGGGCTTGCTCACTCCTAGATAAGCAAGATAAAATACCTGGACTCGTTTGATGTCGGTTTCCCTGGAACCTGAGAAGACACAAAACAAAACCCTAATCTCAGTTTTAATAGCAGACATTAATCCCAACTTCAGTCCACCAGAAGGCCCAGAAAACAGCCCCCCCCCCCGCCTTCTTTGCTGCAGGCAGGCCCCTTTGCTCAGGTCTGTCTGTCCCCAGCTTCCTCCCCAGGATCACCCCCCCCCTCCTCCGCAGTCACCCCTCAGCAGCCCTTCAAGAGGAGGAGGAGGAGGAGGAGGAGAAGAAGAAGAAGAAGAAGAAGAAGAAGAAGATGATGATGATGATGATATTGGATTTATATCCCGCCCTCCACTCCGAAGAGTCTCAGAGCGGCTCACAATCTCCTTTCCCTTCCTCCCCCACAACAGACACCCTGTGAGGTGGGTGGGGCTGGAGAGGGCTCTCCCTGCAGCTGCGCTTTCAAGGACAACCTCTGCCAGAGCTATGGCTGACCCAAGGCCATGCTAGCAGGTGCAAATGGAGGAGTGGGGAATCAAACCCGGTTCTCCCAGATAAGAGTCCGCACACTTAACCACTACACCAAACTGGCTCTTTCAACCACCCTTTCAAGGACAACCTCTGCCAGAGCTCTGGCTGACCCAAGGCCATGCCAGCAGGTGCAAGTGGAGGAGTGGGGAATCAAACCCAGTTCTCCCAGGTAAGAGTCCGCACACTTAACCACTACACCAAACTGGCTCTCACCCACCCAGCTGGGGAGGGGGGGGGGGTTCTGGCTTTGCTGCCTCTCAGGAGGCCCACTTGCCACTGAGCGGGGGCTTCCCAGCACTTTACACCTTTAGCTCTGACAGGTCAGAAGAACATCTCGGAGGGGGCCCCCACCTGCACGGGCTGAGGCTCACAGGGCACAGAAGCCCATCGAGTTCCACAGCCTTAGGCTGGCCTGTCAGACAAGGACGAGGGATGGACTTTTTTGCCTCTGTGATGAGGCTGCCCCTCACGAGGGCCAAGCCACCACAGCAGCCGCCTGGCAGAGAAGCTGCTTGCAGGCTGAACCTTCGAGCCAGTGGCCAGATGGGCACAGCTCTCCTCCAGGAGACTCTGTTTCACAGGCATAAGAACATCAGAAGGGCCCTGCTAGATCAGACCAGCGAGGGTCCATCTTGTTCAGCCTCCTGTCTCACACAGTGGCCAACCAGTTCCTCTGGAGGGCCAGTAACAGGGAATAGAGGCCGAGGCCTTCCCCTGAGAAGAACATCAGAAGAGCCCTGCTGGATCAGACCAGTGAGGGTCCATCTAGTCCAGCCTCCTGCCTCATTCAGTGGCCAACTAGTTCCTCTGGAGGGCCAACAACAGGGCAGAGAGGCTGAAGCCTTCCCCCGAGAAGAACATCAGAAGAGCCCTGCTAGATCAGACCAGTGAGGGTCCATCTAGTCCAGCCTCCTGTCTTACCCAGTGGCCAACCAGTTCCTCTGGAGGGACAACAGGGCAGAGAGGCTGAGGCCTTCCCCTGAGAAGAACCTCAGAAGAGCCCTGCTGGGTCAGACCAGGGAGGGTCCATCTAGTCCAGCCTCCTGTCTCACACAGTGGCCAACTAGTTCCTCTGGAGGGCCAACAACAGGGCAGAGAGGCTGAAGCCTTCCCCCGAGAAGAACATCAGAAGAGCCCTGCTAGATCAGACCAGTGAGGGTCCATCTAGTCCAGCCTCCTGTCTCACACAGTGGCCAACTAGTTCCTCTGGAGGGCCAACAACAGGGCAGAGAGGCTGAAGCCTTCCCCCGAGAAGAACATCAGAAGAGCCCTGCTAGATCAGACCAGTGAGGGTCCATCTAGTCCAGCCTCCTGCCTCATTCAGTGGCCAACTAGTTCCTCTGGAGGGCCAACAGCAGGGCAGAGAGGTTGAGGCCTTCCCCTGAGAAGAACATCAGAAGAGCCCTGCTGGATCAGACCAGTGAGGGTCCCTCTAGTCCAGCCTCCTGTCTCACAGGGGTCAACCGGTTCCTCTGGAGGGCCAACAACAGGGCAGAGAGGTTGAGGCCTTCCCCTGAGAAGAACATCAGAAGAGCCCTGCTGGATCAGACCAGTGAGGGTCCCTCTAGTCCAGCCTCCTGTCTCACAGGGGTCAACCGGTTCCTCTGGAGGGCCAACAACAGGGCAGAGCTGTTGAGGCCTTCCCCTAAGAACATCAGAAGAGCCCTGCTGGGCCAGACCAGGGAGGGTTCATCTAGTCCAGCCAGTTCCTCTGGAGGGCCAACCAAAGGGCAGAGAGGCTGAAGCCTTCTCCTGATGGTGCCTCTTGGCTCTGGGATTTGGAGACTGACTGCCTCTGCACGTGGAGGTTCCTGCTCGCCATTGATAGCCTTGTCCTCCATGAATCTGTCTGATCTGCTTTCAAAGCAGTTTCTGCCTGCGCTCATCACTACATCCCACATTTTAATTACTCTCCACATAAAGTTGCGTTTCCTTTCCTGCTGCCCCCATCAGCTTCACTGGGCAGCCTCCCTCCCCCCACCCAGTGCTGCCAGGCTGTGGGCCTCAGTCAAGAGCTCTCTTCCCTGGGGAGTCCAGAGGGGGACGGAAAGCCAGCACCTCAGCCAAAAGGGCCCAGCCCTTTGCAGCCCTTCTTTCATGAGGCTGCTTTGTGCCGGAGTCCAGCCCAGCTGGCTTTTATTCTCTTGCAACAAAGATGGCAAATTCTCCTCCTCAGGCAGGGAAAGATGGGGGGGGGGGGTTGCCTATTCCTCCAGATCTGAGCCAAGAAGGATGAAATGGAAACTTTTTAATCTTCAGTGCCCCAAATTTAGATCATTTAAAAAAAATTATTGACTTCAGCGGGGGACCAAAATGGTTTACAAGATTCTCTTCCCTTCTTTTTCATCCTCATAGAAAGTGGGGCTGTGAGAGAGCAACTGGCCCAAAGTCACCCAGCCAGCTTCCCTGGCTGAGTGGGGACTCGAATCTGGGTCTCCCAAGGCTCCCCAAGACAGGTGCTGACAGGAAAACAGCTGTGACACTAGAACAAAGAGGCAGATGTCCTTTGCTCCCCGGGCTCTGCTCCATGACTGGACTATAAACATGGCCGCCATTTGTGGGGGAAAGGAAGTGGGGAGATCCAGGCCTTTTCTGTGCTGGAGTTCTTCCGGGCCAGCTTCAAGGAAAGGTTTTCAGAACGGGAGGTTTTATGAAGGGATCAGGCGGGAGGGACCTCTTTCTACTCATTGTGTCACAGGACAGACAAGAACACAGGAAGCACCAAGAAACCCCCAAGCCCAAGGTGGTTGTCTGGCCTGTGTGTGCTCTGCGGATCTTGCCTCTCCGTCCCTCTTGGCCATAAAACGGCACCTCAGCGGCTCCAGGTGAGTCCCTAGCCTGCCCTATTCTACAACAATGCTGCGATCAAAAGGAAGCAGCCAGGTGACATCTGTACTGGCAGAAAGAAAAATTAAATTGCAAGACTAGAAGCTCCTGGGAAGTTTGACAAGATTATTTCCAAACAGGAGCTCAGAGTGCTGCAAATGTCTGTGGTCAAGGACCGGCAAGCGCTAGCCAGCCAGCCAAAGTCCGCAGGAGGGCCTACCGAGTGGCCCTTGACACACAGCCCAAAGGAAGGAAGGCACGGCAAAGTGTCAAGTGTCACTGAAAGTGTCAAGACAGTGTGCGTTTGCAATAAAAAAGGCCAATGCCATGCTGGGAATTATTAGGAAGGGAATTGAAAACAAATCAGCCAGTATCATAATGCCCCTGTATAAATCGATGGTGCGGTCTCATTTGGAGTACTGTGTGCAGTTCTGGTCGCCGCACCTCAAAAAGGATATTATAGCTTTAGAGAAGGTGCAGAGAAGGGCAACTAGAATGATTAAAGGGCTGGAGCACTTTCCCTATGAAGAAAGGTTGAAACGCTTGGGACTCTTTAGCTTGGAGAAACGTCGACTGCGGGGTGACATGATAGAGGTTTACAAGATAATGCATGGAATGGAGAAAGTAGAGAAAGAAGTACTTTTCTCCCTTTCTCACAATACAAGAACTCGTGGGCATTCGATGAAATTGCTGAGCAGACAGGTTAGGACAGATAAAAGGAAGTACTTCTTCACCCAAAGGGTGATTAACGTGTGGAATTCACTGCCACAGGAGGTGGTGGCGGCCACAAGTATAGCCACCTTCAAGAGGGGTTTAGATAAAAATATGGAGCACAGGTCCATCAGTGGCTATTAGCCACAGTGTATGTGTGTATATAACATTTTTTGCCACTGTGTGACACAGAGTGTTGGACTTGATGGGCCGTTGGCCTGATCCAACATGGCTTCTCTTATGTTCTTATGTTCCCCCTACCCCCGCCGCCCAGCCAGGCCCAGGAGCCCAGAGACAGAGTTGCCTTTGAAAGCCAGCAAGCCTCTTAGCAAACACCAACGAGTGAAGGCCCAAGACAGGAAGGGCTGTCTCCAGAAGGGCAGTGAAGCAAGAGCTGCATTTTTGTTTGGCAATTCATCACAGGAGATGGACATCAGCAGACAGCAGGGGAGAGAGAGAGAGACAGTCAGCCAGAGGGCCAGGCTCTGCATCCAGCTCCTGCGCAAGGAAAACAGCAGTCCACTCCGGAGGGCAGGGGAGGGGGGGTTCACTCTCTCTTGTGCACTTCTCTCTGCCCTTCCTCCAAGGAGGCTGGGGGGGGCGGTGTGCCCAGCTCTCCCTTCCCCCATTTTATCCTCTCCACAGGCCCAAGGCCTGAGGACTCCCACCCTGGCCTGGCAGGACAGACTTGGGGGGGGGGGGTCTTTGAAGGGGCTTTGCTGCACCGCCTGGTCCTCTGTATTGGAAGGGGCTCGCTCCTGGCAGCCACACCCTCAGCCTCAATCCTTGGCCCAGCCTCCCACTCTCTGGCTGATCCGGCCTGCCTCCTGCCGCTTGCCAGGCAGACCTGCAGGCCTTCAAGGAAAGAGAGAGGTCCTGCCAGCAGCAGCACAGAGGAGCCCTCTCCTGCCAGCCCCTGCAGCAAGCCCACAGGATGCTCTCAGGAGCTCCAGAACTGCAGGCTTGAACACTGGATCCCTTCTAGTGGCTCAGTCTTCAGAACCAGCAACTTCTGGGAAGGAGATGCAGTGAGCTTAGACCCAGCAGGAGCCGGTGGTGGCAGCCCCCAGCAGATGAAGGCTCCCCTGGCAAGCAACAGTGGAGACAGCAGCAGCGGAGCCTTTCAGTGGAAGCATCCACGCTCCAGGACCTTTGGCAGCCATTTAGGCAAGGGCAGCTCTTGAGAAGTTCATCTGCAAACCACTGAGCTGGCTGGGGTGAAGTGGAAATCCCACCCTACAGAAGCCGCCTAACCCTCAATGTCCCAAGGCTGCAGGCAGGTCTAGAGAAAGGAAAGCAGGCAGGAAAGAGACCTCCAGGTCAGCAAAGCTGCTCTGCTGTACGGCTCGTCCTCTGCCACCCCCACTCAACAGCAAATATTAGGAGGGAGGGAGAGAGAGAGGACTCCGCTTCTGCCAAGAATTGCAGCTTCACTTCTGAAGCTGCAGAGTAAAAACCTTTGACTGTCATTATCCAGCAGTCCCGCAGGGGAGGGGGTGCTTTCACAGGCATGCCACCACGCCCTGACTCAACAGCCCACAAGGACTCCTCCTGCTGCTTCTGCAACAACAAAACAAAGTCCTAAACTGGTGACTCGTAAGAGAGAAAACAAAGCTCAGCTCCTGGGATTTCCCTCCTGGAGCTTCCTTCCCTCCTTCCTTCCTTCCCTCCTGCCTGCCTCCCTCCCTTCCTTCCTTCCTTCCCTCCTGCCTGCCTCCCTTCCTCCCTCCCCCCTCCTTCCTTCCTTCTTCCTCCTTCCTTCCTTCCCTCCTTCCTCCTCCCTCCCCCCTCCCTTCCTCCCTCCCCCCTCCTTCCTTCCTTCTTCCTTCCTCCTTCCTTCCTTCCCAGCAAAGTGCAGGGCAGAGCACTTGGGCCACACAGCCTCGTCACCCGCTCTGGCTGGTAGCCTGTGCTTCTCACGAGGACTCTTCTGCACAATTCCTCTTGCAAAGGGAGGAGACCACTGGAAGATCTAAGGCTGCTGAATCACACCTTAGTCCTCCCTTGCCTAGCCTGTCCAGAGCCAGTGGTCCTAGGAGACCCACACCAACAGAACCAGCCCCCGTCGTCATCACCTGCTGGGCATTTCATCGGGTTGGGGTTGTCAATTTTTTGTTTAAATTCTGTGGCTTATGCGCATTTTACTTTGTAAGCTGCTTTGCATGGCCAGTGTGAAAGAAAAGAGGGATACAAGTATTTAAAGGAACACCCCACTGGCCTCAGAAGAGCTATCTGCCCTTGCAAAACCAGCCGACCCAACTGCCCCTTCTCCTGGCCACAGGAAGACTGCTAGAAACTGCCTCTGCAGAAGTGCCCCACACTCACTCCTTCCCTGCTGGCCGGCCAGCCTTCCAGCCATTGGCTCAGAGGGAGACGGGGAGGAACACAACCAACGGCACGGGATGGCAAAGGGGAGGCTGGGGGGGCCCTCAGCTGACAGTAGCTTTTGCTAAGAGGCTTCTGCAGCTACCAGGATTTTCTTAGAAAACAGCCTGAGCAAACATTCCAGAGCCCGCATCCATTTGCCCTGGGAGGAAGATTAGGCGATTAGTTCTTGAGACTCACAGAGGTTGCTTTCGCTGAGCCCGCAGAGCCAGGGAAAAAGCCACCACTGAGCAAGCAGCTAGGGAGGAGGTGAGCATGCAAAAGCAACCCTTCAGTTAGCCTAGCAGAGGAAGAAAAGACACAAAACAAAGACAGGCTTGAGAGGGGTTGTCTTGAGGGCTGCCAACACGGGGACCAACTGAGGTTCACAAAGCGACAGACTGTGTTTATTTAGCAGGGTCCTGGTTCCACTACTGAAAATGGTTGCTATAGGAACTGGTCCAGGAAATTCTGACACAAACCACACAGCAGGGAGGCTGAAAGGGAGGAGGAGGAAACAGAGACTCCCTTCAGTGGCACAGAGGAAACGAGGGAAGCTGGAGGCGACCCACTCTGCTGGGCAGCTTCTTGTCCAGTGCCCAAGCCTCTCTTCAGCCATCAGCCATGGAAGCAAACTGAGGCCTGGGCCTCTTTCCACAGGCATTTGTGCCTGGTTTCCTTCCGGCTCCCGTCACCTGTGACCCCTGCCCTTCTCCCTCCTCAGCCAAAATCCCGTCTGGGCACCAGAGAGTCCTGGGGAAGGGGAAGCAGAGATGCCTGGAATATTCATGCCATTGATGTTTGTGAAACATTCACTGTTGCGAAGGACATACAAGACTTTGATCTGGGGACAGGAACTGCCCACCTACACAATGGCTCTCGTCCATTTGCTACAGTAAACGAGTCAGGCCAATGGGTGGTACGGGGCCACCTCTGCTGCAGCGGAAGTTTAGAACTGGGTGGTTCTGTCCGTGTGCTTTCATGTCTGAAGGACAAATATTGTCCAGGCTCTTTTCCACCTCAGGGCGGCATAAATCACAGCCTGTCAAGACCATCCTCTTGCACACCGGGAGGGAAGGAGCCAGTTCTCGCAGGAAGGCACAGGCCGCTCCTAACTACACCCTCACCATGGGCCCCATGGGCACAATCCAAAGCGGGTGTTCTCAGGCCATGTTCTATATAAGCTACCGGCTGGGGCCTCCTGCTCAGTCCACAACAGTGCTTTGAGCTTGTTTGGAGAAAAATTGCAACCCAGTGAGTCTCAGCCTTTTTATCTGCAGCCCCACCGACCACTCTGTCAAAGAGCCTGGATGGGCCCCACCATGACAGAAACAAAAAGGCCACTGGGACACTTACAGGCATCTCTGTTGTTAACATTTATCACTTATGGAAAGCTTTAAGGACTGTAGTGTCATTGGGAATAGCTTCCATTGCTTTAAGTCGCTTAAAGGCACCCAGGGAGAGTAAATTATTAGTAACTGGTAGGCAAACCCCATGTCCTACCTACAGCTTTCCTGCCTCTCTCAGTTGGGAGCCACAGTTCTAATCCACACCCTGTCAATGACTGAACCTCTGGGCACTGCTAAGCACAGCTGAGGCTGCACTTGCCACCCTGGCCACTGAGCAGGAGACGGGGGTGGAGAAATCCTAGGTGGCCCAGGCCTGAGCAGCCCCCACCGCCCTCCAGCTGCAAGCAGCAGCCTGACAAAGGAGGAGCCCCCAGCTCCTCCTCCGGCAAAGACAAACACCACCTTTCACCCAGAGTGCTTCCTCCTGCCTGGCTGCAGGGAGACAAGGGCCAGGAGCAGCCAGAGAGAAGGGGACAGAGGGCGGGATACCAGGACACAAAGCGCTGCTGACCAGCCACCGATTGTTTGACTTCCAGGAAGAACACGGTCCTGTCTTACCTTGGAGCTCCCAGGTTTGCAGTCAGACTGTGGAGAGAAGGGGAAAGGAGAGGCTGTTAACCTCGCCAGAGGGGAATCTCCATGGAAAAGCCTGCCCTACTTGCCCAGCCAGACATCCTTCTCCTCTCCTTCCCAAGAGCTGCGAATACTTTGGTGCGGCAGCTTCATTCCTGGCCAGGCTTCCCTCCAAAGTCTTCTAACGAGAGTAGGATAGAACGTTTGTGCCTCCTTTCTGCCCAGAGTCACAGAGCATCTTCCAAATGGGCCACAACTGGAACTCCTGTCCTAAACCAATCTTCCAAAGAGAAATAATCCTACTATATTGGTTCTGGCAGGACCAGAACCAATGGGTTGAAATTAAATCAGAAGAGTTTCTGGCTCAACATTAGGAAGAACTTCCTGACTGTCAGAGCCGTTCCTCAGTGGAACAGGCTTCCTCCTTGGGAGGTGGTGGGCTCTCCTTCCTTGGAGGCTTTTGAACAGAGGCTGGATGGCCACCTGACAGCAATGCGGATCCTGTGAATTTAGGGGGAGGGGTTTGTGAGTTCCCTGCATAGGGTTGGACTAGATGACCCCAGAGACTTTTTCCAACTCTATGATTCTATATGAACCTTAAGGCTAGCCTAATCTCACCAGATCTCACAATCTCTGCAGGGCCATCCTGGGTAGTATCTGGCAGCGAGATGACCAAGGAAGCCCAGGGCTGCTACGCAGAGGCAGGCAACGGCCAGCCACCCAAGAATGCCTCTTGCCTTGAGCCCCCCTATGGAGCTGCCGTGAGTGACTGCACACCAAAGCCATCCCAAGCTTGTGCTCCCTGTGGGGCCTCACCGGATGGACCTCTCCAATGAGGTACTGAGTGAGCATCTCCTGGGCATCCGCCGAGTGGCCCACATCTTCAAAGGACTCCGTGGCGTCTCGGCCAGCCTGCTCCAGCAGAACCTCCTCTCCGCCAGGATGCTGAAAAGAATCACGGGCGAGATTTCCCAGCTCAGTCTGCATGTCCCAAAGTGCCCCCTGGCATTAAAGCACACCCCGCCCCCCCCCCCGCCCCCGAGAGCGGAATGCGGGAGCTGTGCACACGGCAGTGCCAGGCTGGCTCCTGGGACAAAGCAGCTCAAGGGAATTGTTGCCCTGCAGGTTAGGCTCAGGCTTGTCAGAAAGCTGGACCCTGAACAGCCTCTCATCATTTGCACTTGGTGGAACTTCCTGCTGCCAGCTGTCTCTGAGGCACCCTGCCCTTCCCCTCCCCCTCCTGCTGGGTGCCATCAGCTTCTAACAAGACTGCGGCTGCACATGGGGCGTTCTGAGGTCAGAGAGCACAAAACCTGCCCCGGAGCACCTTTTGCAAGATGCAAGGGGCCCTGGGGTTTATTCTGCCCCCAAGACAACACTCCTCCAAGGACCAGCAAAGGGCAGAGGCCAAAGAGTCATCTCACACTGACGTCAGCAGCTTCCCCTTTGGCAGGTTTCAAATTTTGCCCCAGGAAAGGGTGTGGAGAGCCTGGGCAAGGTACAAACAAGAGTTTGAGCAAGTCCATCTGCAAGCAACTCCTTTGCGCACGCTGAAGTCAAAGGCAGACCTTGAAAGAAGCTGCACAAGATCAATTCTCTTGACCTAGAACTCTGGCAAGTTTGCTGAGACCCGAGGCCTTGAGGGGCAGGTCATAAAACTCAGCCTCCCATAACCACAGGTGAATTAGCTGCCCTGCACCTGTGCTTTTGGTGGGCAGAATACAGAAAAACATTTCCCTCTTGGGAAGGACAGTAGCAACCCACACTCCCGAAGTACAGACGCCGACTACTTCCAGTTTACTGTCAGTAAGCTGAAAAAGCACCAGGGGCAGAGAACAGCCGCTGAAAAATATACATTTTGTCAATGGGGTAGCTTTTCTACCCCAGCCCATGTTAACGTGTTAGGGTAAAAAAATAATCCATGAGTTTTCCCCCCTAAAATAATGCTGCAAGAAAACCTTTTAAGATGCTCTGGAGCGAAAGCACCCCTTCATCACATGTAAAATAGCGAAGAGTCCAGTAGAACCTCCAAGACTAACACATTTTTATTGTAGCATAAGCTTTCGAGAGAGACAGCTCTCTTCATCAGATGCATGAAAGGTATGTAGAAACTGGCCAGTGATATATAGCTGGTGAGGGGAGGGGGAAGTGGATGCAGGAACCATGTAAATGCACCTTTTTTGTGACTTTTGCAACTGCTTTGCATTTATATGGCACTCACATCTATAATTCACATCTTAAAGGTGCTGCTGGACTCTATACTATTTTGCAGCAACACAGCTAATTCCTCTGGCTCTATCTTCATCACATGGTAATCTTTTTCTTCCTGGGAGTGATATGTTCAGGTGGTAAAAAAATTTCTCAAGGTAACAGAAAAACCTTAGAGTGTTAATTTTAGATGCTTTCCTTTAAAATTCATGCAAGGGTATGTTTCTGAATATCTTAGGTTTAAAGCATGGTTTTTGTTACTTCAAATAATTGGAATTTGGCTAGGAATAGAAATACACCCCTCAATGCATGATAAGATTTTTCAGAGGTTTGTCTGAAGGGCAAGGTAGGCCTGGAGCAGAATGCAGGTCAGAAGGCCTCTTACCCTTTGCCCTACAGCCCAGTCAATGATCATGCCGAAAGGATACTCCCTGAGCAAATGCCCCGGTGAGGACAAGGGATCTGAGGGAGGGTGTGGGCGGTGGCCCTGACCACCTGCAGCAGGACCTCGACTGTGAGGCATCTGGAAGGGTTCTCTATTTATTTATTTATTTTTATTTATTTATTCATTATTTGTATCCCGCCCTTCCCACAAGTGGCTCAGGGCGGCTTCCAGAAATTGGTCAAACATAAAAATTAAGCAATTTAAAATATATAAACAATTAAACATTTAAAACAGTTAAAACCTTAAAAACCAGTAAACATTCCAATTACATATAGAACAGACGTCTGGCCAAGCTACATTGAGTTCTCATCTTAGCTAGGTGTAGGCTAGCCGGAAGAGGGTCGTCTTACAGCCCCTGCGGAACTGAACAAGGTCCCGCAGGGCCCTCACCTCCTCCGGCAGCTGATTCCACCATGTAGGGGCCATAACGGAGAAAGCCCTTTCTCTGGTGGATTTCAAGCGGGCTTCTTTTGGCCCAGGGATAGTGAGGAGATTTTGTGCTCCCGACCTCAGTATTCTCTGGGGAACATGTGGGGAGAGACGGTCCTTCAGGTAGGCAGGTCCCAGGCCATATAGGGCTTTAAAGGTAATAACCAGCACCTTGTACCGGACTCGGTATATCACTGGAAGCCAGTGCAGAGTCCGAAGACCCGGCCGAATGTGTCCCCACTTTGGTGCGAAGATGAGAAGCCAAAGGGTCATTTGTGAGTGCCTCTATCCCAACGAGCCAGCCTGAGTCAGAAAGGCCTCCTTACACTCCTCTAACAACCACAAATTAAGGGCAGCAAGGCCTTTGCAGCAGTGGCCCCAGGATATGGGAATATTTAGTTTACAGAAGAGGCCCAAGTAGGCAAGTAGACAGAAAACTGTGGGAAGCCATACAGGAGATTGTAAGCCGCTCTGAGTCACTTATTCAGAGAGAAGGGCAGGGTATAAATCTGCAGTCTATTATTATTATTATTGTTATTATTATTATTAAGGCCAGTCTGTGAGGTTCTTTGAATTTGTGGGGCCATCCTGGAACTTGTTTTTATCATTGCAATCAATGGCAAGTGTGAGGATAATGTTAATACTTGATATTAATGACGGTTTGGCACCTACATGAGGTTTGCTATCTGCCCTGGAAGGGAATGTAAAGGTTGTTGTTATTGTTCAGTCACACAGTTGAGTCTGACTCTTTGCAATCCCATGGACCAAGTCACGCCAGGCCCTCCTGTCTTTCACCATCCTCCGAAGTCTGCTCACATTCGTGTTTATTACATCAGTAACACTGTCCAGCCATCTCATCTTTTGCTGTCCCCTTCTTCTTTTGCCTTCTGTCTTTCCTAACATCAGGATCTTCTCCAGGGAGCGCTCCCTTCTCATTTGGTGGCCAAAGTATTTGAACTTCAGCTTCAGCATCTGACCTTCCAGGGAACAGTCTGGGTTGATTTCCCTTAGGACTGACTGATTGGATTTTACATATGAAGCTGCCTTATACTGAATCAGACCTTTGGTCCATCAAAGTCAGTATTGTCTTCTCAGACTGGCAGCGGCTCTCCAGGGTCTCAAGCTGAGGTTTTTCACACCTATTTGCCTGGACCCTTTTTTGGGAGATGCCAGGGATTGAACCTGGGATCTTCTGCTTCCCAAGCAGATGCTCTACCACTGAGCCACCATCCCTCCCCACATCTTCTTGCAGTCCAAGGGACTCTCAAGAATCTTCTCCAGCACCACATCTCAAAAGCATCTGTTCTTCTGCGCTCGGCCTTCCTTATGGTCCAGCTCTCACAGCCATACATTACTACTGGGAATACCATCGCTTTGACTATACGGACTTTTGTTGGCAGGGTGATGTCTCTACTTTTTATTATACTGCCCAGGTTTGCCATAGCTGTCCTCCCAAGGAGCAAACGTCTTTTAATTTCATGGCTACAGTCACCATGTAAAGGTACACTAGCAATAATATGTAATCATAATAATGAACTTTCAACTGTGCCCAAAGCTGAGAACATTTTCTTATTTTGTGTCTTGATACAATCAGGTTTGCGGGCTTAAAAAAAAAACCTGTTCTGTTACTCAACTCATATTTCTCACCCTTCTGGGAAAGAAATTAAGTGCAACTTCCAAGTTCCCACACAAGTAGCACTCATCCAGAAGGCCTAACCAGATGAAAGATCTTCCTGTAATGACAGAGGGCCTGGCTGCTGTGGCTGCTCCTTTCTGCTCTGACTGACAGCCAACTCAGGCCTGAAGCTACGAATCTGGCACACACACCTCTGCATGCTTTCAACAGAGAAAAATGAAAAGTCTAGAACGAACTTTTGTTTCTTAGGAGGAAACATATTCATGTATTTGTAAATAGAGAAATACACTTCCATCTCATCTAGTGTCCCTTAAAGCCTGGCACTCTAGGTGACCACCTAGTTCAGGTGGGCCAGCCTTGGCTATACCTCCTTTCCAGCCTGGCTGCCAGAGCCCTGACATGGAAGCTCCTGCCTGCAAAGCACAGTCTATCCTCCCCTTGCTCTGAAATCTCCACCATGCCCTAATGGTTTTTGGCTAAACATTAGGATAGAGGTGTCAAACATGCGGCCCAGGAGCTGAATCAGGCCCCCCCGGAGGGCTCCTATCAGGCCCCCAAGCAACTGGCTCTTGTCTGCTTCCTTCTACCTCTCGCTTGCTTCCTTCTGCATCTCAGCTTGTTTTACAAGTCTTGCTCAATCACACAGGAGCTACAGAGCAAGGCCTAGATTTTCTCCACTGGTTGAGGCTCCTCCTCCTCTTGCTCCCCTGAGGAGGGAGGGAAAGAGCCAGAGTTTCCTTTGCCCAGTTCCCTGGATCCCATGGGAGAGATACAAAGAAAGCACCTTTGTGACCCACAAGTGCTAATGTTTTAAGCATGTTTTAAGTTTTTTAAAAAAATCTTTAGTCATGTTTGTCTGTGTCCTTTAAAAGGTTTTTATCTCTGCTACCTAATCTTAAATAGGTACACACATGGCCTGGCCTAATATAGCCCAGCCCGGCCCAACAAGGTCTTATTTATGTCAGATCTGGCCCTCATAACAAATGAGTTTGACACCCCTGCATTAGGAAGAACTTCTTGACCATTAGGGCAGTTCCTCAGGCTTCCTCCTTGGAGGTTTTTAAACAGAGACTAGATGGCCATCTGACAGCAATGCTGATTCTGTGAACTTAGGCAGGTCAAGAGAGCGGGCAGGAAGGGTTGCATCAGTGCTTACACACACAGGGGAATGCTGATCGCCATTTTGGGGTCAGGAAGCAATTTTTCTCCAGGCCAGGCTGGCTCAGGGATCCTGGAGGGCCTCAAGGCATACAGCAGATGTCACTGGGGAAGGGGGGTATTTGGGAATTTCCTGCATTGTGCAGGCGGTTGGACTAGATGACCCTTGAGGTACATTCCAGCTTTGTGTCCGGCTTCCTGGCAGACTGCTTGCCCTGATGTCGGGTACTGTCTTTGTGTTTTGTTGTAGGACGGCATTTTAACTTTAACTGTAGAAGGTAAGCACAGGATTGCCAAGTCCAATTCAAGATATATCTGGGACTTTGGAAGTGGAGCCAGGAGCAAGGTTGTGACAAGCACAACTGATCTCCAAAGGGAGTCCTGGGCATCACATTTAAAGGGACCGCACACCTTTTAAATGCTTTCCTTCCATTAGAAATAATGAAGGATAGGGGTATTTTCTTTGGGGGCTCATAGAATTGGACCCCCTAGTCCAATCCTTTTGAAACTTGGAGGGTGTTTTGAGGAGAGGCATTGGATGCTATGCTGAAGATTTGGTGCCTCTACCTCAAAAAATATCCCCCCCCCCCACCGAGCCCCAGATACGTGGGGATCAATTCTCCATTATTCCCTACGGGAATCTATCTCTATAGGGAATAACGGCGTTCCCAGCAGACAGTTCCCTCCCTGATGACCCTGAAGCGGGGGGCGGGCAGGGCCTCCAAACCGGGGGTCCCCCGCCCCCGCCTGGGGATTGGCAAGCCCACCACGTGCAGGGGCAGCCTCCCCGCCCCGCCCCTCCCCGCCGCCCCACCTCGTTCAGGAAGCGGGTGACGTCGTAGACGCGCCCGTGGATGACGAGCCACGTCTCCTTCTCGGTGTTGCGCTTGGCCACCTCGGCCAGGGTGAAGAAGGGGCCCCCGCCGCAGCGCTGCTCCGTCCCCATCATCCGCCCGCTTCGCCAACCGAGGAGTCTCGGCCGCCCGCGGGCCCCGTACCTAGGCCACGCCCCCACCCCGCCACCTGCAGCCGGCCAATAGGAGGCCGGGGTCGAGGGCGCGTCCAATGGGAGTGGAGCCGGCCTCGCGGCCGCGGCCAATCAAACGTCGGCATCCCGGGCATGGGCCTATCGGGAGGCAGGGGAGGCCGCCTCCCACAGGGAAGGAGAGGGGCCTCTCCTGTTGAATGGCTGCCTGTCCTTGAGCGCCTGCGGAACCCCCCGCCACTGGGCTCCTGCCACCCAGGAAGGCTGTGCTGCTCTGCCGGGAGCCCCAAGCTGGAAGAAGGCGCGGAAGCCCCCGAAGCCAGCAAGCAGCTGCCTCCCTCCTCCTGGCCCGAGAGACCCGCCCTTGAGGGCTGCCAGTCCCCAGGTGGGGACGGGGGATCCCCCGGTTTGGAGGCCCTCCCTCCCTTAAGGGGGGGGGAGGGAAATGTCTGCCGGGAACTCCATTATTCCCTATGGAGACCGGTTCCCATAGGATATAATGGAAAATTGCTTTAGGTATCTGGGGGTGGCCTGTTTTTTGAGGTAGAGGCACCGAATTTTCCGCATAGCATCCGGTGCCTCTCCCCAAAATACCCTCCAAGTTTCAAAAAGATTGGGCCATGGCATCTAATTCTATGAGCCCCCAAAGAAGGTGCCTCCATCCTTCATTGTTTCCAGTGGAGGGAAGGCATTTAAAAGGTGTACAGTCCCTTTAAATTTATTTATTTGTGAATGTGATGGCAAGGGCTCCCTTTGGAGTTTATGTTTGTCACAACACTGCTCTACCCCCACTGTTTCCTGGCCCCAACCCCAAAGTCCCAGATATTTCTTGAATTGGACTTGGCAACCCTACCCACCCCCCACCTCCCAGGAGAAACACAACAGAAGGGCCCCCCGAACCAGACTGTGTGGAAGTGAAACCACCCCCACTTCAGGCTGCCCAGGTGACCCAAAGACCAGGGCAGGCCAGCTCTCTTGGGCCGCTGCTTCCGCCCCGCACTTGGCATTCCCTGGGGTAGGGAGGGGAGTGGCCTCCTGCTGTAACCACTGCAGACAGTCATAGAGTTGGAAGGGAGCTCCGGGGTTATCTAGTCCAACCCCCTCCACAATGCAGGAAACTCACAAATACCTCCCCCCCACACCCACACATACATCCCCGAGCCCAGATGGCAAAAACCTCCAGGATCCTGTGCCAAACTGGCCTGGAGAAAAATTGATGACTGACCCCCAAGTGATGAATAGCATTCCCTGGGTGGGTAAGAAAGGGCCATTGAGAACTAAGCACTGATGTAGCCCTTCCTGCCCTCCTCCTCATGATCTGCCCAAGTTCTCAAAATCAGCCATGCTGTCAGCTGGCCCTCTAGCCTCTCTTTAAAACCTCCGAAGAAGGAGAGCCCACCACCTCCCAAGGAGGAAGCCTGCTCCAATGAGGAACAGTGCACTTAGGAGGAACCGAAAAGAGCAAGAGTCCAGCTCCTTCAAGACTGACAAAATCTATGGCGGGGGATGAGCTTTTGAGAATCATTGCTCACTTCTCTCTGAAGAAATTGGCGGTGACTCATGGAAGTTCATCCCCTGCCACAGATTCTGAGAGTCTCAAAGGTGCTGCTGGACTCTGGCTCTTTTCTACTGCTACAGACTTGATCTATAACCATTGCAGTGCCACCAGAGTTCCATGGTGCGGATGCTAGGAATAATGGCACGGCAGGGAGGCTCAATCCTGTGTCCTCTCGGGCTCCCCCAAGCAAGGCACTGCAGGACTCTCAGGCCCGCTTCCCCAGCTGCTTTGCAGCTACGTGGCTCTGCAAGAAGCTTGGGGCCAGGGGCTGCCAACTGCACCACTCTGTATTGTTTGTGCTGCTGTGAGTGGGCTCCTGCAAGGCAATTTTTGCTTTAGTCTATCATGCCACATTAATACTTATGCTGGGCTTCACCTCTGGCTGGTTTTCCAGATCTCTACGAATCAAATCCTATTGTGTTGTCTTCTGGAGGGCCCACTCAGGTAATTGTACTGATTTATTCTATGTGATCCACCTGGAGTCCCATTGAGAAAGATAGACTATACATAATGTACGTAAAGAGTCCCCATCATGAGCCACGTAGCGCATGAGCCAGGAAATCATGTGAGCCCTGCTAATTTCCAAGCACTTTGGAGCATTCTGGGTCATGGCAGGTGCTGCAGTGGAAAATTGTGTTTCGGGTTCACATGTTAACATCAATAAACCATGCATGTGAGAGGAGGAAAGGGACAGAAGTTTCCACATGTAATGGACATTTAGGAAGTGTGACTCTTCAAAGCTTCACGTGATCCCCCCCCCCCTTTGGATTCTTTCCTCAGGAAAGGAGCCCAAAACACTCAGACCGAAAAGTGGTGTGCATGCCTTTTTGCCTGAATATCCCCTAGCGACATTCTTGCTTTCCTGTCCTCTGTTTATTCAGTCACAAGAAATATTTTCAGGCTGGGGAGGGGAGGGGAGAAGCCATCATTTTCACAGGAAATGTGAATTTTTCTCTTTTTCCCCTGTCCAACTAGTTTCGCCACATGAGCTGGAGGCAAGTCCAGCAGCCTCTTCATATATTTACTGTAAAGCCACAAAGGGTTGGAGTGGGTAGAGATAACGGCAGGCCAGAGACACAAAGTCACAGTACCTCCATATCTGCACAGTGGCTCCAGCTTATCTGGAGTAATCAAACGAAAAAATGTAGGCAGGATAGATCTATTCCTTTCATTGCAGCAATTCAGCTGTTTGCTGGAAGATGAGGCAAAGCCCCTGGTTTTGGGTGGCAGGGCGGTGCAGTTTTCTTGCCTGCTTTTCAGACTACACGTTCAGGGGAGGAATTCTAACTCCTGAAGAATCCTGGTCCCCATACATGATACCACAGCTACCAAGCTCCTGTAGTCCAGATGGGTCCAATGTGTACAAAGCAAAAACGAAATAAGTGCCAAGCCAGTCCTTCTAGGGTCTGTTTAATGGTATGTGTGTGCGCATACCCACCACCTAGAGCAGGGGTGTCAAACTCATTTGTTATGAGGGCCGGATCTGACATAAGCGAGACCTTGTTGGGCTGGGCCATGTGTTAAGATTAGGTAGCAGAGATATAAACTTTTTAAAGGACGCAAACAAACACGACTAAAGATTTTTTAAAAACCCAACACCTTAAAATAAAACATTCTTAAAACATTAGCACTTTTTGGTCTTAAAGGTGCTTTCTTTGTATTTCTGCCATGGGATCCAGGGAACTGGGCAAAGGAAGCTCTGGCTCTTTCTCTCCCTCCCCAGGGGACCAGGAGGGGGAGGAGCCTCAACCAATGGAGGAAATTGAGGTTTTGTTCTGCAGCTCCTGTGCGATTGAGCAAGCCTTGTAAAGCAAGCTGAGATGCAGAAGGAAGCAAAAGAGAGGGAGAAGGAAGCAGACAAGAGCTAGTTACTCAAGGGCCTGATAGGAGCACTCGAGGGGCCTGATTTGGCCCCTGGGCCACATGTTTGACACCCCTGACCTAGACAGACAATCTCTTGATTTTAAAAAATGCAGCAAACGTTTCCAAACATTTCTATTTTTGGTTAACTTAGTGCTATTAACTGCTGCCACCAAGTCTCAGCTGACTTAGGGTGACCCTGTAGTGTTTTCAAGGCAAGAGACTAACAGGGTGGCTGGTCGTCGCCTGCCTCTGCACGGCAACCCTGGGCTTCCTTGGGGGTCCCCGTCGCAGCACTCAACAGGGATGACCCCGCTTCGCTTCGGAGCTTTGATTCAAGCCCTCTAGCCTGAGCCATCCAGCCCTCATAGTGGCTAGATCGACACGGAGAATAAACTAGACCCCAAGACAGCAACTGGATAATCTGGGCCTTCAGTTCTCTTCACAGGGCAAACCCCACGCCAAGGGATCAATGGACACAAATCTGACATCAAGAATTACAAGACCGAGAAACCTGTAGAACGCTTCCGCCTTCCAGGACATTCAATGGGGGTGCTCAAAGTAGCTATATTTATTGCAAAGGAACAAAATAGAGGAATTGCTGAATTACAACACACAAAACCACCCACCCTCAGGATTTAACAGGGATACCGGTTCCTTACCTCACTATATAACGCTAAATTAATTCAGTGCTTATGTCTGTATTCTTGCCAAGAAGGGCTGTACGTCATCTTTATTGTAGTGCATTTCTTATTTGGAATAGCGGATTAAAACAATTATTGTAATGCAATGAATATTAGAATGGTATGTTGAAATGCATTTTTCTGGTCTGGTATCAGGGGAGACCTTACACTGCACTACAGATCACCCCACCTCAGAGAAAAGGATGCTGTTCATGCTTGTGAAGAGGCAGACAGAGCACAACAACAAGGTCTCTGTCAATTACTCTTAGCACTCCGCAATTAAGAATGATACATTAACACATCTAGCTCTAGTTTTGATACATTTATTCCTTCCACTATTCTCCCTCCCCCCAATTAAATCCAAACAATGATGACCTTATAAACTTAGCTTGTTATTCCTGTTTGCATCTGTTAAAACATCTGCATTATATTGTAGGCTAATTTGCGCTTCATCCTCTGCTCTATACGTATGGACTGATAAATTCCATTACATTGTATCTGAGGAAGTGTGTGTGCACACAAGAGCTCATACTTGGTTGCTCTTCAAGATGCCACTGGTCTCCATTCTCCTGCTTTGGACCAACATGGCTGCCCACTGGCAGCCAGCATGGCCCTTCTTGCAATTGTCCCTCTTGGGGAGGGGAGCTGCTTCCTTCTCCTTTCTCTGTAAGCCATGCGGAAAGTCAGACATGCACAAGTCTTGGCCCCGGGAATGTTTTCTTTCATCTCTAATTGAGGCACGAGGCTCATAAATCAGGGTGGCAGGACAAAAAGCCCAAGCAGGGCTGTAATGTGCTTCTTCCTGGCCTCTGTTGTTCTTGGCCTAGAGAAAGCAGAGGTGATGATGACACCCCAAGAGAGGTCCCGCCTGCTCCCCTTCCTTTTGAAGAGGCGCCAAGAGAGAGTTGGGTGATGACATTCGGCTTCCTACTGATCATGTGGCGCAACTGGAGAACGACAAGGCTAGCCGGAGGTGTGGGCCCCGTGACTTCTCTCCCTTCTTCTCTCCCTTGCTCCAGGCCCTGGGCAGATGTGGGGAACAAAGTGTGCACCTTCCTCAGCATCAATTCAGGCAGGTGGCCATTTTGGTCTGAAGCAGCAGAACAAAGTTTGAGTCACCAACAAAGTTTTATTCAAGACAGGAGCTTCTGTATACACACATGCACTTCTTCAGATACAATGAAATGGAAGTTAACAGTCCGTACGTATATGTTGAGGGTGAGCAGTAGATAAGCATACAGCATAAGGAAGATGTTTTAACAGATGCAAGAACCAAACAGGAATAAGAAGCTAAGTTTATATGATCTCCACTTGTTTGGATTTTATTATCGGGGGGTGGGGAGGGGGATACACTGAAGCAAATATGTCCAAATTGGAGACTGATGTGTAGATGAATCCTTAATTGTGGAAAGCTGAGAGCAATCCACTGAGACCCTCCTCAAACCCTTCCCTCCCCCAGATCCACCCCCAAAGTCTCCAGGTATTTCCCAAGACAGACCTGGCAACCCTAAGTCGGGCCCAGGCCCAGCCCTGAGGAGGGATCGTCTGGGGTGGCCTTTCTGCCCCACACTCCTGCAGGCCCCCATCCAAGGCAGCCCACGCCACAGTGACTCACTCCCACGCCCACCTGGGCTCCCCAAACAGGCACTTCTTGTTTCCGTGAGCTCCATCTTCAGGAATTTGTTTACATCGTGTATCCTCTGCCTTTCGCAAGGCTGCCTTGCTCAGTAATCCCGGCTATGTCATCCACACCCTGAGGAATGGAGGTGGGCTGCCAATCCGATGCCAACCTCCAGGTGGGGCCTGGGGATCCCCTGGAATTACAGCTCACCTTCAGACTAGAGATCAGTTGCTCTGGAGAAAATGGCTGCTTTGGAGGGTGGACTCTCTGGCATTGTCCCTGACCTCCATCCCCAAATCTCCAGGAGTTTCCCAACGGGGAGCCAGCAACCCCAACCTCCCATCCCCTGCTGGTGGCCAGCCCAGGATGTGGCCACAGTGCTAGCTGCCACACAGCACCAGGCCTTTGCAGCAGTGGCCCCGTGGCTGAGGACTTCCCACAGCACCCCAACTGGCTGCCTTGTGATGGTGGGTGTTCCACAACACGTTGTCGGAGGCCTTTTGTGCTTTAAGGACTTGTTTCAGGTGCCCTCTCTCTCCGATGCTGACTGTTGCCCACCATTCAGTGTCCACCTATTTCAACCTCTTCTTTGCAATCAAGACAATCAAAATCACCAACAGGGAAATGTCATCTCTGTGCTGAAGTGATGGCAGGACAAGCAGATACCAAAAAAAAGCAAGAGCTTGCAGGGTTCTTCTTACAGGGCCGACTGTAAACTCCAGGAGGATCAGCTCCATTGTGTGGGGCAGCCTAATATGCAAAGGAGTTCCTGCTACAAAAAAAGCCCCGACTGAAACATAAAAATAATATTTATTGCAACAACAAACAATAAAACAAAGCAAACCCAGTGCTCTGCCCCGCCAGCTGCGAGGGGTCCTTTCCTCCCTCCCAAGGCACACAAGAGGATTGTTTAAGGAATGTCGCTTTGGATCCCCTTCGCCTCAGCGGCCCACCTGAAGCCCCTAAAACCAATAAGCGGCACTCTGGCTATCTCCAGCTGCCCTCCGAGCTCCCACTTCCTGTCAACCAGCCTCAGCCACTCAGACCTTCTTGGCTCTCCTGGCTGAGCAAAACTCAGCTCCCCGGGGATCTTTTCCACCAGCTTGGTTTACTCAGTGGGAATTTTGCTCCGGTGGGCCAGTGGGCTCCCGCTCTTTGCTGGACAGAAGTGGGGACTGAGGGAGACTCTCGCCAGCGATAGGCCCTGCGGGGCGGGGTGGGTGGGAGTGGCACATCCTGGGCATTCAGGCTTCTGTCAGCACCGTTTCCCCCAACCGGCGTTATCGTTTTTCCATTTGGCAAGCTGCAGTTTGGATTGTTTTTCCTCCTGCCCCCGTGAGCCCTGGAATGGGGAGTGTCCTGCCGGCCAGGCCAAGAGGCCCCTGAAGAACCGACTCCCACAAGGGCTCCTGGGGCAGGGGGCGGGGTGGGAGGAGAGAGGGCTCCTTCTGGGATGCTGGCGGAATTTGCCTCTGTTTCCCAGGACCCTGGCTGATCCCATACAAGATTAGTTTCACATTCTTATAGGATCATTTCAGCGTCATGCAGGATTAGTCCATGCTGCCTGGCCCAGCAGCTCAAAGAGACAAGAAATTGGTGTGTGTGTGGAAGGGGGGGGGGAATGCTTATGCTGGAGCAGGCCAAGGTGAGGCCACCATCCTGTTTCCAACCGAGGACAGCCACACGCCCCGGGAATCCTGCAGGAGAGCTCACCTGTGGCTATGAAGGCAACTCTTCCCTCTGGTTAAGCCCCCTCCCCAACAAGCAGAGCACAGAAGCTCTGTTTAGCTGACAGCCACTGGGGGGGAGGGCTGTCCTCCAGGAATGTAATGCCCTTCTAAAGCAGGGGTGTCAAACTCATTTGTTATGAGGGCCGGATCTGACATTAATGAGATTAAGTAGCAGAGATATAAACTTTATAAAGGACACAAACACAATGTATGTATATATGTAAAAAAAATGTAAAATATGCTTAAAACGTTAGCACTCGGTCTTAAATGTGCTTTCTTTGTATTTCTCCAAGGGGATTCAGGGAACTGGGCAAAGGAAGCTCTGGCTCTTTCCTTCCTTCCCCAGGGGACCAGGAGGGGGAGGAGCCTCAGCCAATAGAAGGAAGAGAGGCTTGGCTCAATAGCTCTGCTGTGTGATTGAGAGCCTGGAAAAACAAGCTCTGCCTTCCCCCCCAAGGGAGGAGCTGCAGCCAATGGAGAAAACAGAGGTTTTGCTGTGTAGCTCCTGTGTGATTGAGCAAGCCTGGCAAAGCAAGCTGTGAAGCAGAAGGAAGCAAGAGAGAGGCAGAAGGAAGCAGATGACAGCCAGTTGCTCGGGGGGGGGGGGCTGATAGGAGCCCTCTGGGGTCTGATTCGGCCCCTGGGCTGCATGTTTGACACCCCTGTTCTAAAGCCTTTGGAATAAGTGGCCAAACCCACACTCATGGGTGGATGGCTCAGGCCAGCCAAATCTCGCTCAGCAGGGTCAGCTCTGGTTAGTCCTTGGATGGGAGGCCACCAAGGGAGAGGCAGGCAAGGGCCAACCCCCTCCAAACGTCTCTGGCCTTGAAAATCCTGCAGGGTCACCATAAGTTGCTGCAACACGACAGCACTTTCCCTCACCAGCTACACCCATCCTGCACATCCATGAGTCTCTACGGACTCTACCGCCCATTCACAAAGTGACGCTTTCCGAGAGGGCAGCTGTCATTTTATATTGCAGTTTTATAAACCCCTTTCATGCCTTTCCCCCCTAAACTAAAAGCCCCAAACCCTTTGATCCTTTGTCTGCACCTTTTCCAGCTCAACACTCTTTGTGAGATTGGGGGCGGGGGTCAGAACTATAAGAGTATTCCATTTCCTCATTAACATTTGCACAACCCAAATATCTCTCTTGTGCACACACATTCCAGAACCCAGTTATGGTTGCCAGCCTCCAGGTGGGGCCCGGAGACCTCCCAATTCTGCAACTGATCTCCAGCTGGCAGAAACAACCTCTCCTGGAGAAAACGGCAACAGCGAAGGGCAGACTCTGTGGCACTGTACCGTGCTGAGACCCCTCCTCTCCGCTAAACAGGATCTGCCAGACCTGATGCTGCTGCTTTCCATGGGTCCAGCAGAGCCCTTCACCTACAGAGAAAGGAATCTGCCCTGGAAACCTATGCTTGGTCGCTCTCTCCTGGACACAATTGGAGCTGCAGGGAGGTGATCACCGAACCCTGTGGAGCAAAATGCTAGGTGCAGTGCAAGAGAAACACATTTGCCTGCAAACACAGTAGGCTTTGTGCAGGGCTGCCTCCACAAGGCAACATAGACCCAAGAAGCAGTCATGCATTTCCACAAGCCAAAAAAAAATCAGGCAGAGAGCACTTGTGCACTTCAGGGTACCTGCCAGCTCTCTGAAGACGTTGAACCCCTCCCTCCCACCACCAATAGGGCTGTGCTCATGGCATAGCCCACCCACCTTTGTTTTGGTTGATGTGGTGTTGCAAATGCCCAAAAGGCCGAGAAGCCCAGCAGGGTGGAGGCTTGGAAAGCTGGATTCTTGACGCAGAGCAGCTCTGGGAGGCAGATGGAGGAAGAACCTGCCCAGGAATTGCTGCATCTGCTTGGCTCTTTAAAAAGCCTGCCTGAAATTGCAGGTAATCTCAGGGACAGGTTTTTGCCCCCTTCCAACTCATGGCAAGCAAATACATCCACCAGGACTTAATCAAGACCTAGGTTTCCTGCCTCATTATCAATGCTTGTATCGCCACACCTAATACAATCACACCTGTTATTGTCATTCACCAGCACTTGACATCTGATCTCACTCCACTTTCCAATATATAGAACAGATGGACTCACATTCTAGCTGTACATGAAGAAGTGAGAAGTACCATGAGAGGTGACTCCTGAAAGCTCCTCCCCTGCAGCCACAAATTCTGTTAGTCTTTAGGGTGCTCCAGGACTTTGGCTCTTTTCTACTGCGAAAGACAAACACAGCTCCTCATCTTGAGGAATCCAAATGTCACCACTCAGGGGCTGGGGCCTGAAATTCAGGTCACTGAAAGGGACAGAAGTGGGTTAGCCTCACAGTGGAGTTTCAGTGAGTGACCACAGTTTGAAACACAAATATTTCTTTATTCATTTCAATTTATAGCCCACCCTTTCCCAAATGGGCTCTATTTTCCTATAGTAACTGCCTTTTCCCCCTTTCCATGTTCCTTTACACCCCATCGTTTTTTTTCTGTGAGCATCTTGGGAAGTAGGAGTCAAGTTGCATCTTTAAGACCAACAAAGTTTTGTTCAGAATGTAAGCTTTCGTGTGCTCTAAGCACACTTCCTTGTGTGATTACATTCTAAATAAAACTTTGTTGGTCTTAAAGGTCCTACTTTGTTCTACTGATTCAGACTAACACGGCTGTCCACTTGGATTTATCATCTTGGGAAGTGTAGTCCAGTCCAGAGAGCAACAGAATTGAGGAGCATCAACCAACAGAAGTTTCTTCTTTGCCCGCAGACTAGAAGGATTCTAGCACCACGTCGGAAGACCTGTTGGACGTCTTTGTAAATGGGAAGCCTTCAGTTTTGTCCCTGTGTGCAAATAATGGGGGGAGGAGCATTGGAAGCGGACAATAAGCCTGTTTCCTTCACAGAATGAACAAACTCCAATTTGTTTCAGAGGGCCGGATACAAGGAAACAAGGGGATGAATTGCAACAGACAGCACCCCTGTGCAAACCCCCGACTCTGCATCCAGCAAACACTTTTCACTGGGAGGAATGACCCCCCACCCCTGAACACAGCAGGGCTAACTTCTGTGCAGGCAGGGATGGCGCTGCAGGCAACATCGCTTCTCCACAGGCCGAAAACTCAGAAGACGAGAGCTCTTTGTTATGAGGGCCGGATCTAACATAAATGAGACCTTGTTGGGCTGGGCCATGTCAGGTTGGGCCGTGTATCAATTTAAGATTAGGTAGCAGAAATATTATAAAGGACACAAACACAATTAAAGATATGTTTTTAAAAAAGCTTTAAACATGCTTAAAACGTTAGCACTCATTAGTCTTAAAGATGCTTTCTTTGTATCTCTCCTATGGGATCGAGGGAACTGGGCAAAGGAAGCTCTGGCTCTTTCCTTCCTCCTCCAAGGAATTGGGGGAGCCTCAGCCAACAGAAGGAAGAGAGGCTTAGCTCAATAGCTCTGCTTGTGATTTAGCAAGCCTTGCAGAAGGAAGCAGACAAGAGCCAGTTGTTCAAGGGCCTGGTAGGATGGGCCTGATTCGGCCCCCAAACTGCCTGTTCGACACCCCTTCTTTAGCGGGCCCCCCAGACAGCGCGTGAGGGCGAGCGGGAGCGCGCTCAGCCGGGAAGCTCAGGAGAGGCTCGCCAGAAGACTCCGCCCACCCGCCCTGGCGCCCCCTCGGTGCGGAACGGAGGCGAGAGGCACGCGTGACACCGCCGGACCGCACCAGCCGGGCCGCGCCTGCGAAATGCCCCCTGGCGGCCACTTCCGGTGCTGTGAGGCGCGACTTCCGGGCGGGAATGGCGCGCGGGCGAGGGAAGGCGCTGCGGGGCGGCGGCGGGGGCCGGCGGGGGGCGGCGATGGCGGAGGCGCGGGAGCGGGCGCTGGAGGAGGCGGTGGGCCGCTGGGTCGTCCTCTTCTACGCCCACCGGGCCGTCCAGGCCTACCGCGCCGGCCGCAGCCAGGACTTCCGGCAGCTGCGCGACATCCTCAACGGTGCGCGGGAGGGAGGGAGGGAGGGTGCCAGGTCTGGGCGGGGGAGGCCGGGAGGCCTTGGGGGCGGGGCCTGGGAGGGAGGGGCGGGGCCTCGGCATGGCTCTTTCTCCAGGGGAGGTCAGCGGTCAAAGCGGGAGATCTCCAGGCCCCTCCTGGGCAGGGAACTGCTCTGCTCTGCTCTGCTGCTGATGCCCGGCGGGACTGGCCGGCTCCTCTCCTCTCCTCTCCTCCTCCGGGGCTGGGTGGGCGGCAGCGGCTGCCCTGCCTAGGGGGGTCTGGTGTTGCGCCGGGAGGGGCGCGGGTGAGGCTGCAAAGGAAAAGTGCACTAGACAGACTGGAATTGCCTCCCAGAATGCAGAACGCTTCTCACACCGCCGGGGATGTCCCACTCTTGGCTCCAAGCAGCTCTTGTTTTTTAAAACAATTTTATTCCAGTAACAATCAGTTCTTCGCGTTATAAATTACTTCTTTTTGTCTATCCCATATATTACTTTTCTAACCCCCGTTACTTGACCCCCGCCGGTGTTGTAGACTTAAAATACTAATATTTAAAGGTACCACTAATAGAACAAAAATTTCTAGTTTTCTTTCTTTTAAGACTTAATCATTATCAAAAATTCTCCAATGTCCTTTTATTTTCCACTCTTTTTCTATATAATTTCTAAATGTCTTCCACTCAAACTTAAAAGTTTCTAGATCATAGTCTCTTACAATACTTGTCAATTTGTCCATTTCACTCCATGTTATAACTTTTAAAATCCAATCCCATTTCTCTGGTATTCTCTCTTGCTTCCACAACTGCGCATACAATGTCCAAGCAGCTGAGAGCAAGTACCAAACTATAGTTCTTTTGGAAATTTTTCCATATATAATCCCAACAGAAAAATCTCTGCAACTTTCTTGATTTCATATCCCAAGATCCTAGATATTTCTTGTTGAATCATCTGCCAATACTTTTTTGCTCTTTCACAAGTCCACCACATATGGTAAAAAGAACCTTCATGTTTTTTACATTTCCAACATCTATCTGGCATCTTATTGTTCATCTCTGCCAACTTTTTAGGATTTATATACCATCTATACAACGCTTGGGACTCTTTAGCTTGGAGAAACGTCGACTGCGGGGTGACATGATAGAGGTTTACAAGATAATGCATGGGATGGAGAAAGTAGAGAAGGAGGTACTTTTCTCGCTTTCTCACAATACAAGAACTCGTGGGCATTCGATGAAATTGCTGAGCAGACAGGTTAAAACGGATAAAAGGAAGTACTTCACCCAAAGGGTGATTAACATGTGGAATTCACTGCCACAGGAGGTGGTGGCGGCTACAAGCATGGCCACCTTCAAGAGGGGTTTAGATAAAAATATGTAGCAGAGGTCCATCAGTGGCTATTAGCCACAGTGTGTGTGTGTGTATGTATATATATAAATTTTTTGGCCACTGTGTGACACAGAGTGTTGGACTGGATGGGCCATTGGCCTGATCCAACATGGCTTCTCTTATGTTCTTATACATCATTTTAAAACAGTTCTCTTTAATACTATGACGTGTTGAAAGCTTTATAGAATTCTTCCAAAGATATTCCCAAGTTTCCATCTGTATTTCTTTATTTACATTAATTGCCCACTTAATCATTTGAGATTTCACTACTTCATCTTCTGTAGACCATTTCAAAAACAGTTTATATAATTTTGAAATTAATTTTTCATTATCTCCAAGCAGAACTATTTCCATTTCTGTTTGTTCTTTTCTTATTCCTTCAGTTTTGATGTCTTTTTTCCACCAAGCTCTTTATTTGTTGCATTTGAAACCAGTCATATTTATTATTCAACTCTTTCGCAGTTTTCAGCTCTATTTTACCGCCTTGTATTTTTAATAGCTGATTATATGACAACCACTTTTCTTCATCCACTTCAGCTGTTATTTTTATCACTTCTGCTGGCACTATCCATAATGGTTTTCTCTCATCACCATATTTCTTATATTTCATCCACGTATTCAACAAATTATTTCTTGTATAATGGTGAGAGAAAAAACATCCATCCTTTTTTTCCCATAGTACATATAAGCGTGCCAGCCGAATTTATTTCCATGACCTTCCAACGCCAAAAGTTTTCTGTTTAATAGCATCACCCATTCTTTTATCCACACTAAGCAGACTGCTTCATGATATAGTTTTACATCTGGTAATTGGAATCCTCCTCTCTCTTTTGCATCTGTTAAAATTTTCATTTTAATCCTTGGTTTCTTCCCAGCCCACACAAATTCTGAGATCTTCCTCTGCCATCTCTTAAACTGTTTGCTGTCCTTCACAATTGGAATAGTTTGAAATAAATACATTATTCTTGGTAAAATATTCATTTTAATTGCAGCTATTCTTCCCAGCAATGACAAATTAAGTTTATTCCATTTTATCATGTCTTCATCCATTTTACGCTGTAGCTTCTCATAATTATTTTTTAAAAAAACAATATCTCCACACCCAAATATTTTGCCTTCGAAGTAACTTCACAACCTGTTAGCTTTTGTAACTCCTTTTGTTTACTTACTTGCATATTTTTACAGAAAATTTTTGATTTTTCTTTATATAAAATCCCGCCAGTTCTTCATATTCTTGTATTTTAGCTAACAGCAAAGGTGTTACTTGAGTGGGATTTTCATTTATAAACATTATATCATCTGCAGATGCTCTGTATTTATAAATAAATCCTTTTATTTTTAATCCTTCTATTTCTTTGTCTTCTTGAATTTGCATCAGCAAGATTTCAAGGGTCATTATAAACAACAGTGGAGAGAGCGGACACCCTTGTCTTGTACCTTTACTAATTATCATATCTTCTGTAAGGTCTGCATTTATACATAGCCTTGCACGTTGTTCAGTATATATTGCTTTTATCATCAAAGTCTTCTCCCAACTCCATTTTCTCCATAACTGCAAACATAAAGTCCCAGTTTAGATTATCAAATGCTTTCTCTGCATCCACAAAGAATAATGCTACTTCCTTTTCTGGATGTCTTTCATAATATTCTACAATATTTACAACAGTCCTAATATTGTCTCTTATCTGTCTTTTGGGGAGAAACCCCGCTTGATCTTCCTTTATAAAGTTTATCAAATATTGCTTAAGTCGTTCTGCCAGTATTCTTGTGTATATTTTATAGTCATTATTCAATAATGAAATCGGTCTATAATTTTTTACATTCGTGACATCTCTATCTTCTTTTGTAATTAATGAAATCACTGCTTCCTTCCATGTATTTGGTATTTTACCTTTTAATTTTACCATGTTCATCAATTTTTGGAGTTTCGGTATTAGTTCCTCTTTAAAGGTTTTAAAGAGCTTAGCTGTATATCCATCTGGCCCAGGTGCCTTTCCAATTTTCATTGCATTGATCGCTGCTTCAATCTCTGTTCTTTCAATTGGCGCATTCAAGACTTCTTTCATATTTTCTGTTAAGGAAGCTGTTTTAATATTTTGTAAATACAGTTCCATCTTTTCTTTCTTTATTTTAACACCCTTAAATAGTTTAGCATAATATTTAAAATTCTCTTTTTATTCCTTCTTGATCCACCATTTCTCTTCTATCAGCCACAATCTTACTAATAATTTTACTTTCTCTCTTTTTTTTTCAATTGCCAGGCTAGGTATTTTCCAGGTTTATTTGCTCCCCCAGAAGACTTTTGCTGTAATTTTTTCAAATTCCATTCCAGTTCTTTATTTAACAAATGTCTCATTTGTGTTTGTAATATTGTAATCTCCCTCATTTTCATTTTCCCTGGCCTTTTCCTTAGTTCACTTTTTTCTTTATTTCATTTTGGATGTCCAACATCTGTTTATCTTTTACCCTTTTATCTTTATTGTTCAATGTTATCAATATTCCTCTCATTACTGCCTTATAGGCACCCCACACCGTCTGGAATTCAGTATCCTCTCTGTCGTTTATTTGGAAGAAAGCTTTGGTCTCGTTTTCTAGAGATGTCACTATTTCTTTATTCTGTAATAAATCTTCATTTAATCTCCATCTTCTTGATTTTTTTCAACGAATTTGTAATCCACATTATTGGGTTATGATCAGCTCCTATTTTAGGCAAAATCTCAATTTTCTTTGTTATAAGGCCCAAATCTTTAGTGCCCCACAACATGTCAATTCTAGAAAAAGAATTATGTCTTGCTGAAAAAAAGGTATAGTCCTGTGCTTCAGGATTAAATTTCCTCCATATATCTTCCAGATTTTCTTGTTTAACCAATTCAAAAAAAGATTTTGGCAGTTTTCCTTCTTTATTATTTTTTTTTATCCAGATGCATTCTGAATTGTTCCATTAAAGTCCCCCATTATCAAAACTTGATCATATGTCAATTCATCAAGTTGTTGTGTAATATCCTTAAAAATACATCCTTCACTCCATTTGGTGCATACAGTCCCAATAACAATTTTTTTTCCATTCAACATTATTTCTACTGCTACAAATCTTCCATTTTTATCTTTAAGTACTAATTTCGGATCTAATTCCTGTTTAACATAAAAAATCACTCCCCTTTTCTTCTGCTCAGCCAGGGAATGAAATTCTAATCCCAATTGTTTATTCCATAAAAATTTATTATCCTTCTGTTTTATATATACTTCTTGTAGACAAACTATATTACAATTTTGCTTTTTAATCCAAAGAAATGTTGCCCTTCTTTTTTGTGGTGAATTTAGTCCATTTACATTCCAAGATGATAATTTGTAATCCATCATGGTGCAAATTCTTTATGTTCTTCATAAAATCTACGCAGTTCCTGTTCATTTGTAATTGTAATTCTTTTTCCCTGAAGTTCAAAGCTCAGACCTTCAGGTATTATCCATCTATACCTCATTTCATTGTCCCGTAATTTCTCTGTCAGTTTTTTGTATGTTCTTCTGTCATTTATCACTTGCCTTGGTAACTCCTTCATTATTCTTACTCTACTGCCTCCCACTATCAATGTCTTTTCAAAATTTTTGTTCATGATCTTTCCCACCATTTCCTTTGTCATATATCTTATGACCACATCTCTTGGTAGATTATTTTTTTTTGGCATAGAATGAATTCACTCTATACATATAGTCATACATATTTTTAGTCTCTTCAGGATTTTCCTCCAAAAATTCTGCAATTATCTTTATTATATATTCTTTCAAGTCACTTTCTTCCTTTTCAGGTACTCCTCTCAGACATATCTGAGTCTCCATCAATTTGCCGTCATGGATTGCCACTTTTTCTTGTATTTTCAACGAGGTGGAATCATGTACTTTCATTCTCCCTTCTACCTCCTGCACTTTCTTAGAAGTTTCCTCAGTCTCATTTCTGAGATCCTCAATATCTTTTTTAATCTCTTCTATAATTTCTTTCTTAGAGGCAGTTATCATCTCTTTCATACATTTCATCATTCTAGCCTCCATTGCCTCTAATTGTTCCTGCATTTTCTCCAGAGAAGTAGCCCTTGTACGGGTTTGCTTATGCTCTGACATTTAAAAACACCGAAAATTTTGTTCTAACCAATTTAAAATTTAACTATCAGGTTCAAAAGATTAGAGCTTGCTTTTTTCAACAAGCCTAATTTCGCCGTCCTCAGAGCCTCCTAGGCCGAGATATTAATTTTTAAAGTTTTTATTTCTTTCAAAATGACGGTTGCGACTTTCTACTTCCCTTTTAAAAAAATTTATTTTTTCCTTTAAAAGCTTCTAAAATCTATTATTAACAATAATGTCCAATAGTATTTATCTTTTCATCACCACCTCAATTATTTCCAACAATTTTTTTTTTTAAACTTAAAATTTTTATTTTATAAGAAAAAGAACGATAATAACATTTCTTATACAAACACAAGTGATTAGCTCAAACACAGCTTCCATGCATATGTCGACAAAGGTGTAACAACCAAACTTTTAGAACCAAGTAAAAGAAAAAGTAAATAGATAAATAAATACAAAAATAAATAAAGGAGTGATAAATATATGATAATAACCAGCATACATATTCATATGTTTGCATTTAACCATGAATCTACATTTATACATTGACATCTATACTTATAAACATGGTCGTGTCCCTAAGCAGTTGCCTAAGCAATTTCAAGCAGGCCCAGTCTGTGCAAGCCAAGTTTCAGTATAAAACAAAGTCCAGGAACTTTTTCGGCATTGCATACTTCTTGGATGTGTTTTTGTTTATAAAGTCTAAAAAAGGAAACCATCTTTCCACAAAATTTCCCCCTAATCTGGGGTTGTCCCCCGCGATGAGTTGAGAGGCAATCTTATCTTGTATTATAAGTTCCCACACCTTTTGAAACCAGCGAGTTATTGAAGGTATCTTAGTGCTCTTCCAAAGTTTTGCAAGCAGCAGTTTTCCTGCTAAGAGCAAGAGTGAGATGAGTTCTGATTTCAATTTGGAGTAGGCTGTTTTCGGCCACAAATTAAGAAGGACAAAATCAGGGGTATGAGGGATGGTTTCCTGTACAATTGCTTCAATTTTGGTAATTATACTATTCCAGAATGTCTGCACTTTTTGACACGACCACCAACAATGGAGGAAGGAGCCAGAAGTCCCACAACCTTTCCAACAGAGGGAGCTGATGTTTTTCTGTGCATGGCTTAGCATTTGTGGAGTCAGATACCATCTCGAGATTATTTTGTATTGCTGCAATTTAAAATTAACGCATCTAGATTTACATAAAGATGAAGTCCAAATTGTATGCCACTGTTCCTCAGTCAGGTGTGTGCTACAGTCCTTAGCCCATGCATTTTGCTGTGATGTAGGGTGTGCCCAATTTTTTTGATTTAATAAAAAGTATATTTTTGCAATTACACCTCTCATTGTCGTATTTTCATCATGTATTAATTTCTCGAAGGCATTCAACTGATTAACTGGTAGCATCACAGGGATCACATTGTTTAGAGTATCATGTATCTGATGATACTCAAACCAAGGGATTTCGACTTTGAATTTGGTCTTGAGCTGCTCACGCGTATATAATTTACCTTTGGCGCTAATGTCAGTAATTCTCATAATTTTTCCTTTTCTCCAGGTTTGGAAGTTTTCTTTGGGCATGCCTGGTGGGAACCAGGGTTGCCCCAAGAAAGACATAATCGGGGTTGATGGCTGAGTCACTACAGATCTATACTTGTCCCAGAGTTGTAGTGTGTAGCGTAGGAAGGGGTTAGCTAAGCTGGTTTTTTTCCTATCCGTTTCGCTAACCCATACAAATTCATTGAGATGAGCAGGAAGAACACTTGCTGCCTCTATTTGCAGCCAGGGTAGGTCACAGCTTTTCTTAGAATATATTAGGATGTTCCGCAGCTGGGCCGCCAGGTGATATTTTTCTAAGATTGGCGCACCTAGACCTCCCTTGGCACTAGGTTTGGCCAGAAGATGATATGCTATTCTTGGTTTTTTATTCTGCCACAGAAACAGGGAAAAGCTTTTTTGCCACATTTTCATTTCACCTCTTGGGATATCTACAGGAATGTTTTGAAATAAGAAAAGAAATTTAGGCATCACAAAAGTTTTTAATAAATCAATTTTCTCCAGCAGGTTGAGTTGAAGTTTTGCCCAGGACTGTAGATCTAATTTAACCTTTTTAAAGAGTTGCCCATAATTTGCACTAATCAAGTTGGCTAGGTCTATAGGAATTTGGACCCCCAAATGTCGCCAGGCTTTATCGACCCATTTAAAGGGGAAGGTAAGCATAATGTCCCGGCGCACCTCAGCAGGAACATAAATTGGAAAGATTTCTGATTTAGATATGTTAATAGCAAGGCCAGAAAATTTTCCAAAGGTGTCTATTGTTTGCATTAATTTAGTTAAAGATTTTAATGGATTGCTTAAGTATATGACCGCGTCATCTGCAAACAGACTAATTTTATGGGTTACTCCAGCAACTCTTATACCTTCAATTTCGGGGTCCATCCGTATTAGGTGAGCTAAAGGCTCTAGTGAGAGGGCAAATAGGATCGGAGACAAGGGGCAACCCTGTCGCGTACCTCTAGATAAAGTGATTACTTCAGATTTGAGGGTGTTAATACTAATTTGTGTTTTCGGTTGATTATAAATGGCAGCTATTGAGTTTAGAAATTTTTCCCCAAAGCCCATTTGTTCCAGCACTGCTTTCAAATATTTAATTTCCAACCTATCAAAGGCCTTCTCGGCGTCTAACGAAGCAATAAGAGAAGTTGTTTGTGTTGATTTACCGAAATGAATTAGATTGAGTGTTCTCCTGATGTTATCGGCAATGGACCGGCCAGGAATGAATCCTGCCTGATCCGGATGGACATATGCATTGATAATTTTGTTTAGTCTGCGGGCCAGCACTGTGGAAAAAATTTTAAAGTCATGATTTAGGAGCGAAATTGGTCGAAAAGATTTAGGGTCTTGTTTGTCCCTCCCTTCCTTATGAATAACTATCATTTTTGAGTCTTTCCAAGTCTCAGGTATAGTACCTTCTGACATTGCCAAATTACATGTTTTCGTTAAAGGGGGTAGCAAACTAGAACCAAACCTTTTATAAAATTCGATAGGAAATCCATCATTACCAACCGCCTTGTTGTTTTTGATTGAGGAGAGCGCTTCACGAACTTCTATTTCTGAAATAGGCCTATCCATGAACTCAGCATCGTTAGTTGACAGTTTCCGGTCGAATTTCATGTCCCTCAAATACTTTTTGAAGTCCAAATCTGCCTCTATAGCTGTACTATACAGGGTGGAGTAGTAGTCTTGGAAAACTTTAGTAATTTCCTGGGGTATGACGTGCAAATTGCCTTGAGGCGATTTAATAGAATGGATTTGAGAGTTTGCCTTATTTTGCTGGAGTCTAAATTTTAATGATCTCAGGGATTTTGCTGTTTTAGTAACATAGCGTTGTTTCAAATATAGTAGATTTTTTTGGACGTCTGAGGTTTCAATTAGGTCTAATTTATTTCTTTCCATAGTTAGTTTTTTAAGGGTTTTCTTTCCTCCAAATTTCTTATGTTTTGTTTCCAATTCAGTGATTTTGGATCTAAGTTCCAAAATATCTTTATTTCTGTTTCTGTGGCAGAATGCAGCCAAAGAGATTAAGTTGCCTCTAAGAACAGCCTTGAAGGCATCCCATACTACGTTTTGTGCAACTCCGCAGTTGTCATTGAATTGAAAGTATTCTTGAATCTGTTTATCTACCCTATCGCAAATGCTGTCTTTCGTCAACAAGAGTTTATTCAAAGTCCAGGTCTGCCCTTTGCTATTTAGCTCTTGCATCATGAAATTAGCTGCTACCCATGAGTGGTCTGAGATGGTCCGGGAACCGATTTCAACATCATGGATACAAGCTAAGAGAGCTGGGGAAGTTAAAATGTAGTCAATCCTGGAGTATACGTTATGCACGTGTGAGAAGTAAGTGTAATCTCTTGCTTTTTGGTGTAATGCCCTCCAGGCGTCTATTAGATTTAAGGATTGCAAGAGGTTGTTTAGGCCTGTTTCTTTAGTGTGTCTCTTTTTGGGCTTCTTACCCCCTGTCTTATCGAGGTTCAGATCTGCGATGTAGTTAAGATCACCTCCAACAATAAGCTCACCATGCTTGAAATCCATCAGCTCAGCGAAGGTCTCTCTCAAAAAGGACAATTGGCTGCTGTTGGGTGCATAAATAGAAACAACCGTTATGGGTTTACCATTCAAAGTACCTTTAACAAAAATATATCGTCCTTTGGGATCTGATTTGGTATCATGCAAATCAAAAACAGTGTCTTTAGAAAATAGGATTGCCACCCCTCTTGCTTTAGATGAGCCTGGCGCATGATAGATCTGATTGAACCATTTAGAGCGCAACCCGAAAGGGGCTTGTTTCTTCACATGAGTTTCTTGCAGGCAGACCACATGCGGTCGCTGCCTTGCTAGAAAGTTAGAAATGCGAGAGCGCTTAATTGGGTGTTTAAACCCTCTGCAGTTCCAAGTTAACAGTTTCAGACTTTTAGACATTATAGGCATTAAGCGTGAGGTTTAGTACACTTTACCAGGAGACTTAAGGTGTTGTTTCACTAATGCAAACTAGATCAATCCTAATGTGAATTGCTATTTTATAAGAGCTGGTAACTAAGTCGAGGAAATAGCAGAGTTAAATTAATAAGGAAAAGACAAGAAAAAAAAAGAAAAGAAAAGAAAAAAAGAAGGAAAGGGGGGGAATGCCAATCCACCCGCCAATAAAGAACAAAACAACTATATTCTACTCACTCGCACCCAATTCTTGGGTGAAGTTTCACAGCTACCCAGTAACTAGGGAGCTAGGGAAAAAACCCCTTTAGGTTTCCCTTATTTGAAACTCTCAAATCCCTACCAAGAGGGCAAAAGCTACAAGTAAAGCACAAATACTTTAACCTTCCTCCCCCATCCTCATTTATTAAGCCTTAAAAACTCTAACATCTGGGTAATATAAATATCAACCTTAGAAACCATGAAGAGATGAACTTAGCCTTAATATGCGTGCTTTGCACCATTAGTTGCTGTATGGATATTGAAGGCAAGAGTGCTGTTGCCAGATCTGGAAATAAAAGTTAGTTGCATAACCTCTCCTGTGGAGCTAGTGAGGAAAAGCACAATAAATGTTAACGGTCAAAAAATTCCATTAGTTCAAAAGAAAAAGGCCTCATCAGAAGTTTTAAGGCAATGTAGGTATGTCTATGAAAACATTTCCCTTACAAGCAGCTCTATTAACGAGACTTGTAAAACAGCTTTCTATGGGTTAACAGTTGCATAACAAATTCAAAATGATTTCACACAGGTAAACCCCCCCCCCCCAACAGGATTGCTTGGGCTCATTGATTTTGTTAGTTAGCATGTATGTTTTACATCTCTGTTTGTTAAATGATGCATTACCCTAGCAATCAGTTCTTCTGCTGAGCTTAGTAAAGCAGAGTTCTCAAGGTTAACATTGGCATAACAGTTTTATAACAGTTTTTGTAAGATAAAAGCCCAACGGGGCTATTGAGGCAAATTAACTTTTTGTTAGCTCCAATGGAGTTTATGTAGAGTTGCAGAGATTTAAACCGCATCTTCAGATGGCTGGTTGTCTACAGGCGCTTCAAAGTTCTTTCGTAGCTCTTTTTCTTCTTCTTCTGAGTATTTGATGGCAAGAGCATTCAACGCTGTGATTCCTGACTGTGCATCATGGATCTTGTAAAAGGCGCCATTTTTAAACAACAGGAGATCCGAAGTCGGGCTCCATCTGAACCTAAGGTTGCTCTCATGCAGCTTGCTGGAAACGATCTTTAGCTTTCTCCTTTTCTCAAGTGATTCTGGCGAAAGATCAAGCAGGAGCAAAATTTTTTTCCCCCTGTATACGATAGCATCCATTTGCCTTGATTTTTGGAGTATAAGGTCTTTCAGTCGAGAGTTAGTAAATTGGACTAGAATGTCTCTAGTAAAATTGCGCCGTTGCGAGGAAATGGCGCCCAGTCTTTGAACTCGAACTATACTAGCAGCCACGTTGTCGGGAAGGGAAAATGTCTCCCTCAGCCAGTCTGCCACAAAAAGCAGCAAGTCCTTTTTCTCTTCCGCTTTCTCATCAAATCCGCGAAGCTTAATATTTAGGGCACGCCATTTATGTTCCAAGGTTGCCAGTCTGTTTTGCAATTTATGCTCATTTTCTTTTAAGGTGGTGACTTCCCTTTTTAACGACAAGCCTAGCTCTGCTGAGCGTTCAGCTATGTTTGCAGTCGTATTGAGGTCTTCTGTGAGCTCCCCAATCTTTTCTTTCAGTGGCTTAATATGATCTATAATGGCTTCATTAAAATACTTGTGGATGTCCATTTTTAATAGATCTAGGTCTTTTTTAGTGATTGGTCTTTCTGCTTCGCTATCAGACTGAGCAGCGTCAGCAGGCCTGGGAGAGGTCGGAGTGGGCGCCATATTAGGGCCGTCTGGGGAGCACGCGGTCGAGTCACCCACCTTTAAAGCGTTTTCAGGCAAGAAGAAAGCCGACACCAAAGTTTTCTTTTTCGGAGCTTGCTTCTGTTTGCTTCGGACGGCTTTTCCTTTTGTTTTTGTAGGCATTAGAGTTTGTTTCGTTGATTTCTGAAGGTTTTGAGGAAGGAGGAGATCGGAGCTAGCTTAGGTTGCGTCCGCCATTAACTCGCGACGCTCCGCCCCCCATTTCCAACAATTTTTAATGTCCTGAACACCTTAAAAATATTATTTTAATTTTGACCTCCTTGTAATGGCCGCCGATGTTTTTCTGTGGTATTATAATCCTATTCATGTGATGCTTCCTGCTTTACTTGCCACCAAAACCCGTTTTCGCTGGTAGAGAGATCTCACGATACTTGACGTACTTCCTGTATTGACTGTGTATGCTGCAGGTCTGTGACGATGGTGCTCTTTTTTCAAAACCGCAAGTAGACCAAACAATAAATTCCTTCTCACTTTTTAGCACTGTCCTTTAAATTTAAAAAGTCCAAATTTCACCTCTTCATCCCTTCTTCTTTCAAGCTTTCTAGATTTCCATTCCCCACCTTCTGAATTTATTCTGTTTAACTTTAAATAGTCCTGGAATGAAAGATAGTAATCTGTACCTTTTCTGCAAATTATCCTGATCCATACCGGTCTTGTATAGCTTTAGATGTTTAGTAATGTCCAAGAAGGTTAGGATTCTGTCGAGCTTATGTCAAATAAATGACTCTGTAAACTTCTGCAGATGATGAAAATGCAACTCTTCTCCGGAGACCCCTCAAAGCCTCAAAGGAGCCCCCCCCCCCGGGACTCCCTTTTAGCCAAGGTAAATCTCAAAGTTTTCTGTGCATATCTTGGACTAATCTCTGACTGAGAAAAGTAGGCAGTAGGCATTAAATTGCCCTCCACTACCCCGAACAGAAGTTCCAGCCTGCTCCCTTTATGAGAAGCAGCTCAGCTCGGCATTTTCCTACCCCGGAAGTCCAGCTCCAAACAGCTCTTGTATCCATCTTTCACAACCATTCTTGGCAGCAAACTGTTGGAAGACAACAGAGCATCTTTTGAGTGCGCTTTCAAAAGCTGCCCAGCTGTATATATCCCACCAGGGTATCTCTCTTTGCTGGCATATACATCTGTGTGTTTTCACTGTTTGAGAGGGGTAGCATTTGACACAGGGTTTCTGAGTGACCTGAAGACAGCAGTGGGGTAGCATTCACACTTCATGGGCTGGAAAAGTGGAGCTGTAGGCAGTGTGTGAAGAGGAAAGTGTGCTTCCCTGCTCAGCCACCTGGGCTGTATGCTGGCTTTATGACCGCCTGACTAACCACCTGTCTTCTGTTCCTCCAGCTGTGCTTGTGCGGCCCTTGGCTCTGGAACAAGGCATTCATCTTCAGCTACGAATTGTCCAGCTTCTGTCCCGACTTGAAGAGAGTGAGTTCAGCTTGATATTGGGCTGCTGAGATGCCTTGTTCTTGGGAGGAGGCCCCTGGGCTATTTTGAGGAGTGGGGAGGTGGCTTGTGGTGCTGGCAGACACTGAGCTCGCTGGAAGCCAATCCAATCCTCTTTCTGCCTGCCCTCCCCCCCCCCCCCCGAACCCTGCAGTAGCTCAAAGAGAGAAAAGGACAATTGGAAGCAAGAGGGAGAAGTACCCAGGAGAGGAGGAGGTGGGGAAGAGAGGTGCTTCCCTGTTCAATATAAAAATTTTCAGTTGAAACAAAGGCTTTCCAATGCAATGATTGATACTGTCTGAGGCATCTAGCCTGTGAGTTGCCTTTTTCTTTGCCTGTGAGAGGTCTTATGTGCACAGAATTCTGCTTGCAGGATGGATGCTTTATTTGCTATGGAAGGGGCATGCGTAGAAGAAGATGCTATATTAGACAGAAATTTGCATTTTAGCGACAACCGGAATTCTTTCTGTGTATTGTAGACTGGACTACTGATTCAGGGGCGGAGGAGATGCCTTTTGAAAGCGCACTTCTTTTCCTGGAGACCATGAAACGTGAACGCCAGCTGGATGCAAAAGTCATAGAGAACCTCAGAAGAAAAATAAAGGAAGCTGTAAGAATTATAGCGTTTGAAGGGACATCTAGTCTAACCCCCTGCACAATGCAGGGAATTCAAAATACCTCCCCCCAGTTACCCCTGCTCCATGCCCAGATGGCAAACCCCACCCCCAGGAAAAAAAAAGGATCTCTGACCAAACTGGCCTGGAGAAAATTGCTTCCTCGCCCCAGAGTGGTGAACAGCATTTCCCTGGATTTGTAAGAACTAAACTCTGGTGTGCTTAGTTATTTGTGGCATGTCGAGAGAGCAGCAAGAGCAGCTCACATGAACTAAGGGTAGTGGCCTGCAAAACATTAGTTTTTAAAGCTATCTTTTCCCTGAGAAAAAGACATTCTAATCCTCCAATCTTGGATAAACCGGGTAGGAACTCCCAGGGTTTTTTTGCCAGTTAACTTCAGAGGAGCCAGTGACAACATGTAAATAATAAGCTTTGGCTTAACTCCTCAGAGTTGGATTTCTCATAACGGTCTTAACACTGAGACCTGCAGTGAACTCCATGGATTAAAGTTGATCTTATGCCTCAGGGCTGAGGCAGGTGTCTCCTCAGCTCTCCTTCCGGATGGATGCCAAGAGTTGACCTTGGAGGGATGGCCCTCGGAGGTCTGGTCTGTCAGCGAAGGTTCATTGAAGTTTCCAAATGAGCAGACTTGTTACTTAAAACAAAGTTGCATTTATTGTATACTCCAAAGTTACTCCAGCATGATAGCCATTGGAACTGATAGCAAGCAGTTCGAATCATTTGTATTTAACATCTTACATCAAAGCAATAGCATCTACACCCCAGTTCCCAAAACAAAGGCTGTTTTTGCATGTGAAAGTTCCACACAGCTCCCCCCTTATCTTTTCCGGCGGCAGTGTCCTTGCTGCCTCCGGGGAGGAGGTGAGAATTTGGCAGCCACCCTTTACTTCAAAGCAGGCCCAACAACCTTTGATATGCCTGGGAAGCTACTCTCTACTTTATCCCCCCCCTCTACTGTCCTATAGCTACTTGTTAGTGAGCATATATCAATATGGTTGGTAATCAGCAATTAGCAATAACATCAATGAACAGAGCCTGACAGTCTGGAGGAAAGTCATAAGAAACAGATCTTTTGGGCTCATTAAAATGCTCACTGTTCTTTTCTTATTTCTGTAGGCTGTTATTGCCTGTGTTAAGAACCAAGAATTTGAAAAAGCCAACAGACTTCTGAAGACACATCTGTCGAAGGACCCAAGCATCCAGGTGAGTGTTTCATAGGAAAGTATTACATATATACCCCGCCCCCCAATTTCATTTCATTTTTTGCCAGGAAAATACAGTTTTCCCCCTATGGCTTTTTCCCTGAAGTTCAAAGCTTAGAATTTTATGCCTCCTTTGCTGAGAGAGCCACAAGTCCATAAATTGTACATTCTGGCTTGGCTTGTGCTCCACATCTCTCCATCACTAACACTCTGAGACCTTTGAGAAGTGAGTGGGGAGGTGCGCTGGAGTTCTGAGTTCCAGATTCTCCAGGCAGTGGAAATGTCTTTCTCCACCCATCTGCTGCACTAAGTCCACTCTGTTTCCTTTGCCTAGAAGACAAGATGGGCTTTGCAGAGCATCGTCCGAGAGAAGAACTTCTCTCATCCGACAGTCTGGAACTTCTCCTTCAAGGCCTTCCAGCAAGAAGTTCTCCTCTGTTTGGAAGACTGCCTGGATGGCTCTGAGCCCTTCCTCCTCGATGTAAGCCCCCTTGTGCTCCTCTGTGTTTGCTGGGCTCAGCACTGACAGCTTGGACATACACGAACCTGCCTTATACTGAATCAAACATGTTGTGCAGCATCCAAATCAGTCTTGTCTACTCGGACCGGTAGTGGCTCTCTGGGGTCTCAGGCAGAGAGAGGTTTTTCACATCACCTCCTGCCTGGTCCTTTCCCGTTTGGCACACGGGAAAGTGGAAATGGGACAATATGGGGGTGGGGATCTTTGTGCGTTCGCAAGACTTGGCTCCTCATGTGTAAATAAAGGAAGGGGGGTATTTGGTTTTATACAGAATGGCTTATTGTTTAATCTTCTTCGTCTATGGGCATGGATCCATCTTGTGCTGTGTGAACTGCACTGGGTACCAATTAAGTACTGAATCCAGTTCAAGGTCTTGGAACTGACATTTAAAGCCGGCATACCTACAAGGCCGCCTCTCCCTGCATGAGCCCCGGAGGTCTTTATGATCAGCGACCCAACAACTTCTGGTGAAACCCAGCCCCAGAGACGTCCATCTGGCCCCTGCCTGGTGGAAGGAGCTCCCCCTGGAGTTCCAGGCCCTGTGGGATCTGCTCCAGTTCCGCAGGGCCTGTGAAACAGAGCTCTTTCGCCAGGCTTTCAGCTGAGGCAGCGGGCGTCACTTGCTGCCGGCCTCCCCCTTCATTCCATCCCAGGGCTGCAAGACCTGCTGGGCCTGGACAAGAGGCCACGGCTGGGAGGCAGAACCTGCCATTTTAGTCTCTATTGTCACTTTGTAGTTTTAGATTTTATATATTTTAAATTGGGGTTTTTTATTGTTGTTTTTATGATGTCACCCGCCCTGAGCCTGTTCTACAGGAAGGGCGGTAAACATCAAATCAATTGTTATCCCTTGTAGAGACTTGGCACTCCATCTTAGCTCATTCATAATAAAGTAAATCAATAATGATGTGCTTGCCACCACTGTACTCATTTGTCCCCCTATAAACATTTCCAGGTGATGGGCCTGGGCAGGAGATGTTTCCCAATGGGCCAGGGTGCCTGCCTGCTGACCCCTCGGCCAGAGACTGCATAGGGCAGGTGTGCACAGTTAGAAAACAAGTGAACAAGGAGAGCTTTTCCTGTGAGTCTGTCTGTCCTCTGTTTAAGATGGCAAGAAAGAAGCTGACTGATACGGAGGCCCCAGGGCTCAGTCCTTTGGGGGCGGCCAGCGAGGAGACGGTGGCTTCAGAGGACCCGGAGGAAGTGGCTGGGTCAGCAGAAACAAAGAAGGACCAATCCACAAGAAGATCCAGTGAGGGTTTGACCAAGCCCACAAAGGAGGGTGAGGCTACAGGTGTGGAGGAAAGAAGGCCAGAGGCTGCGGTGGTGGCCAGTGACGGGGACATGAGACTGCTGCCCCCTGTGGAAGAGGAGAGAGCAGTCAGTGAGCGAGCGGAGCCCCCCAGAGCTGCCAGCAGGGAGGAGCCTCCCCCTGCCCTGGGGACCCCCGAGACTGCGGGCAGGTAAGTGACCACCTGCGGCAGCAGAACAGCATGGGGGTCAGGAATACAAGGCTGCCACTGCTCTTGGGCTCCTGGTCGTTTCCCCACTCACAACGCTGCCATTCTCAGAAGATGTTAGGAAGCTGGAAGTGTCATCTCTGCATCAGCACCCTCACCCCATTTGCAGCTGAGGCAGCAGAGCCCCAAGGGGCTTGGGGAGGGGTCATGTCTGTGTGTAGGGGAGAGAGAGAGAGAGCGTGGGCTGGCCCTGCTAGACTGCGGATGGCAAGTCATGTGCTGGTTCTCTTGGTGCCCTTAACACTCCCAGAGCTCAGGGCAGGTTGTCGTTCTCATCATCCTACCTGCCCACGTGGCAACAGGCACCTTGTCAGTCAGTCCAGGGAGGGTTTTCCCCACTCCCGGAAGCTGGGGCTTCTGGCTGGGGCTGAGCCTCATCTTTAGCAGCCAGGATGGAGCGTTTCATCCACCTGCTTTAAAAAGAATGGGCTGCCTTGCAGTATCAGCTGGAGCCACTCTGGCTTAGATGCTGGCAGGATGCCCATTCAGATGATCCTGCCTTTGGCATCTGTTTGTCCGGTTGATACGGATGCTGTCCAGCTTGGGGTAGACAGGATCCTTGGAGAGGTGAGCCACCTGTGTTCTCAGCCTTTGTCCTCCTGGTTGATAAAAGCTGCCCAGAGGGGAACTGAGTGAGCGGGTGAAGGGAGTGGTGAACTCTTCCTGGAGAGCAGGAGCTGTGCTGGAGAAGGCAGGGATGAGAGATCTGTTCCGGGGGAAACCTTCCCTGAGCCCTGCCATGCTGGAGACTTTCTGGCCAGTCTTCTCTTCCTGGGCAAGATGCTTGAGTGGGTGGCTGCTTCTCAGCTGCCAGGGCCCTTGGAAGAGATGACTTTCTGGTCCCATTTCAGCCTAGGTCAGGATTTGGGCCAGAGACTGCTCTGGTCACCTTTGCAAATGGCCTCTGCTGAGAACTAGACGGGGGACTTTGTCCCTGCTGCTTCCGCTGGATCTCTCAGTGGCTTCTCAGCACCAGGATTAAGGGCACTGCGCTTTGGGAGTTCACCTCCTGTGTGGGAGGTCAGTCCCAGAAGGTAGTGTTGGGGATTCCTGCTCTGGCGCTGGCCTGAAGGGTCAGTCTTATCCCCTCTGCTGTTTGGCGCTGCTAGGAGAGGCCATCAGGAGGTCTGTCCTGCGGTGTCACCCATGCGCAGAAGATACCGAGCTCCATCTTTCTTTTCCACCTCATTCTGAGGGAGCTGTTGAGGTTCTAAAGCAGGGCTTGGAGTCGGTAGTGGGCAGGTGGCGTTCAGTCCTAGGAAGATGCAGAGTTCTCCGGGTCGGTAGAAAAGGCAGACCAGGGATTTCAGATCCCCCCTTGGATGGGGCTGTGCTCCCCTTGAAAAGCCTCGTTTGCAGCTTGGGGATGTTGCTAGATGCAGCAGTCGCATTATAGGAGACCGGGTGGCTGGTGGGTCAGCAGATGTGCCAGCTGCACCTATTCCTGGCCTTAATTACATGGAGACTGGACTACTGCAATTCACTCTACTTGGGGCTACCATTGAAAAGTGCATGCAGGCTGCAGCTAGTTTGGAATGGCCAGTTATCAAGATCACGTGGCCCCAATATCACACTTGCTTCTGATCCGCTCAAGCCCAGCTCAAGGTGTTGGTTTTGACCTCTAAAGACCTACATGGCTGAAGGACTCTCTTCTCCCATATATTCCTGCCTGGGAACTAACAGCACAGGGAGAGGCCCTCTTAGCTGTCCTGTCGACCAAAGAAGCTTATTGGGGAGGGACGGTGGCTCAGTGGTAGAGCATCTGCTTGGGAAGCAGAAGGTCCCAGGTTCAATCCCTGGCATCTCCAAAAAAGTGTCCAGGCAAATAGGTGTGAAAGACCTCAGCTTGAGACCCTGGAGAGCCGCTGCCAGTCTGAGAAGACAATACTGACTTTGATGGACCGAGGGTCTGATTCAGTATAAGGCAGCTTCATATGTTCATCAGGTGGTACACAAAAGAGGGCCTTTTCAGTGGCAGCCCCACAGTTCTGGAACAGCCTCCCCAGGGAGGGGGGTGCCTGCCTTTAGGTGACAGCTGGAGATGGTTTTATTCATGATGGTATTTGAGAAGCTGTAGTTCTTCTACCTGCTGGCACCATTAAATTCTTGATTGTAATTTGCGCTTTTTATGTATTTCATGATGTCCTGTATGCAGGGGTGTGTTCTAGCAGGAGCGCCTTTGCATATTAGGCCACACACCCCTGATGTAACCAATCCTTCAAGAACTTACAAGGCTCTTCATTGTAAGCTCTTGGAGGATTGACTACATCAGGGGTGTGTGGCCTAATATGCAAAGGAGCTCCTGCTAGAATTCCACCCCTGCCTGTATGGTAGAATGGCGGCTAATAAGTACTTATTATCCAGTCCATAAAGTCGCCATTGAACTAGTGATTGGCACGCACAGGGACCTCTGTCATCAAGAAATTTAATTTTGGCCACCAGTGGAGTGAGTCTCCACTGTGCTTTGCTACAGGTGTGATGCATTTCTAAAAACTTCCTGGCAATGCAGGGAGGCAAAGGGTGCAATTTCTGAAAGGGCTCGGCTGCAGCCAGGCACTGGCCGAGGCAGAAATCATCACATCTGAGAATTTTGTTAATAAAGGCCCTTCTGATGCCGCTCCATGCCAACCCTCAGGTGATTCATATCCAGACTAGACATTCACTCTGCAGAAACGCCATAACCCATTTTCCGTGCTGTTGAGGGTCTCTCCCCCTTCCGGACACCATTTGGAGTTGAGGGGTTTGGGTCTTGTCGCAGTAGTTCCAGGGGTGGGCTTCTGTGGGGAGTGTGAGGCTGATTCTAGACCTGCACGGAGGAAGGAGAACTGCAAATCATAGAGTTGGAAGGGATCTCCAGGGTCATCTAGTCCAACCCCCTGCACAATGCAGGAAACTCACAAACACCTCCCCCTGAATTCACAGGATCTTCATCGCTGTCAGATGGCCATCCAGCCTCTGTTTAAAAACCTCCAAGGAAGGAGAGCCCACCACCTCCCGATACAAAATACATGCATGTGGTGGTCATGTTTTTATGATTGCATTTTATATTTATTAATTATTTGTAAGCCACTTCAAGTGAAGAAAGTGGGATATAAATTTTAAAAGCCAGAGCAAATGCGGGGTGCTTCCAGCACGGGCCTTGCAGTTTCTCCCCTGTGAAGGTTCTTCTCAGGCAGTAAGTGTGACAGGGGTATACTCTCCCCCCTCCAGTTAGGTAAAAAGGCTGCGTTTGGGGTTCAAGCTGAAATTTTAATTGTTACAGCTCATTTGTTTGCCTGTTTCTTTGGAAAATATGTTGATTGAATCGTACGAAAACCCACCCTTTTAGTCTTGGTGGTTTGAATGAGATAGATTTGAATTCGCCACCCTTGTTCTTGGATGTCTCTCTCGGCTTGACTTCGCGAACGAAGATTTAAGAAAGGTGCAGTAGTCCACGTCTGCTGCAGGCTTGCTGGTGGCTGACAAGACCAATGCGGGACAGGCAGGTCCGGCCACAGTGGATGTAGCCTTCATGAAACCCCTTGTGAAAGGAAATGGGGCTCCCGGGCATCAGAAAGAGCTGTGGGTGTCTCAGGAGCCAAAGGAATGCAACAAGACTTTGGTCTTAGAGGAGCTGAAGAAGATTTGTGAGACGAGCCTGTAAAGCGACAGAACGTCCCGACTTCCCTGCACTGCTGTGCTCCAGAGCCCTCGTCTTCCTTCCCATTCTGTCTGAGGAAGGGCTCTGTGCAGCTCCAAACCTTTCTCCTCTTGCCCAAGAAGTCCCTGTAGTTCACAGAACTGCTGTTCAGTTTAATGAGAGGCTCTTGCAGAGGGAAAGGCGTCCGCCTTCAGGTAGCTTCTTGTGCACAGGCGACAGGCACAGCAGCCTCGCTCACTGATGAGGAGGGAGACCATGCCTTTATTTATTATTGTATTATATTTATATCCTGCCCTCCCCTGACGGGCTCGGGGCAGCTTTGCCTCCTTCCCTCCTGCTGAGGCTGTGTTTTTGCAGGTGCTCCCCCAAGAGGCCAGCCTTCCACAGTCTGTCAGCTCTGAGAGAAGCATTCAAGGCCCTGCATGACTCTACAGATGCTGATGCGGCCTTTTCTAAGCTGGATGAGACGGACTGGGCTTGGCCCAAGCAGACTCCGGTGCCCCACCGAGCAAAGCGCCAGAGGGAGGAAGAGGAGGCGGCGGCAGCAGCTCCTGGCACTTCTCCCTCATTCCAGAAGACTCGCTGTTTGGTGACCATCAGCCGGCTGGTCCAGGGGTGTGACGCAGCGTGCGCCTGTGACTCGTGCGCCAGTCCAGAAGTGTCAGCGGAGCCTCCGGGGACTCCTGTTGCCCAGCCTGCAGACCCCGAAACACCCACCTCGCCACAGAGCCCCCCAACTTCCAAGGTGCGGGGTGGGTTCTGTGCTGGGGAGCTGGCGTGTTCTAGCCGTTAGTAGCATGGGCTGGGTGAGCGAGAAGTTCTTGGGAGCTATGAAATGTGGATGGTGTTGGCCTCTGGTAAGGAATGCTGTGAGAGTCCCAGGAGTCCCCGTTGAGCACTTGGGAACAAATGCTACAGAACACTAAGCACTGATGCTGCCCCATTTGCCAGCAGCACCTCCTTCTGCTCTGCTCATGGGGTGTGATGGGGGAAGGGCCAGGTAGACAGCCCGTGGGGAGAGATGAGGAGATACTCTTTGGGGCAGAGCCAGGTGAAACTTAGCAGGCTAGAAATCGACAAAGCGGATGGATTAGTCTGAACAGTGAGTGCTGGCTGAAAGGAACGTTGCCAGAGGGGATGTGTGTGGCAGCTTTTTGGTCATCTCTCTCTGCCAGCCCTTACCAAAGAAGT